>NC_090802.1:49321874-49644374 GCF_036512215.1 Solanum lycopersicum | reverse complement strand
GTATGTGGTTTTGCTTTTCTGCAAACTAGGAAGAACAAACATTATTGTTCAACTGCTTAGGTGGACTGTCATGTCAATTCTAATGGTAAAATAATGTTTTAAGGGTATTTGTTGTTCAAAACATAAAATACAAGTGCAGTTTTAATTGCAAAAATAAGTAAAGGCAATATATGAACTATTTCAGATAGCTCGAGGGTAATTTATCCTTTTTTTTGTATTACTATATCAAAATAATCTTTAGTGACAATTAATTAACAACAATAGTTTAATTGTCACTAAATATGTATTTTTAGCGACAATTAGCACTCTTTACATATGTCCCTAGTCGCTAGCGACATTGCGTTCAATGACAATTACCTAATACCTGTAAAGAATTGAACACTCTGTTAATATGTATATTTATTACCGTTAAAATGTATTTTTGTTGTAGCGTATATTCAAAGAGTGATATAGTAAAATAACCCTTCTATTTATAGTTTCTCTAGAAATGTGACAAGTCAACCTTAAACAAGTATTGTTGAACAGAGGAAGTATTAATCATGCGATTTCTAAATTGCTAATCAATCATCATATTAATTTTATACATGAATAATTTACCCATTAACTAGCTACAAACATAATATTATTTATATAGAATTTCTATACTTATATAACTTAATTTTCAAATCGATTATCAAACGATTTCATCGTATTTATCTAAATTATATATTTATCTAATTGATATCTTAACATTGCCGTCTAAAAATTGAATGCCATTTGGATGTTTCTTTTTCACCGTTATACAAAACCTTACCTTCATGACCTTTTCAATAACCCTCTTAAATAATTGTATTGTATATTAACATATATATATATATATATATACATACTTGTTTAAATAAATAACTATTATATAATATAAACAGAACGGTTGATCTTCATTAGCGACTGATGAGTAAGTCATTATGTGACCGTTGAAAGTCGTTATCAATTCTTTGTGTTACTTATGACTAATTCAACATCTTAAAACCCCACACATCTTTAAATACTTATTTTTTGTGTTATTTGTTATATTTTTCTTTTACATATTGTTTGATAAAATTTTAATTAGAGTAGTTTGTGAAAAAAATAATTAATTTTATCTTGAATTTTTAATATAATTTTAGACTGTTTTTAGATATATTTCATCCATCCACTTTTATTTCTTGTGGTTTGATTTTTTAGAGTTAAACAACAAAAATTTTGACTAACATTTGATAATATATTTTTTCATCATATTGATATGTAAAAAGTTGCAATTTATAGTACTATTTGTTTAGTTTTTGAATATCTATTTTTCTATTGTTTAAAATCTCAAATTATATAATCTAATTTAACTTTAAAAATTTAGTCAAATTGACTTTCGAAAAACACAACATAACAAATAAAAATGGACAGAAAAAGTTGTTAGGTTGTGGAGCCTGATTAATATTTATTCTTCATTTATTCTCTGTAACCTAAAATACTCTGAATTATTAATATATATACCCACCGCCGTGGAAGTTTACTCACGGGATGTTACCACGAAATATTGATTTCTCTCTTTCTCTCTCTAGATCTCTCATCTCTCTCTCTCGAAAGTTCTTGTGTTCTTTATTCATCAAGTGTGTGTGGATTCAATCCTAACAAAAGTACCTTTTAATTTGATCAACTTTGAATATGCACAAATAAACATATGTCTCCTATTTTTTTAAGTGTAACTTCAAAGTAGAAGAGCGTAGATGCAATTGTCAACTTAAATTACATGCTTGTGTATCATGTGTTTGAAAATCATGACAGATAATTTGAGACTGAGCGAGTAAATAGTAAATATTAAATGAGCCCCACACCCTTATACTTAGGATTAAGCTTATATATCCGTTACTCGTGAATAAGAAGCGCCACATAAGAGGAGCGTTTTTACAACCCCTCATTTTTTTCATGCTTACACATTTAATTTATACAAAATATAAGTGTTTGGAATTGTGACATAAATTTTTCTACAATATGGCCTCTCATTATATTCGTCATGATGATCAAACTACAAGTACTAATTTTTCTTCTTCATATTCTACTCCAAAACTTTCTTTATCTAAACTTCCAAACAAACCAATTAGAAACACCAACAATGATGTATTAGCTACATATTCAACTCCACCACTTCATCCAACACTTACAATTCCATTTCAATGGGAAGAAGCACCAGGAAAACCTAAAGTTACAAAGTCCAAAACAGCAAGGTGCCTAGACTTACCACCAAGGTTAACATTGTTGTTGAATGAAGGTGGTAAAATTACTAATACGCCCTCCCCAACGACCGTGATGGACGGTCCTTATAGCGTGGGGAGGTGTTTTTCGTCGATTGATGAAGAGATTGTGAGTAGTAACAATAAAGAGAATATTATGATGGGATCATGGAGATGGGAAAACATGAAGGAGAATAATAATAATAATAGAGGAGTTGTTGATAAGGGTAATTTCGACTTTTCCGGTTCTCTTAATAGAAGTACTAATTCAAGTGTAAGGCTTACAAGGAAAGGAAGCTTCTTCAATTTCTCTCGTAACTTGGTAAGTTTCCTATAATACCCTTTCTTAATCTTGGCCTAAATTATGTACGTGAGTCAATTAATTAGTTTTTCTTTAAAAAGAAAAAGTATTCTTCTTGTAATCACGAATAAAGCACCTTTTGCATCTTACTATCCCAAAGATTAAAAAAAAACGACTTCTTTCCGTATGTCATAATATCTGTTGCTGGGTGCGAGATGATAGATGTCAATTATAATCTGTTTATAATAATTATATAGTATTAATTATTGTGTATTAATTTACAGGGAGGAATTTACGAAGGCTTTAAGCAAGTAGTTCCAAGGAGATGGAGACGACCAAAAAACAAAAGAGCTATATGAGCTATATATATTATATGAATATAAGGAAAAAAATTTATCCTATAATTATTTCTCACTTTTAATTAAAACATGGATTGATTATAAATTGAGTCAATTATCTATAATGACTTTATTATTATGTACTTGGTTAATTATAATTAGTTAATGGAATTAGTAATCTGTATTTAGGTGCAATGTACTTGGAACTTAATTTATGTAAATATAGGTTGTATACGCCATGTGAACTTATCTACTATTTCTACAGAACACTTGCGCAATGAAATTAAACATATATATATATACATGCACGGTATAAACTTTGATAATATTTTCAAATGCAGTATACATTTTTTATTATATTTGTACACAAAATATTGACTAATTCATATTCAAAAGTTACCTTATAAGTATTAATAATGTTGTATAGATATATAAATATAATAACTATTTCTTCAGATTTGTTGTTACTTTCTCTTTCACACTCTTGAGAAAATCATAAATAAGAAATTTTTCTTGAATATTTATAAATATTTATTTACACCATAAGAAATAATTAATTGAAAGGAATGATGAAAAGACTTTAATTTTTATTCCGATCTTATAAATTAACAAGCATAAAATAAATATTTTTTTGCAAAAGGGTATAGTATATTTTGAAACAACTATTAACGTGGAATAAAAACTCATCTTTTCAAAAGATACTCGAAGATACAATTTTAAAAACTCTAAGTTTCAAAAGATGAAGGGAATAACCTGTTTAAAAACGCAAGTTTCAAAAGTAATATTATTTTCTTATACATTTTGCAGAATCAAACAATAATACTCTAGATGTAGTTTCAAAAAATGAAATTTTGGGAGGATAGAATATGGTCCACCTTACCTTAGAGGGGGTAAATATTGTTTATGATACGTACTCGCTTAGCAAGAACATATAATCCCACCCAATAAAAGAAGTAACGATAGTAAAATAGAAGAAAAAAAAACATGACAATCACAACAATAGTAACTTAAGAAAACTATGTTATATAAATTTAAAACAAAAAATTAGTAATGGAGACTAGTAATTAGGAAATTCTTAGCAATACTTTTTGTATTAAGATCAAAACCAAAAAGGGGAAAAGATTAATGTTAAGATAAATAATCAATGCCATATGCACATGGCTAATTGATCATACCTACATTACTACTAATTGTAATTAAGAAAATATAGCCTATGGTAAACTAAAGAAATCTAGCTAGCCCTATGGGAAATTAAGTTAAGGTAATGAACTTAATAAAAATTAGCAGTCATGGCCATGGAAGCCCTTCTTTTCTTGTAATTAGCCTTGAAACAAGTTTGTCTTAGCTTCTTAGTTCTATCAGTTAGTTCCATTTCAGGCACTCTTTCAACCATCCTTTGATGCTCTTCCAGCATTTCCACTTCACTTGTAAGTCCCATTTCCTGCATCAAGTAGCCTTAATGTTATTTATATATTACCTAGTTTCTCTGTTCACTATAACGTAAGACTAAAAAGTGTTTTATATAAACCTATTTCTCAATTCAGGACACATGTCACAATCTTATCCATTGATCCAATATTTAATAAATATCGGGATAAGTGTGTCTGTTAGTATAAAGGGTATATATGCTCTAGCTTTTATATGGCAGGGACTGATGTTCCAAAAGTATAACCAAGGATATCTGCATACCATTTACGATAATTCAAGGGGGTATATTTATTATTTTTTCCAATAATTTATAACAAATCCAGCAAGCAAATGAAATATATGCTTGTATATTCATCCATAAGCGAATCAAAAATGTAATAATGGGAAATTATTGCATACTCAAATATATGATACACACACATATATATATATATTAGTATAATAACTTATATGTTTGTTCTATATGTCTACGAATCTAGGGTACTACTAATAGGGTTCGAATGAACCCAGCACGTAGCTTATCCGTAGACCTTGTATTGTACTAAAAAAATAAGTAAATATATATTTATCAACTTGTGAACCCCTAATAAAACAGTTAACAACTCATTGCTATGGAAGTTGAAGAAAATTTAGAAACCCCAAACTGCTAGTACAGGCTCCGCCTCTGATTGGTAGAAGTATACATGGTCCACAACAAATAAACTAACCGTGGTATGAATTGATCAAGCGCTAATTAACTCTTAAATAGTTCTAATTAATCATATTTATACTTAACTAAGGAAAAAAACGTACGTAGACAAAATTAAGCACGTACCTTAACGTTATGAATTAGAGTTTGCAAGCTCTTGAGTTTACGATGAGGCCATCTCATTATATTAAGTTCCCTACATCTTTTCTTCAAAACTGTCAATCCAACTCTCAACTCTTTTGCTGCTTTTGTTATTGGTACATGAAAATACCTTTGTATTTCTTCCAATTCCAACGTATCGCTCTTTTTATGCCTCCTATTATTATTTCGATTTTGAATAATCTCCATCGAGTCACCATAAAAAGCAGGAGTAGTAACTTGAGATTCGCCTAAAGTGTCATGTGTCACGTTCTGAGGCATGACATTGACATTTGCATCATGAATAATGAGGGTATTATTGTCTTCTTGGAATTGAGATGGTAGTGATTTCAAGTCAAATGAGCCCAAATCTTGGCATATTTCTTCAAACTCTTCAAGCCCAAAATATGGCAAGTTGTTGTTTTGGAGATCATTGGGTAATTCAAATGGATCAAATTCAAAGTTCAATAAGCCACCATTGGACAATCTTGAATCTTGTTGCAATGTTCTATTGATTAAAATAAAAAAAAAGAATAATACATTAATTTTTAATCAAGATTTAATAAAATATACAAAAGAAAACAGAAAGAAAATCTTGTTTGCAGCGTCACCCTTCTCGAAGGGAGTGCGAAAAAAAGAAAGACATACTACATATGAAAGAAGAAAGAGTTTACTAGGTTTTGAATAAATTTAAATACAAATACAACATTTGATCAACAATACTGAATTTTGTTAAAAAAGAAATAGTTTACTAGGTTTCGAATAAATTTAAATACAAATATAACATTCGATCAACAATACTGAATTTTGTTGAACATGCAAGTAGAACTATAGCTTCATACATATATACATATTTATGCTTTAAAAAATTCGCCTACCATGACCTTCTTATCAAGAAAATCACTAAAAATTTATATCTAGATTAGTCGAGCCTAGCAAAAAAAATGTACTAAATACAAAAAAGTTATAACAAAAAATCGCAAACATAATAGTTAACTCGTTATGTTTATGATTACTTACCCGAAGGTGGAAGGAGGGTATTCTTGTTCAGAATACAACCAATCAAAGTGATCATTCTGATTTTCCATCTTTAGAACATCAAGTACTTGAGATTTCACATCCATATTTAGAAGATTTTTTTTTATTTTTTTATGTAGAGAGTTTTATATTCAAATTTAATTGTAAAGGCCAATGAGGGGTGTGTATATATATAAATTGGGAAATGGAAGTGAGTTAAATGAGTAATTAATTAATTTGGAGTTCGTGCAAGAGGGATTATGGGAGTTACAATGTATAGAAATTATGGATTTTGATTAATGGGCACGGCTTTTAAATATGAATTAGTGTAAAAAATGTGCCTATTAATTGCTTTTGATAATTACATGATTAATTGTGGGACACTAATTAATGCACTATTCATTCTAAATTTCATTTACATACACTACTTATAGTATGTATGCGTGTGATTTCGATGGGTGTGTGTTTACACTTAGCAATATTAATCCATGCATGCATGTTTATCTAAAATGAGGTTCATAGTTTTATTTGACTAAAAATAAAGAACATTTAATAAAGGATTTATCCTCAAAATTTATCGCTAAATAGGTAGTACCTAAATTTATTCATATCGCGTGTTTATATCAAGCTAAGATATGAATGTCATGTGTTTAAATTTATAGTTTATTTTACTTCTTTAAATTACGTAATAATGAAAATTACATTGGTCTGATGTAAACACATGCGAATAAGTTTTTTTGGTTATAGTAGTTATAGCTAAAACTACTTTTTGATAACTTGTTGATAATCCGTCGTTAAATTGACAAAGATTTTCTTTTTTTGTTTAATGATAAAAGTCGCATGTCTCCTAAAATGTAAACAAAAATTAACTTATATACATAGTTATATTCCATATGAAAATTTATATTATTAGTGTATTTTAATTTGTAGCAAGTTATATATGAATTATTTTTCAACTTATTGAATGTTATAGTATAAGTGAATTTTAATCTGTAGCAAGTTATATATGAATTATTTTTCAACTTAGTGATTTCATTTACTATGGATAATTTTCTGTAATTATCTTTTTGATAACTTGACGGTGTAAAAATACTATTATATTTTAGATTGTCATTAAAGAAGTTAAATTCAACAAATGCATCTACTAGTTTCCATTTTATGTTTCTAAAAATTAGATTATTACTGAGAGTAATATGTATATATTTTTAAGGGAAAAATAAGTAATTACACAATTTAACATAACATAATTTTTTAAAAATCTTTATCATTTGAATTAATTACA
Source organism: Solanum lycopersicum (assembly GCF_036512215.1). Taxonomy (NCBI): domain Eukaryota; kingdom Viridiplantae; phylum Streptophyta; class Magnoliopsida; order Solanales; family Solanaceae; genus Solanum; species Solanum lycopersicum. The sequence continues at coordinate 49,636,939 of NC_090802.1, read as the reverse complement.
AAAATGTCATTTTTCCTTCTCTCTTATTATTCACTCAACCTTTTTTAGATACATTACAATTTTGTTTGTGTATAATGTATCAGATGCAAATGTTATTGTTGATACATAACTTCAATTATTTCAAACGTAAATTAGTATAAATTTGATTTGTAGTTATGTATCATTTATCATATTCATAACTCATCTATCATTTGCTATGTACGGGACGAACTAGCAACGTGTCGGCAAGTTTTGAAAAATCGAGATTATTAGTATAATTTGAAAAACTTTCGAGATGGAATAAAACAATAAAGTCAATATATGATGTATGGATAATAGTGAATGGAGTCAATATATTGGGATTAACGTAGAGTGGAAGTTACAAAATCAATTACTCCTACTAACTAGTAGGATAGGAGTATAATTAGGAATAATTATGAACACAATTAATGAACTCAAATGCGTTCATAAAATATATTTATGTTTTAACTGCTCACCCTTGTTTTAGGGTTCTGTGATGGGCTTTTCTTTGCTGCCATCCATCAAGACCAGTCCAATAAATTGAGTTAGGCCCATAAATTAGGCCCAAAACCCAGATTTTGCAAGTTTTCATGAATATGGCCTCTATTTCTGGTTTTCCTTTTTTTTTTCTTTTTTAATATATATATATATATATGTATGTATGTATTGAACTGAAATGATAGTTGAGTAATGAGTTGGTGACCTAATGGTGTCTGGATGGTGTTTTTTTTTTTTTTTAAGTGTTGACGTTTTGGTAAATTTCACGTTGGATATATCACTTTAATTCGAGTATTGATGTGTATCGGTCAGTTCAGCTCGATTTTGAAGTTATTTGATTGGATTTATCGATTATCGGTTTCTAATTATGTTAAAGTATTAAGAATAAATATTGACTTACAGGTTTATTGAAAACTGATCATTATATGCATGATTCGGTTATCGTTTAACCGTTGAGATTTAACACATAAAAATAAATAACTAAAATCACTTAGAAACACGGTGACAAACTAAATAAACTATACATACGAGTAATTGATATATTGCTATCTTGCTAAAAAAATACTAATCAACATTATAGAATAACTGAAAGCTTGAGATTATTAGAAACAAAAATATGAAACTAAATTGTTAAGTCAATGACTTTATATACTGAATGGTATAAATATAATTTATTAGTTTACAATTGAATTATCAATTATTTCGTTTAGCAAAAAACTTCAAATCAATAACCCAACGTAAAAAAAAACAAAAGCATTATTGGAACTGTTAAACTAATAACCTATTACCCATAAATTTAATAATTTTTTTAAAAATGAAATTATTAATTTTAATTTAATTTTAAATAAACCTAACTAATACTTTATTAAAATATTATAAAATATTCAACCCGCTTATTTAAACACTATTTTTCATATCAATGCATTACTCAAATGGCATGTAGGGCTAAAGAAAGCACAATAAAAATTTGGTTGCTAATTTTGACTTTTTGGTTTGGTGGCATTGACGAGAAAAAAAATAAATCAATCTTTGTTGTGGGACCTCCACCATTCACGCCATAATTGATTTATTTTACTAAAGCTTAAGTCATGTGCAATCAGTTAAAGTTATCCGCAAAATTCATTTAGACATCTTAACTCATTTATATGCCGATTGAACACCTTATTTGTTCAAAAATCATTTCCATTAAACACAAAACGCTGACATGGCAAAAAATGTGTAGTGCACTTTCTTTGAGGACGTTAAGTTATGAAAAATAATATATTTTCTTTTTTTATTAACTTTTACACCTAATTTAATTTTTTAAAAAAATTAACAAAAAAAAGAAGAAACATACATCTTCTTCCCCTCTCTCTTTCTCTCACCCTCTATCGTTCTTCTTCTGCTTTTCCTTTGTCTTTCTTATGTTGATTTAAGTTTCAAATATCTTGACGAAGTCCTATTAATTATGATGAAAAAAGATATGAATAGATTTTTTTGGACAAAATCTTGTTATTATTATTTTTCAATTTTAACAAATCTTAATTAATGATTAAGAAAAAGTGTGATTGGAAAAAATACCATTTCCAATATTGAATTAGATTCAAGGAGAGGGGTAGGTGGGTTGATCGAAAAAAAACATATAATTTCAAATTAAAAGGAAAACGTCAAAGTGAAAATGGTTATTCGAAACGTGATTCAATTTTGTGTCTTTTGGTAAAAAAATGTGGAATTTAAAGTTGGGGTTGGGTGGGAGTGGTTCTGGGAAGAAGAAGAAGAAAAGGGAAGGTTGCTCTTTTTTAATCTATGGCCCAATGCCAGATGTCTCGTTTTTATTAGCTACCATGCCATGTCAGCTGCGAGTGTATGACACACCATTTTTATTTTTAGTTGATTGTCAAAATATGTTTGATAGGTATTTTTTAAAACTAAAAAAGGTGTTCAATTGAAACAAGTCTAAGATAAGATGCCTAAATGAAATATGTGGACAACTTTAAGTGGCTGTAGATGACTTAAGCCTTTTATTAATATACTAAAATGACTTTACATAGTTTAGCCAAAAACTTTATTCACATTATTTATACACACTTTGGCTTAATCATAATCACATCTATTAATTATTAGTATTATTAATTAGTTACAACTTAGTGTTTTGACCAAACTTTTTGAAAGTGATATCAACAATCCGAAGTATAATATATTAGTTCATCCATTTTCATATATTATTTATAGATAGTGCTCCTTTTTACTATTCTAAGAGATCATACATAATATTTCAATTAATTTTTTTTATAGTAGATATTAACATTATATGCCAGTGTTTGTATTCATCGATAGATTGATGATTTGAGTTACGTTGAATGATAAGTAAAAATATTATTAATCTTCTTAATATGATGAAATCGTAAAAGTTAAAGTATGTGATTTAAATTTAATTTAAAATGATAAATAATATTTAAAAATATTTTATTTTTTTCTTTTAAAAAAAAATTACTTTTAGCTACAGCGTGCAACGTGTCTTAGTCATGTTTATAGGTAAACAAATATATTATAAGAAGAGGAATTCTTATCTTTCAAAAAGAATATATTTGTTCCGTTGTATTTAAATTCTCATATCATATCTCATAAATCAAGTTATTATCCCAATAAATAATTAATAACTACTCCAAAATAAATAGAAAAGTTATACGTTTATTAATAGGAACGTAATAAAAGAAAAGATATACTTTTATCTATTTATTTTCATTTGTCATTAATTTTAGAATATATATATACTTTTTTTAACATATCAAGAAAATATAATTATTTTTATACTTATTTTTTTATTTTTATCCTAAACTCAATTAGTTATTCCTTAAATTATTTTCTAAGATCAATTAATATACACACTGTGATAAAAATATTCATATCAATTATTATTTCATAAAGAACATGCAAATTTAAATGAAATATTGAAAGTAAGTGAAAAAAAATTGAACTCGCTAAAAAAACTTAGTATCTCGAGAAATGACGTTATTTTTAAATTTAGTCCAATCTTATAATTCATCTCAATAAATTGACTTGTACTTTGATTACTTTTGTTAATTAAAATTTTAAATTATATTCTTTAATTGTTGTCATTACTCACTCCTTTCTTTTAGAATGCTATATAATTTTTTTTTTAAAATATCAATATTTGTTATGACTTTTTTTCACAGTAATTTTTTTTTCCATATCTGTTTTTTTAAAGTTAAAAATCTATTAAAAATAATTTCTATATTTTTATAAAATAATGATAAGATATATTTATGTATATCATCGATATTCTTATACAAATTTTACGGTGATATACACTTGATTTGTTACTATTATTGGTCAAAATGTAGAAAAATATATTTTCTTTTTGAAGTGTATGACTAAAGTAAGTAAAACTCTCAAGTGTGATTATTGACAGTAGAATAAAGATTTCAACATAAAGTGAAACATTTAAGTGTTTTATTAATAATTAATTACTTCTATTTGCTTTAACTTTGCATGCCATAGTCCCATCTAGTTTATTAGTGTTAGTTGATTTTACTACTAAGAAATTGTTAATAGAAAATATTTTCACTGACCAATTAAATATAAAAAAAGTTAGAAATCAATTTGATTTTTAAGAAAAAATGACGAGAAAGAGTCGCTGGAAGCTTCTAGGAATGTAATAAATAAATAAATAAATAAATAAAAATTAAGAAAATAAATAAATAAATAAAATTCAAGAAAATATTTTTTTTATCAGACATTTTTTTGTAGGTCAATTGATTTTATACTCCTTCTAAAATTGTTTTATATATTTATAAAAATCAAAATCAAAATACCATACAAAAATAAAATAAAATTGCATTATCATTTTCTTGTATACAAACTATTATAACTTATAAGGGAAATGTTCATCATTTTTCTCCTCTTTTATAGCCACAAAATATTCCTCCATATTTAAACTTGTATTGCAAATATTAAAATAAAAATTAGCCTCACTCTTTATTAAATTATTTATATATTAATATACTCAATAAGGAACCAAACTATAAAAGCCATAAATAGAAATGAAGAATTTTTAAGTTACATACAACAACTTTACACGTTATAATAGATACCATGCCATTTTAATTTAACTTGATTTTCTTGTTCTTAAAAAATAATTCTAATTTTATTTTATTTATATCAAATTAGATATGTTTCGAATCGAACCAAAATTGATAACTCAAACTAATAATGAATGATCAATTTGGCGATTTTAGTAATAATTTTAATTCTTCTTATAATTGAATTATAGGTCCTTCACGGCTTGAAATTTTTTCTTATTGCTCCTGAGCGATATGCAATTCAACTCATGTGCATAGTGCATTTAGTTTATCAACTTATTTTGAAGTAATTTTAAATATTTTTTCGTGTCAAATCTATGTTTATACCGATAATCAATAAGTCTGTAAATCAAATTAATAAATTTTAAAATCGAACTGAACCAACCGATATATAAGATCATAAATTTTCACGTAAATTTTAACCCGTTGCAAGATGGAAAAATTACGCGCATAAGTAAACATATACTAGTTAATTAGTTAACTGAGATATAGTTTACCTTAATTACAATTCATGACCTACTTTTAGCTATAATTACGCGACTCAGTTTTCTACTTTTGTATAATTCAGAATTCATATAATTTTTGTATAATTCAAAATTTGAATGATATAATTTGTATAACTGTTTATCCTTCTGATAATTATAATCGTATAAATTCTTTATTTTAAGTTTATACAATTAAATTATACAAATATATAACAAATTATATAAACGTGCAAATTATATAAATTCACAAATTATATAAATAAGACAACTTAAATTATAACTATAATTAAATTATAATTAAAAAATATAATTAAATTTATTATAATAATTGTTGGTGAAATTCTCCGTATCAGATTAAAGAATAAACACGAGGAGGACATGGTCCACTAAAACAAAAGCAAACGTTGTAGTAATGATTAGAAAGAGGATTTTTAATTTTTTATGTTTTTGCAAGAAGGACCCTATATTTGTTTCCTGTTTGCAAAATCAGTACACAATCTATTAATATTCTACAAAATCACCCCTACCTTTTGAAATTTTTGAAGACGTGCTCTCCTTGATGAACGGCTGTCCCCATTTTTCTTCTCTCTCTCACCACTTCTACTCCTTTGCCATTATCAATTTCTCAACAAAAAAAACCTTCTTTTGTCTTTTTCCCTTTTGTTTAGTCAAATTCTTTCTTACCAACAACCTCCTATATTGCTCTCTTCAATTTGTGGGGGCCTGTTTATTTTCCCCCAACAAACTCATTTTTGTGTTATATAGCTTCAATGTTGAAGTGGGTGTCGGTTTCTTTGCTCTACTAGGTGAAAAAAGTAAAATTTCCCAGGTTGGGTTCTTTGTTTTTTGAGTTCTTTTGTAGTTTTTGGTTATGGGGTTTGCTCTATTTGGTTGATTAATGAAATAAAGATTTCAAATTTGGAATGTGTGATAGAGTTCAGTTGTTCTCTTTGATCTTGTTGATTTTGGGTAGAAATTTCTTTTATGGGGTTTGCTAATTGTGGGGTTTTTCTTTTTGACTCAAAGATTGCAGCTTTTTTACTATGAGTGCTGATTGTGTGTAAGTTAGAGTGTGATTGTTAAGTTTCTGACAAAATGAATGGTTTAATTATTATGGTACAGTTGAAGAGATAATGTGAAGCATTATCCTGACATAGTTCTTTCTTGTTTTTTCCTATTGTCTCTGTCTGGTGTGAACTGTTTGTTGGCTTGTTGTTGATTCATTTAGCAGCTTTTCAGGAATGTAGTTGTTGTTTTCTGAATTCTAGCTGAAGTAATAATTGTTGCAGAAGTGAATTTTTAAAGGTTGTAGTGGCAAACAGTTACTGGTTTTGTTTACACTTTTTTTCTCGTCATTTCCTTGAAATGTCAGTATCATGGTTGTTACAGGATAAGAACTGGTCACTAGTAACTCAATGGAGACACTAAATTCACCAGCTACAATGACCTTTCCCAGAGAGCCTGCCAACTTTGATGAGGTTTCTATGCATCAAAGCATGCTCTTTTCCGATAGTCTTAAGGTACCTACCTCTTTTGCTGAGCTGAAAATTGGTATTTTTCTTCAAAATAGGATGTTGGGAACATGAAAGCTATGTCTCTTGGTTTGAGATTGTTGTAGAAATGACTATCTTTAACCTTCATTCTGAACATTTGATTCCAATGTTTGAAAACTTGAAAGCTGCATATCAAAAATCTCTTCTGTCCATTTTGCTGAATGCTTAGTAATCTTTGATTTGAAACTCTCTAGTTAGTCATTTTTATCTTGAAGAAAGAAACGAAAGAGAGGTAAAGAATCTGATTCTTAAAATACTTTCTTTGTTGACTCGGTATTTGATTTCTTGCTATGTTTCTAGGGATTATAGTTTCTGATTTGCACTGATTTCTTCAGGATTTGAAGAATCTGAGGAAACAACTTTACTCAGCAGCTGAATATTTTGAATTATCTTATTCTAATGATGAGCAAAAAGATGTGTGAGTCATCTGTCGACTTGTGGGAAAGTTCAATTCCATTTTCCATGTTTGGTATGGCTTTTAACATATTTCTCTTCTTACAGTGTGGTAGATACGTTGAAGGAGTATGCTATCAAAGCACTTGTGAACACCGTGGATCATTTAGGCTCTGTGACATATAAGGTCAGTGATCTCTTGGATGAAAAAGTTGATGAAGTTTCTGGAACAGAGCTGCGTATCTCTTGCATTGAGCAGGTAATAACCTTTTCCTTTTTTGGATATCAAAGCTTTATGAAGACCATCATTTATAGAATTCTGATCAGATAACATGGGTTTGTGCTAAAAAAAGTGACCATCAGTAATAGCATGTGTGACTAATACTCTTTTTAGTGTCATATATTCAACTTTGTTGAAAATACCTTTGTGTCTTTATGTGTTTGTATGGGAGGAGAAAATGTTTTCCAATTGTACATGTTTGGTTGGTAAAAATATTTTGGAAACGACTTCTATAATGGAAGTAAAGAAAACAATTTTCACAAGTGACATTTCAAGTTCATTGTCTCGTCCCCACCCACCCAACACCCCTTGACGATCCCACCCCATCCTAGCTAGCTCCATAATGTTTTTGGATAATATTTTTTAGCTTACTTACCAAACAGTCAAACACTAGATAATAAGGAACTCACTTGTTTTTCAAGGAAACGTTTTCAATGGAAAACATTTTCCTTCATACCAAACACATATGTTCTTCTTTGATCTTCCTCCTCACCACACAAACATAGAAGATCTTGTAACAATACTACTTCTTATGGATAGGTTAATCGAATGAACCCCATAACTGAAATCAAGATGCATATCAAGTTCCATGTGGTTGAAGAAATATAATTTGTTGATAATCCTTGCAAATGAACTTTTACGGGGTTTATCAAATACTGTAAAGGTAGTAGATATACTCTTAAGACTGCCACATGCTAACACCTTCTGTAGATCCAATGCTTGAACATATCAAATGCCTGGCAGTGTGCAATTTTACTTATATTTTGTGTTCAAAGAATAGTATGTCTAATATGTTTATAGGTGAAGTGAATGAACAGACGCACACAAAAATGGTGAAACTAGTTATGACTTATGAGGCTTTTCTACTGTTTTATATTGTTATTGTGTGATGCTAATTCATTATGCTTTCTTTGGGAATTCAAGAATTGGATACAGGATTTAGTTAATCTATTTCTGTCTTATTTCTTGTTTGGCTTGCTGGACCTAATTTGGATATTTAGAGCTGGAGCCAACTGTGAGAATGACTCAGACCTGGCAAATTTGCGTCGATATATGGCTATTTGATCTTGTTGCTCTACTAAATGGATCAATATATTTTTGACTTAAACAGTCACAATGTGTGGGAAATTCCAACCCTAAGCCCCCTAACCCATGGCCTTAAAGCAGATTTCTGATACCGAACATATGATTACGGTCTTCCAGATATTCTCGCTTGAAAATAACGGCATCACAGTCTTGTTGATCCACCCTTGTGTTACTATCTTTGTGTTTGGTTGTGAAAGTAGCTTGTGTTATTCTGGTTCTTATTCATTTTACCTGATTTTCTTGTAGAGACTAAAGACATGCCAGGAGTACATTGATAATGAGGGTATGTCGCAGCAGTCATTGGTTATTCATACTCCTAAGTATCACAAGCGATATATATTACCAGGTAATTATGATTACATCACATCAGTATATCTTTCAATTCTATTCCTTTAGCAGTATTTGTCGCTCTCAACTCAGAACTTAGTACATTCAACTATTTCTGATAATCTTTTTCCAGTTGGCGAGACAGCGGATGGTGGTAACCTCACCAAGTTACAGTACCAAGGGTGTAGTCTTGACGATCAAGATGATTGGAATCAATTTAGAAACGGTAGAGTATAATGCATTGTGTTCAGTTTTTGAGTTTCCATTAACATATGTGTGAAAAATGATATGACCCGAGCTGGTTTCTTTTGATGCAGCTGTGCGAGCAACAATTAGAGAGACTCCACCACCTGCAGCTGGGTAAATTTTTCTTTCTTCTTGTTGTATCCAGCTACCTCATACCTATTATGTCTTACCATGCATGACTATGTAGAGATTCATATACTGCAGGAAAGGATTCTCCCCATCACCTACTCCACGTCTTCTTCAGCAGTATGGAAAATTTTCGTTCTCCGGAACCACACCAAAAAAGGAATTAGGTCTCTTCCCATCATTTTCTTGCATTATAATATCTTTGTATCTTAGTGCTTGCAATTTTCCACCTTCTTGGTCTCATTGCTGCTTCTGACTGATTAATTTTATCCTTCTTTTTGTACTTTGGCTTAATGGTCCGACAGACAAGCGAACAGTTTCACCACATCGGTTTCCTCTTTTACGAACTGCATCACTTGCTAGTCGGCCAACCACCCCCAAAAGTTCTAGGCCAACCACCCCAAATAAGAGTCGGCCTACAACTCCAAACCCTTCCAACGGGAGACGGGTAATTACTGGATCCTATATAATTTCCATTTGTTTAATATGTTTATTTCCAGGTCCAGCCTTAATAATTCTTAGCTGCAGCCTATAAGATCATAGTAGACTTGGTAGTTATTTTCTTTTAACTGTTAAATTGTGTTTGAGCAGTACGCTGCAGAGCCTCGTAAATCAGCTTCAATGCGACTTTATGTGGACAATATAAACACCAAAGATCCTGAGCAACATTCCAGCAAAAGTAAACGTCTGCTTAAATCGTTGCTCAGTCGACGCAAATCAAAGAAAGATGAAACTCTATATACATACATAGATGAATATTAACAGGAACAAGTCCAAAGAAAAATGTGACTAAAGGAGGGGTGTATGTGGTAGCACTTGCAGCTGTAAACCAGGAACATGCTTTATTGTTGCTTCTCCAGTTGTTAAACGGAAAATCAGGGACATACTTTTTGTATTAGTGCACTGCTTACCTTTCCTCAATTGTATATTAAATTTTGGCAACGTATTGGCAGACTTGATTAGTTGTCCTGGACATGGTCTTGACAGATTATAAAGTAATACAGCAAGGATTTTAAGGTCGTTTTGGACGAAATTTGGATTGAAATTTATGAGAGTTATTTGTGGTTGAAACTGAAAACATGTCTCTGGTTCCCTGATCTTCCTTTTACCCTTGCATTTAGAAACACCAAAACATATATGACGAAAATCTGATGGAATGATTGAAGCATAAGGAATGAGAATATCATCTGATACTTTGCTGCACGTCAAAGGTTATATATATCAGTAGTTTATAGCTTTTTTATTATATGAAGATCAGTTTATAGCTTTTTATCATATTTGTTTAGTGCTTCTTGTAGTTCTAGATTACATGATATCAATTATAAAGATGAATATAATCCGAAGTTAAATTATCAGTTGGCAATGAATACCACTGTCAATTACAAACAAGAAGTGGCTTCCTGTTATATGGCACATCAATAAATGAACAATGTCTAAAAATATCCAATAGAGGTCTCTATTCCTTCTTTGAACCAAATTCTTCAATGGTTTTTGTTGTGAGTGTGAGTACATCTACAAATGCACTAAATGATGCACGAAGAAATCTTGCTTCAACAGCCTCAAAATTCCTGTAAAAACATTAGGAACAGTTCAGAGAGCTGAATGATGCAGAAATAGCAAGTATAATAACTTGAACACTCAGCATTCAGAAATTTTTGGTAAAGACGAGTGACATTCTTCATTGCTAATCAGAAAGCTGGGGGAGGAAGAAGCGTCACTTTGAACAAGGTTTGCTTTGACTAGGAAATTTGCTATAAAGACAACTGACTGGTGCCAAGTATATTTCAGCAAACAAGGAAGAGTTCACAAAGAACACTTACATTACTACATCTGTTGCCTGTCAATTTATGGCTCAGGCACGCAAACAAAACATTGTTTGTATCATCAAAACTATAGCGCAATATCAGTGCTTGATTTCTATAGATGATAGGAGTAAAAATGAAGCAACTAGCACATTACAATTATGTTCTTAAGAACTTGTACTTTTGGGTGCTTTTTCAGCAAATACAACATGAAGATATGTATAAATTTTGATGAAGTATGAAGATATCCATAAATTACCATCAGACACACATACACACACACGTATACATATATATATCCTGAACGTATAAGAAAATATTGACAACAATAACTCCTAACTACAGTTGGAAGTTCAAAAATCAACTGGTTTCAATAAATTCAATTGAGTAGAAGAAGCATGTGCTCACACTGAAAGCTTCCCGTTAGATACAGACATATGCCTCTTCACTTTATCAGGCTGCAACTGCAATTTTAATTGTACAAACATTGGAGCACTGGTGGATCGAAACAGATGCTACAAATGAATAAAAAACCTCAGTATCACTATACCTCCTTATCAACAGCCAATGCAGTATAGACAATATGAGCATTTTCTTCAGACCCAAGATCTACTTCCAAGTTGCTGCATAAAGTATACCTCATAAAATTCACTCCTTCGCCAAGGAATACAAATCACAAATACATTAACACAGAGTGTAACTCATTATTGCTAGTGTCTAGATGTCACAAATTTGCTACTCTGTTCTTCAGTTCCGATTCTTGATTTTAAAAAATGCATGAAGTCCCATTTCATTGCCAAATGGAACAGTAGATGGAGATGTATAGTTCACACAAGACAAAGCGGACAAGCAACAATAGAATACATTAAGTAAACGAAGATACGAAGATAGGTTTGCATCAAGAAGAGATTAGACAAATTAGGGACAATTACACACAACATGTCCCTGAAATTGAAATTTCTGCTCGCACAATTCAGTATGAAACTTTCCATATGCTCTCCACCAACAAAGCTAATACCTAACATTCAATTTACGCAGAGTCTCGACACCACAAGTTCATTCCTAGCTCAGTGTCAAGCTTCTCTACAAGTGTCTCAATGTACAATACATTAAAAATAAACAGAGAAAGCTCTACTATGACCCAATACTTAAAAAACCAGCTAACCCCCTCATCTACCCCTTAAACCATCAAAAAGAAGAAGAAAACATTAAAAAGGAGAAGTCTTTTTGATAAGGAACCATGTAAAACCATATTGGTATGTTGAAATGAATGATTAAAACCAAGAAAAAAAATTTGCAAGAGCATAAATTAATCTTTTTAATATACATTTGTTCACATAACATAAATACAAAATAATTTTCTTGAAATAATATGGATTTCTTAGTTGTAAGATGAAGAGAAAATTACCAGTTGAAGTCCCATGGAGACGCCACACCATCCATTCCTTCAGTTGCTGTACAGCAGTTGAAATTATTGGTTGATTATTAGGGTTTTTGAATTTTGGGTTTTAGTGAAAAAGTACCAAAATCTATAAACCCGACCCGCAAAAGAGTAAGTGGGTATCCTTATTAGTGTGAATCAGAAATAGGTCGTTTAGAGAAAATTGTATATAATAGCAAACTAATAATCTAAAATAAATGGAGTAGCTAAAGTTTGATTTAATTGTGCTCCATTACAAACGTTTGCAAAAATTGTCAAGCGCCTCTCTCCCAAATATCTCGCTCGCCACTCTCCTCCAATCTCTCGCTCGCTTTTTCACTTTTTATACAAACACAAGTGTATAAAAATTGTTTCTTATTGTATAAAGCAGAGAATTGTATAAATACATATATTTTTGTTTCCCTCTCTCTCCTCTTTCAAATCTTGCTCGTCACTCTTCCAAATCTAGCTCGTCACCCTCACTTTTCTCACTTACACAAACAGAAGCAAAATGTATAAATTGTGTTTCTATTTGTATAAAACGCGAAAAAATTGTATATACACATTCAAGTACATATATTTTCGTCCTATACACTTATAAGTTATAATTATACAATAAAATACTCCCCTGCCCATTTTCTTTTGTCTTTCTCTCTTTCTCGTTTTATACACTTTTCAAATTGTATCTAATTTCTCTCTTTCTCATTTTATACAATTCGATTCAATTGTATATTCCTTGTCAAGTCTCTTTTGTCTTTCTCTCTTTATCATTTTATACAATAACAAATTGTATACAATTCGTTTTATACACTTCATTTTTATACAGTTCTCTGCCCAAGTGTCTTTCTCTTTTTTGTTTTATACACTTCGTTTTATACAATTTGCTTTAACTGTATATGTATAGCGAATTATACAGTTTCTATGTTTGCTATGGAGCACAATTATGCAAACTTTGCTATAGCATACAAATATGAATTTTTTATTTGCTATATGTGAAAGTTGCCCTTTAATATACTACTCATTCGGTCCCTTTTTACTTATCTAATTTTTCTTTTATACTTATCCATTTTAACTTATCAAAAAAAGACAATTTTTTAATTATATTTTTAATTAATTAATTTTTAAAAAATAAAATAAAAACTTATTATATTAATTATTATTTTCTTAATAGATATGTCAAATAAAAAATAGACAAATAAATAAGAACATAGAAAGTATGTGAATTTGAGTTCAGCTAAGTCCCCGTATAAATATTGAGTATTGAATGGACAATGCCTTTGCCTTTAGAATTATCATGATTTTTAATTTTTACCCCTCGAATTGATTTTCCTATTTTTTTTTATTTATATATATATGCTTATCATTTAATGAAAACTTATGAATCAAAATATCTTTATTATAACCGGATTTCACAAAAATTATTTTTAGATAAGTTATGTAGTATCTGCTCTGTAAGGTGAAAGTGTAGAAAATTAAGCAACATAATTTTGTGAATTGTGGAATTAAACTTATGTCTTATAACACATAATGTGTCTTGCTATTTACAAAAAAATTTAAACAAAAGTTTAGTCCTCTTATAAGAGTCATGACTTTCTAATATTGAAATGAAACTTTTTTCCTAGTAAGATATAACTTATGCTTTGCAACTTTTTTTTATTTTTTTTTTCAAATTTAAAAATATTATTAATCACTTTTTATTTATTGAAGAGAGGGTGGCGAAAAATAAAAAATTAAAGAGCATAAATTTAAGAAAAAGATTAAAAGGCCACGAATGTCTATTGAAACTTGAAAGGTATCTTATTAGTATTAAATTAGAATAACGTTGCGTAATTTGTCTATATTAAGACAATTAATTTAAATATTAGGTATTAAAAAGAAGGAAAAGATAATGTAAAAAAATTGGTTGCGTGTGTTTTTAATCGATAAACTTGAATAAATGAAATTATGATAATTTTTTATTATAAACTTGACAAGAAATAGCATGATAGATAATGTTACTATATTATTTTGTAATTTATTAAATTTAATGCTTTAAAAAAACATATTAAATATTAAATAATAAAAATAAGATTGTGTGTATAAGAATATTCCAGTGGTATATTACTCACTATTGGCCCATCTGCCACCTTATTGTTATTATTATTATTATTGTGGGTATAATTTAGATGCCAATTTTAGCATCTTTATTTATACTCTTTCATTCATTTTCTGTTACCCTTTTTCATCTTTTAGCTATACTTCACACACTAAAAAAACCATGAGCTCATGATGCATGTTGGAAAATCTCTTTACTTCTCCAATTGAATAAGTTAAATCAAGCAAGGCAAGTTTCTTCCATTCTTCCCTTTATATGTGTTAGTTATTTTTTGTCTTTTTATTTTACGATGATTTTATCGAGCGTGTTGTTATACTTATCCTTTCATACTAGTAGTTGCAGTATTACTTTTGTAGTTTCCTTGTCCGTCTTGTGGTTTATTATTTGTTGTTTCTTGTATTATTTTGTATATTCTTGTCTTTCTATTGTTTATTTCATGTACTTTGTTTGTTGTATTATTTTAAAAAAGCATATAGTAGTAATTTTTGCTTCGTCACATTCGTTATTTCTTATACCAAATTGTTTTATTCTGCTTCACTTTGAGGCGAGGATCTATTGGAAACATCCTCTCCATCTGTCAAGGTAGGTGTACACACTACTCTCTCTAGACCCCACATTTGAGATTTACATTAAGTATGTTATTATTGTTGTTACACATATCCTGGGATTACATTAAGTATGTTATTGTTGTTGTTACACATGAATTATTTTATCGAGTATCTGCTAGTTTTCGCCACCACAAGTACTATATTAGTTAACTACTTCTGTTTCAATATTCTCTCCTAGTTTAAGGTTTGGTTGTTGGTTTGTTCCTTGAACTCTTGATTCTTCAAATATATGCATGTGAAGATCCATAAATATAGATGATTCAATGTTTTTGCTTTTTGTTTGACCATTTAACTACTATTACTTTGTTAATTGGCTGAGAGACTCCACTTTTAGGAGAAAATAAACAGGTTTTGTCCAACAGTATATATATAGCTTCCTGTTAATATTTTGTTGGTTGCCTGTAATGTGGCTTCTCAGCTTTTAATTGAGTTTAAGTTATATATACCAAGAAACAGAAGAGGTGAGCACAGTTTCACTTGCTTGGTAACCTCTTACCCCGTTAGAGATCTGAAATAATCCAAAGCTTGCAAGGATGTTAAGACTTCAATCATCTGTACACCATTAGGAGTCTATGCAAATTTTCTGTCAACTTTTTGAGTCTTTGAGCAATTCTTTTGCTAAGTATAAGCTTAATAATCATCCTTATTCCTACTTAACAGCTGGATTAATGATGAGTGAACAAAGTAAAAACAGGAAACTCAGTTCTTGTTTGATTCATCAAAAAGGATGATTATCATTAAGGAAAAGGAACAATGGTCTGCACTTATCAATACAGTGAAATTCAGAAAATGCTCTATGCCCTTGAGCAACTACAAAATAAAAAGTGGCAAGGGCGGGCTAAAATGTCTTGTTCTGTTCTTTTTATCAGCACAGTTTAGCTTTGCCTTTTCATCTGTTCCTCCTTTCCCCTTCCTCCTTCTGTAATGTGATTCGTGTATGTGAAAATGCTGTACAGTTAGTTCCACCGGTTAAGTGACCAGTGGACTGAATTTGCTATCATAGGTTCATGTAAGGGCTGCATTTACTCTGACTGGTTTTAAACGACTTACACCTCTTCGCATAAACTCAAATGCCAACATAAACAAACCAAAAAAGAACAACAAGAACATCTGTAGCCTTTCTACAATGTCGGCCAGGACAGATGATCTACTTCCTTCTCGAGAACTTTTTCTTGTAAGTGGAGTTGTATTCCATCCTGACAGAGAGAATCAACTATTAGAGAAATGCACCTTAACCAATAAATAAATGAAACATTACAGGACTTTGTGATATATGGAAGTTTATGTATCCTACAGAGAGACATTATTCCTCTATATCTTGTTCCTCCAAATAGTCTTAGTTTCATGCTGCCGCTTTCTACAAAAAATAGGAATAAGGAAAACCAGATGTTACTCCCTCCGTCCATTTTATATGTCATCCCTTTTTATAAATAGTTGGACCACAATACTTGTCATTTTATAAAATTTATGCATATTACCATATTTTGCCTATTATACCCTTGATAGATTAGTTAATAAATCTTGAAAATGTATTCACCATTTATTATAAAGTTGACTTAAGAAAACATTAAATAAGGGTAGAAGGTAAAGCTACATCATTTCTTAATGCAAGTGCAAAGTAAAAAGATGACACATAGAATGGGACGGAGGGAGTAATACTTACCAGAGCTTTTCATAGGCAAATTTGTCCAGTCATACGGGCTTATCTTACTCGTGGATGCCTTGATCAACTCAAGAAGTGCGTCATTGACCTAGAATATTTAATAATTGTCATATACTTCTTCCATAACAATCAAAACACATATAACTACAGCCACACAAATCATTTGAAGCCACAAGGAGTGCTAAAACTTTGAGAATCTCATAACATATTATGCATATTGAATTCCCTATTTGTAACTACCAAAAAGTTGATTGGGCCTATTTGTGACCACCAAGAAGAGTAACCCCTCCCCAGGTTCTTAGGATGCTTTTCTTGACCTCCACCCTTAGTACATCTTTTTTGTTTTTGGTAACTATGCAGAATGAAGTTTTGTATTACTGGATGATTCTGTATTTGCATAATAAGTATATAAAGCCATACCTCTTCTGTCCTTTCATGACTAACAAGATGTCCTCCGGGAAGCTCTACCATTCTAGAATAAGGATGTAACTTCTTCGCAAGCCTCTTTGCATGGCTTAACTGAGCAATGACATCATGCCTGCACAGAAGAAAATGTTGATTTATGTCTAAATAATGTATCTGGCAATTTGAGATTGGATCTAGTGGATAATGCATTTACCTGCCATGAATTACAGATATTAGGAATCCAGCAGAGCAGATGGATTCCAGATCAGCCCGTGATATCTTATGAGTCCAACAAGCATTTATCTGTCCATCAAATCCACAATTTGACTGCATCCCCGATGCTGATATGCCTTTCACGTATTCCTGGCACAGCCCAAAATAAGAGGGAGGGAAAACACGTAAGCACCTTAAGTCTTGTTGGGAAAAAAAAAGATGGCCTGAGAAACATCTAGGTGACTACTTGATATAATACTGCTCTGCGGGTTGTAGTTCCCACATCTTCCTCGAGGTATTCCTGCAAAGCACAAACCACAAATATGTTAAGTCATATATCACTCCCTAGTCGTCTAGTCGTGATAAATATTATCACCGATTAGAATATATATCATTTTTTTGAGAAAGATTAGAATTTATATCGAGTGATGATAAACCAACTAATCAGCAACTGTACGAAAAGTAATGCGCATGAAACCATCTAGATACATTTTATGTTGTACAACAATAGATGGCATGTATATGCAACTTTGCAGTAGGGGGGAACTACGGAAGTGATAATTTACAACATTATTAAATGAACAATTAATCAACCTTTGAATAATGGGTGTCTAAATCAACAGCAGCCCTCTGTTCAGGAGTCTTTGCCTTCAAAAACCGGACAGCAATTGATAGAGTTTGACGATCGAGCTGCAGCAAAAAAAGATCACATGAGTACTAGAATCAACAAAAATAACTCTTCATTCCGTACAAGTATATAATGAGAAACAGACAGAGGAAGCATTGTGTTTGAGGTATAACATAAATTTGTTTAGCATCTTTTGATACAATTAGCACTAATCAAAATTACAGGGTCTTATTCATAACTAGCATGTATCTGTTCAAAAAAAATTGTGCATCTCACATGATGTTGCCAGTTACTATTTTATTTTAATCAAGTAAAGTAATATAATTTTATTGATAATGGAAAAGCATTAGTACGAAACCATCAATCAATTATGTCTTAGTTCCAAAAAGCTAGGATCAATTTATAAATATATTAAATTAAAATAAATTCAAATGACTCAGACATTCATGGCCAATTTAACCTGAAATTTTATTTGAGCGGTGGAAGTAACCACTAATGCTTGCATTAGGGTATGCTGTCTATATCGTATCCTTTGGGGGTGCAGCCCTTCCCCTTCCCCTGTGCTAATGCGGAATGTTTTGTGCACTAGACTTTCCTTTTCTATTCCTATATCATCAATTGGGGTGCAGTTGAGTTGTATAAATATTTAGCCTACACCACAGCAAAACTAAGATATAGTGACCACATTAATCATTTTCATTGTTGTCCCTTCAATCTTCCAATTTTCACTCTTCAATGGGTGCATTACTCAACGGCTCAACCCTTTATAGATACCCACCAAACTAGGTACTTTTTTTTCTTAATTTATTTTTCCCATAAGAGCTATTAAACACACTGGTTTTCACCATTACTCCATTGGAGAAGTACTGTTTTCTCTTCTTATACCACATGAATCATCTCAACAGACTCATCCCAGCCATCTATAACTCTTCGGGATTGTTTCTGTGCTTAAGAGACAGCATAATATTGTTTAATCACATGCATGATGTTACTACCCATCCCTTGATCAGTAATATTCATCTTCATCATACCTAATTTCCTTCAGTTTTATCAGTAGATGAATTTCTAACATCATTCAGTGCTCAGGTCATTGTTAAACAAAGATGTCTTTCCAGATAGTACATTTTAACTATGCAAACATGACTTTATTATTTATCTGTCAGATAAATTGTTCGGGTCTTGTATGCTACCTAGTAGAAAAACATTGTGGAATTAGGAAGAACTCCATCAACTGGTCATACCGCCTATTGAAGAAGCAGACTGGCCTACGGCATTTCACTGGATTAAGAGGGGTCTCTCCTCACCCTTTGAGAAAAATGCTGAGTATTCCCGGCTTTTCCAGAGCAAAGGAGAGCAAAAGCTATAGTTGTGATATGTGTTTATCTCATATGTGATGTAACAATCTAAGCATACAAACTTCCACTTCCCTCCACATGGAATATGCTACAACAGAAGAACAAGAACAGTATTCCCTCCTTTCATACACAGACTGTAATCTCTCTCTCTCTCTCTTTCTCCCTCTCACACACACACACAGAGTGTCGAGAACACTCACAAATGGACAAGATGGGTACATTCTTAATAATTATGTACCACACCTTATTTTTATTTGGATAACTCTGTACCTAATATCACCTTATAAGCACTAAATACCTCTACTTTCTCCACTTAATTATTAGACTTTGGTCTACTACAAGGTTCAATCCTGTAATGCGCGCAATCTACACATATCATTTCACACATTTACCATCATACCAAATTCAAGGGAGCTTGCAGTTTCCAAATTCCACCTTGCTGCTTTCATAACATGATCACTGATGCCATGTTATAAATCTTAAAAAAATGCTAGAATGGCCTCAATTACCGAAATATCTTCTATTTTTTTAACTTTCAGTAAGCTGATTTTTGTATATCTTTTTTGATGAAGAGCTGATTTTCATATATCTTTCCTGGAAGGGGTATGCAATGCATAGGAACACCAAAACAGTTATTCAATTTTCAGATATAGCTCAACCATTCACTAAAATCTTTGAAGAATATGTCCAATGACCAATAGTTGAAGAGAGGATCTTACCCTGGGAATACATTCATAGCCTCCTCCCGTGACATTCAATAAACCCAAAGACAAAACTCTCTCAGGCACCATTGCAGCCAATTTGCAAGAAATCATAGCTCCTGATTGATTGGAAAAGAGTCCAAGTAAGCAAAAATGTTATCAAATAAGTATTTTCCCAGCAAAAGAATGAACTTGATTCTCAAATATCTTGTTCCACATTTTACACAAGTTGTTCAGCTGTACCGCAATGATCAGTTTCTAAAATTTGAAATGCCTAAACTACTATCTGAAAGTTTAACTGGAATACTATATACGGCACATTTTATGCTTGAAGACATATCATCATCAATAACGCCAACCAAAAGAACAAAATCAGAAACTCACCCATGGAATGACCAAAGACGTGTGCTTTTTCCCACCCCAAGTGATCCATTATAGAAATTGCATCTTTAGCCATAATACCAGTCCTGCTCCAACAAACATTCGACATCAATTTAACCTGCTAACTACTTAACCTTAGTTCTTAGCTAAGAAATACAAGAAAAGTAGCTGAAGGTCTTTTCATATAGTATCTAATTGGAGCCCCACCAACAACAACTATATTATATCTTGAATTAGCTCTTATTAGGTGAAAAATATTCTACAATAATCACAAAAGTTATACTTTTTCTTACTCTATTCCATCACAATCAGAATTTTCCTCAAATAAATTGTTTCCGGTAAATGAGACTTACGTATATTCTGACTTTTTAGTAGGCACAGAGCTTAACCCCATTCCACGATTATCAAAAGCACAAACCTCCATACCCCCACCTTCACCGTAGCTCCGATCACCGGCCGCCGATTCAGAATCATTCGGCGTAATCGTCCCGGCGAGCGCCTTGATCTGTGGGTCCCATGAACTATGCGTTCCAGCCAATCCTTTAAATCATCATTCATAAACAAATAAAACCAAAATTCAATCCACATTAAGAAAACCCAAATAGGAAAAACATTGAAAAAATGTCAAGAAAAACGAAGAATACCAATAATCAATAGAACTTTGACCGGGCCTTGGCCATAAGTTTTGTAAAAAATCTTGGTTCCATTGTTGCCACTTGCATCTACACCATTCTGGTATTTACCCACCTCACAGAAAGGCATGTTTCGCTTTTCCCAAGAATAAAAATCAAGTCTTTACCGAAAATTTTCAGAAAAAAAAACAGCAAAATTGGAGAAGAAAACGAAAATTAAAATTGAGAACAAGAGTGGATTTTTTTTGAAAAAATGTGGGTTCCTTAAATCGACAATCTTTAAGGCTACTCGGTTTTGGTTTTATTTATTTCAAAAAAATCAATTTTGGGTGTTAAGTGGGGCCTAATGTACACGTGGCGGATAAGTAACGGTTTGATGGTAAAGTTAGTGTGGACGGTCGGCTTTAAGCAGCTCAGCTTGGGAAAAAGTCAAAAGTCAAAGAAATCGCTTTGTCAAACGGAAGTTTTTTATTTAGCTCGTTTTATGTTGAAAATTGATTAAATTAAATTTGTGCGAAAAGATTCACATTGTAGGCGACTTTGAATTTGGGGGCACTCAAACTCGAGATCTCTGGTTAAGCATGAAATAACTCTTATACTATCACAAGTAGTGAAAGAAAAAACCTTTGATTTTGAATTATCGTGAAATTTACGATAATAAATATATCTATTGTAATTTCGCAAGTGAAGTGTGAGGAGAATAGAATATAGTAAAATAAGTTTTATCTCTATAAATAGAAAAATTATTTCTGATGATCCATCTTAGAAGAGAAATTATCCGTAGAAAGATTGAAAAAAAAATTAATATATTAACATAATTCACAGTAAATAAAACATATGAATAACATATTAAAAATATTATTTATTTATTTTACGGATTGATGTAGTAGTAGTTGAACAATAATTTAATTTATGGTGATCATTTGATTTCCAACGTAATTGTTAGTCTTTGACAATCTTTTCTCGTTTTAAATGCTCTGTGTAAATAATTTATTTATTCCCTCCTTTTTCATCACGTGTAACACATATTTTAACGTTTTTTTTCCATAAAAGTTGAAAAAAATAAAGATATTTAAATTTTAGAGGTCAAATTTGTTCCAACATAACTCTGAAGCATGTGGATGAGAGGAAATTTGAGAGTGTTTTGATGTTAAAAGCTGATTCAGCAAACACACAATTGCATCTGGACAAAATACCAACCTTTATCCACTCTTTGAATAAAAAAAATCGAATTTCAAACATAGTTTTATTCGATAATAATATTTTACTATAACAATTAATTCGTTCTGTTATATTTCACTATAACAAGTATAACACATCGAATAAAACGACTTAATTGATATTCACTCTCTACAAATTTGTGTCATTATTTTTTGTAAGTCCATTTTAAAGAGAATATTGTTATTCTATGATTGAAAACAATTTGAACATAAATTTTCATCGACCCTTAATAGTATACTTTTATAATCACATAGATATCAAATACCCTACTCAGTTCAAATTGTGCCACGCAAATTGAAACGAAGGAAATATAACATACAAAGATTTCACTTTTTAATCATCCGAACATAGAAAGTATATACAGCTAGCCCAAACCTGTTGAAATAATCTCCAAAGCATTCTGATATGAAAACACACAGAGGTTACATATGATATAAGACCTTAGCCCAACAATATTTACAAAATGCATTTGGGATTGATGCGTAGTAGTTGTATATTTACAGAATATGCAATCCTATCTACTAGAATATTATATCTTCGACGTGGTCTGATAGAAAACGCATGAAACATACCTACGTGAATCTAAGCGAACCAGAAAGATGGTTTAGAGGGCAGGAAATAGCCATCCCATGGTCCAACCAAGTAACAAACCAGCACCAGCAAGACTCAAACCCAAGGCAAAAGCTACAGCAGACTTGTTTATCTTGAATTTTCCCTTTCTTGTCTTCTTCTTAGTAGGCTTATTATATCTAAACTTCTTCAGTTTCCGTCCTTTGCAAGGGATAACGGGGAAGCTATTTGAATAGTTGATGGAATCTTGCTCATCTTTGTTCCTGAGCTGGAGGACCAGAGCTTCAAGCTGCAAAATTTGAAGCCACTGCCGGTAAGCAAAGAGCTGAGAAGCCTGCCTGAACAACAGCTTGATCACATGCTCCTTTTCGTTGTATGCTTGCTGTGCCAATTGTTCAGCTTCTCTTGCACGGGTTTGAGAATAGCACAGTGCTTCTAACAGTTGTGTTTTGCTGAGATCGCTTGATCCTGGTTGGGTTTCTGATGAGAGGACGTTGGCAATACTTAAATTGTCATCACCACTGGAATTAGAACAGTACACGTTAGTGTTCTTAATGATTAGAGAATAAGATGAGAAGGAAACTAGGTCAACCACAATACATTTTATGCAATTGTTTATGGAGTTGCATAATATTACAGACAACTTCAAAACTACCAATAACTTCATGACCCCAGGATATTCTTTATTCATTTACTTAAAATGAAAAGATCCTGCAATGTTATACTGGAAGAAGAAAAAAGACCGAGTAACTATAAGAGATATGTTTTATCACTCTCCGGGAGGGAAAGAGCAGTCTGTCTTTTTTTCTTTTCCTCAGTCTCTTTTGTACAGACAAGAGAAAAGAAAATTAATTTGGCTGAGAGAATACTTCTAAGAGAAAAAGAGTGACTCACCTGCATTCGTGTCAATGAAATTTCAACGAATTGAGGGCATAGAGACTTTAAGTTACTGATCCACATTACAGTACTAATTTACTACCTGAATATCCTTAAAACCGTGCAAATCCATATTTAAGGCCTATAATAGATTCTCTTTTATTTTACAAAGAAGAAAAAAAGTTTTTCCTTTTCTCTCCTTCATACGGTGGAGGAAACTTGCTTCCACTTCTTCTTTCATGTGCTGCATCTTGTTACAAGATCAACGAACTAAGTAAGTCTACTCTATTGTAATAACCCCCTCCATCCTAACACTATTATTTCTTTTCTTAAAAGGAAAAGGCAGTAGTAAAACCCAAAAAGTCATATTAGTATATAGTAATGCTACTTAAAATTATTTTGAATTCGACATGATGTCATAGTACCTTTTCACATCTTTTAACCATTATAACTCACACAATAACTTCTTCAAACATTTTTTCAACCTCGGAAGAAGTCTTACCAGGTCATGTAAAATTGGTGAACAAAAATATGTTAAAAAGAACAGTGTGGTGGAGAAAGCTAGTAGCTAGCACTTCAACCAGAAATGATAGTAGCTAGTTGTAGTTGGATAAATACCTTACTGGCTGTCCTGAACGACGTGATAAGCACCCTTTGCCAACACACAATATCTTCTGTTGGCTTTGTGAAGGATGTTGTCTTGGACAATAATCAGGAGTAACCAGAGATTCCTTTTCTATCATACTAACCTGGTTAGAACAGTTATATGACTCACTTCTCAAAGGCTCACGCCATGAATGCTCAGAATACGTGATACATTCAGATGACTTGGGAGAACCTGAGGCAGCTAATTCCTTATCAGCTGTGCGCCACCATGGTTGAGCCTTCTGAACTCCAATCCATTCAGAATCCAGTTCAGAACAAGCCTTCTTAGTTTGTCCAGGGTCTAGGTCCATGTAATAATCAAGTTCCATAAATCCTCCGGAATCTGTATTTATTGGTTTTCTCTGGGAGCCATCGCCTACAACATTTTGGAGCATGTGCAATTGGCTATCTTTGTAACTATATGCAGAGGGATTGTAGCCTTTGAGGTGGTGGTCTAGCTTTTCAACATCATCACAATATGTTTGAGAATAGAACT
Organism: Solanum lycopersicum; assembly: GCF_036512215.1. Taxonomy (NCBI): domain Eukaryota; kingdom Viridiplantae; phylum Streptophyta; class Magnoliopsida; order Solanales; family Solanaceae; genus Solanum; species Solanum lycopersicum. The sequence continues at coordinate 49,612,152 of NC_090802.1, read as the reverse complement.
CCTCAATTAATTGGTTTCCTCCGCATAATTTCAGAACATGAACACTCTCTGCGCTCAAAACTTTGAGCTCTGACTCTAACATACTTAAAGGTTCATGTGAATTATCTTTCTCACACTCATGAAGTTCAAAATCCTTGCCGCCCAAAAGATCCTGTGACCCTCTTTTTGAATTTCTAGAATTGTGGTTGAACCTTATTTGTGCTGAAGACATTAGGAACAGAGAGAATGTTAGAGCTATCTCTTTCTTTCTAGAGAGGAACGGGTTGACAGTTCACTCTCATATGATCCCCATCTTTGCAGCCTTTTACCGTATGATCCTTGTTATCCTGAATAAGCAATAGCAGGATATAACCATATCAGCAACAAGGTGAATACGGGTTAAAACCAAGCATCGAGAAGAAATAAATTATAAAACATTAAGGTTTTGGAATATGGCTTGGTTAATTATAAACCAAAATTTAAATTAAGCATCAGAAAAAGCTTTGACTTATCAACTGAAGTTTTCGCAACTGCCCCACAAATGGGGTCTAGGGAGGTTAGGATGCATTACCTTACCCCTACCTTTTGTGAGGTAGAGAGATTGTTTCCGGCATTCCCTCAACTCAACAAAAAAGTCATTGAAGCAATGTATCACAAAAGTATGCCAGTAAAATAGCAAATACAAAGCAAATGAATGAAGCGACACATACTAATACACATTATAGAACAAGAGTTTAAATGACTACTAAATAGCCCCTACTACCACTCCCACATAGAGTGCAATAACACTCAACTAATCACTAACCTTCTATCTAAATCTTGTAACATTCCAAACCTTCCTATCTATCTAGAGTCATGTCCTGGTAAGTTGGAGTTGTGTCATGTCCCCTCTAGACATGAAATCAAATTCACACAAAACAAAAAAAAAAAACAAAAAAAACAGAACTAGCAAAATTTTATCCACAAAAATCAAATCAAACCAGCTAAGGAAACAACATAAAAATCAAGAGAAACGGACTCCACACAGCTTAGCTCCCCAGTCAACGCATCACAAACTATGATTTGCACCATTACTGTACCCCTTTTAGAGTTTTTTCTACAACTTAAATCTTGAAAGGAATCATAAACCTATAATCAACTAACACCTATAATCATCTTTACTTTACACCTTCCAATAATCATATATAATCACTAACTAAAAAAAACCCCACCCGGAAAAAACCCCTTTCCATCACACCCCCACCAAGAAAGATTCAATTTTTTTTCAGTTCATGGACTCTCTATATGCTAAAATCAAAATTACCAAACACCCTTTATCTAGTTATGCATAAATAACAGTCAGTCTTGTTCAAATCAGAAAAAAAAAAAACAGTTTTTAAATTCTATGAACAATAAAAAAAAAAGGCAAGTAGAAGAGAGTATAATGGACAGTTGAAGAAATAAGTGAAAGAAAGAAAGTACCTGTTGGATAATCATGGAGATGCTTCGAAGGAAAGAAATACAGTATTCTTCATTCTAAAATATCCATTTTTATATTCAACGTCTTACAAGGGATTTTTATCAAATTCAGTGTCACTATTAACTACCAATTAATTTTTTTTTTCTATTTGGGGTCCGATCACTATATTTAAAATACAGAATTCAAATCTTTAGGTGTTAGTTAAAAAGAGAAACGAACTATTCATTTATAATTTATCCTTTCATGTAACTTTGATGTAATTTTGAATTAATTTTGAGATTCAAATTTTACGTATTGACGGTGAGAAAAAATGTATTTAGTCATCCTATTATTTTCAAGGTAATAATGACATATCTTCTTGTACTTCTTATTTGTAAGTGGCGATAACTACACAGCTGATGGTCAACATGTGTGCTTCAGCTGTGTGCTTATTTTTATAACCAGCTATTTGGCATTGGATTAGGGTTGAGACATTTCAACCCTATGGTCGAGGGTTCAAACCTTGCCAACATCACTTTTTATTTCCGTTTTAATTTCAATTTTTTAATTTGTCATATTACATTTTTCGAAAGTCGATTTTGATTAATTTTTAAAGTTAAATTATATTATATTAATTTAATATTTGAAACAAAAAATTTAAATACTCAAAACTACACTGCAATTTTTGTATACCATTATGATGAAAAAGCATATTAAAAAATATTAGTCAAAATTTTTATAACTTGTCTACTAAGTGGCAATAAGCACACAACTAATGATCCTGTGTGCTTCAGCGGTGTGTCTATTTTTTAACCAGATATTTGGCATTGGGTTAGGCTTGACATTTCAAACCCTAAGGTCTAGGATTCAAACCTTGCCAACGTCACTTTTTATTTCTGTTTTAATTTCAACTTTTTTATACGTGATATTACATTTTTCGAAAGTCAATTTGATTAATTTTCAAAGTTAAATTAAATTATATTAATTTGATATAATAAACAAAAAGTTTAGATACTCAAAAATTATATTGCAATTTTTTACATATCAGTATGATGAAAAAGTATATTAAAAAATATTAGTCAAAGTTTTTATAATTTGACTTTAAAAATGAAAAGTATAACAATTAATAGCGGAAGGAGGGAGTATTATTTTTTATAATTAAAGACCTCTACATCTACTAATTGATTTACGATATTTTCTTCTTAAAAATTGTGTTTTAATTAGTAGAGGTCTTTAATTAATTTCAACTTATTTGTTGATTCAAGGCTTTTGACATTTCGTATGCGTAAACATATTTCTTATTCATATTTTAGTTATTCAATCTCAACAACACAGGAGACAGCCAACATGTCTGCTTCACATGTGTGGTTCCACGCTATAATTAACAACATATTGACTCTTGAAATTCTATTTCTTCCACATATATTGGGACAAATAAAATAACACATTATTTAAAATTACGTAAAGATACTATAAATTATAACAATTAATAACTTAAAGTATTTAGAAAAATTTAAAATTTAATTGATTCTTTAAATTTTATCTGTGTCACATAAAATAAGACAAAAAATAATAAATATTGACCCTTGCTAACACAGGCAAAGATGTTCAATATAATTATAAGTATTAGTAATTGATAAAAATATATTTACAATATCAATATAAATAACACATCCTATTCTTTTAAGCAACTCTATCCCTTTTACCCAAGACAAGTTATAAAATTCCTACAATTTTTTTCTCTATCTTATATTTTACATTTAAGTAAAATGAAAAGATCTTATGTACAAGCATAATTCTAGTCTCTAGTATTAATTAAAAATAATAAAACACCAATTTCTCCACCACCTTAGTCTCTAGTAAATGCGTTATTATATCCCCAAGTTTCTCGCGGAACTTACGTAAATATATTATATTAAGAAAATATATTTCTCACTTATAGTAATATATTTTTTTTACTTAATCAACTTTTAATATATTTATAACATTGTTTTAATATATATTACAGAGAACAATTTTTTATTTCCATATAATACAAGTTTTATTGATGATTAATATATTTATCACACATTTTAATACACTTATAATGCAATGTTTCAATTTCTTATGAAACAAGCATAATATATTTTTAAAAACAGTTATAATACATATTTATTGTATATATAATTTATTTTTAATACATATTGCAGATTTAATATAGTATTGCTATAAACGGTAATAAATAAAAAGTATCGCTAAAATTAGTAATTATTTTTTTTAAAGGTATCAATCCGAAGTAATTTTTCCAAAGTTTCTTCAATGTCCCCCGTATCTAATTTTTAAATTATCATCGAGTATTATTGTGAGATATTTCATATAAAATCTTGACATAATTTTTTTTTTCCTGATTAATATATTGTACGACATATGAATTTGATTTAATCAGTCCTTAGCGGATATGACCAAAATTCCAAAAAGGAAACTTCCTAGATTAAGAGGGGCCCTGCTTTGGTCTTTCTACTGCAGACTTTTCTCTGAAGTCAGCATAAGATTTTTCAACGTTCTCAATTAGGCTTTTTGGTAGTAAACGAAATTTTACTTGAATAATTAAACTATTTGATTTAAAAATTGATATAATTTAGGAGATAGATAGTATTCCAAATATAATGATAAAATCAACAAAATGTCTTTTTTAAAAGAATATGATTCACTATATTTCTGTTACAATCAATTTAACTTGATAATTCAGTTCCAAAATAAGAATAGCTCAATTACAATGAACTTCAAGAATCTGGACATTGGGTAGTGCAAAATGTACGTATTTACCTTTAGAAATCATCAGTAAATGTAGGTTCAATGATGTCTTCTTTCTATTCTTACAACATTCACATTGACAAGAAAGAGCATATGCGTCGTCAACCTTCAGATTAGCCAGTTATGTTGCAGGCTTTCTACAGAGCACCATCTGAGTTTCTACTCCAAGTCCAAAAGAGCATGTGCTTCTTCAACCTTCAGATTGACAAGTTACCTTGCAGACTTGCAGCTGTACTCTGAACATTCTGTATACACGACCGATGTTATTTCAACTAAGTACATCAATGTCACTATCTCATGTAAAGAGAGTCGAAAGGAATCACCAGTGACATTTTTCATTGCCAAAAGATGATCAGGCTTGCTATCACTTTCCAGTGTTCAACTACATTGTACATTGTAGTCAATCAGATAGTAGTTGGAATGTGGACACCGTCCCATTTGGTTCGACATGTCCAATGCAATTCCACACCTATAAGAAGAGAAGCAGTAGCAGGATTAGTGATGGTAAGCAAGGCTCTTTTAACACTTTCAGACAATGCATCAAGAACCTATATGATACCTTTGGTAGTATTCATTTGACGGTAACTGTCCCCTAAGCTTTTCATATCTGGTTCTGAATGTTCTCTGAAATATCACTACACTCTTGGATAGATATAGCTAAAAAGAATTTCTTTCATATGCCTGAAAATTTGTTAGTTTTGGCTGTCTTCCTTGTCCACCATGGCAGGAAGAAACCCGGTCTTGTGCTATAGTCCAGTGTCTCTTTTCCTTTTGTGGCATGCGAACTCCCTGTAGAAGGACATTTTTATCTTGCAACCACAATGATCTGAACTGTTAATAGCATGAAAATAATTACATGTCAAACATGCGGCCTTGTAGGATCTTTAATATTGAACCATTTGCTTAAATTTCGTTCGGAGCTTTGATAATCTTCTTTCCAGAGGGAGTCCCTCATGTTTCCTCCCCATCTTCTCCAAGTAATATACAACTTTTTTAAGTGTTTCCATGACTTCCTCACTGTCAGTACCGAAAGCTTTCTCTTGAATTTTCAGTACTCTCTTGAGCAACTCCAGCAATTCACCATCATCCTTCCCCAGCTGGGTCTGAATGGAGACCAAACAGTCAAGAGCCTCCCCTGCATACATAAACTCTTTAGCCAAAAGGGGAGAGATGAAAGAAAAGAACCTGAAAACACCAAACCAGTTACTTCTTTTTTTGTTTGATAAAGATAAAGAGGGTAAGCAAATAGTACATGAATGGTGAAACAGCTTGCAAACATATTGATGGCAAACATTTTTTACTAACAGATCAAAAGATACTGCTTAGCATTTAGCATAAAGCAATAGGGAAAAGGACAAGCTCACCAACTGGTAGAGAATCTTCTCCAAATGCCCTCTCCCGGATTCGCAGAACCTCTAATGCGTGTTTTTCGGCCTCCTCATTACGGTTTAGATTGTAGAGAGTAACTGCAAGATGTAGCATTGGGAAAGTAATGGATTGATCATCAGGTGAAACATTCTGATACATAATCTGCAAACTCATCCTTAGCAAGCGCTCAGCTTCTGCAAAAAGTTTGGACTGTGAATAAGAAGTGGCTAGATTCACAAGATGAGAGACTGAACTGGGATGCCCTTCACCCCTGAACTTCTCAGTTATCAACAAGCACTCCTCCAGTAGCATACGGCCTTCTTCACCTCTGAAAGATAAATGAGTGTTAAAGCAGTACTCAAAGAACAAAGCCCTACAAAGAAGCTTAAGGTTTGCACAGTTTAATTCTTAAGAACAATTTGCCCCTATTTTATATTATTCTATAAAAACTGATATCTGAGTATTGAAAAGTGAAAGCCTTTTCAGAATCGGTTGTAATGTATCAAAATGTAACGGAATTCTTCTTTTTAAAAAGGGTTTGGAAAAAGTACATTTACCATAAGTAATATTCTACTTGATTAATCGAAGGGAAGAAAATCATGTAAAGGACCTAAAGACCCTCTTAAACTAAAAGCCACACACACACTCAGCCAAACCCTTAAATTATTTCATATAATTAAGTTGTGAAAAGTTCTATCTATTTTTATTTCCATGCTTCATATCTTCTTAATGGAAGTAGCTAACAATTCTTGAGCGCATTAATTTAGTCTAACTTAAGTCATAAGGGCAAGTAACTTAATATAAAAAAAATCAAAAACGGAAAGTAAAGAAATAAAAGAGTTCATCTGATTTTAGTTTTCAAGGAAAGGTTGCTGAGTAGTAAACAGGAAACAACTTTACTAAATGCAACAAAAAGGGATTTTAAAAAATATATAGATGGTAAGTTGGAATTTATTTGAAGAACGCCAAAATTTGTAACTCGTTAAAGTTTTAGAATACATTGACGTGATGAAAAGTACGTATCAAACAATTTAGATATGGGACTGATCCCATAATTTTAATAATCACAGGAAATTATGTGCCTTTGTTGCAAAAATCGAGTAAGTTTATGAGAGAAAAGTTTTTGTTAAGAAGGTCAAGGATGTTTATGTAACTAACCCTATGCTTAATTAAAACATGATCCTCACCTTCCAACTGCATGAAGTAATTCAGCCAAGTCTACCCTCATCTTCTCCATTATGTGATCATCTATGGCTATATAATCAGAAACCTTCAGCCTGCAAAGAGCCTCTTTATACAGATCAATGGCTTCATTCACATCTCCTGTAAAGCACGCACATATGAAAACAGTACCCTTTATTGGAGCAATTGTCAAAACAGGAATAATTTAATGGACACGGAGCATAGAAAGCATCACAATTTGTAATCCTCCTACTTTTGGAATGAAAACCAGTTCATTATAATCTAGAACTTGCAGGAAGCTGAAAGTTACAACTTACAAGCAACTGGAATCTTTGGAACACAAGAATGTCAAGTTCACCATTAGTTATTCAAATTTACTTAGCTCTTCAAGCATTAGTCCTATCTTGTGTTGCTTTTGGGCAGGTTACTTCACTATCAACCTTTTCATTACTTGCTTCATTACTTGAGTAATGGCAACCATAGACAAGGAGAAGATTATGTGACACCAGGAACAACAAAGTAAGAAAAAATTGATCCGACAAAGTAAGAAAAAATTGATCCGCCACAAGTAGGAAAATCATTATATTCACCTTTTGCACATTTCACACGTGCAAGATAACTCATGGACAGTCCAACTCTGCCATCATTTTCTCCATATAACTTCATGTACGTGGTCAAAATTCTATATCATATGAAAAGAAAAGGGAAAAACAAGTTAGTATTGGTGACTACAGACACGAAATGGTAACGAAGCAAGATACATGAAAGAACAGTGATCACCTGTTAAAAGCATTTTCTGCATCAGTCACTCTCCTTTCCTTCAGAAGAAGATTGCCCATGCCAAATAAAGGCACTACCAGTTCCTCACTTTCTTCACCCCTGCTAGATTCAAGAATTTTCACTACGCGTTGATATGTTTCTATTGCTTTTTTGGTCTTTCCAGTAGAACCCAAAACTTTTGCCATCCCTAACAATGGAGTGACGACAAAAGAACTGGTATTTCCTGTAATGTAAAATAGACGTGTCACTAAACCGCTTTCAGCCATATAGAAAAAGAAGCAGTGGCTTGATAACAGTTAAGAAAGTCACAAATTTACAGATTTTACCAAACAACCGAATCATTTTCTCTAAACAGTAATGGAAAACCAAATCCAATCCCATAGTAAATGAGATAGAATTCTATTTTAAGAAAATGAGCAGCACCACCATCTCACACAAATATATCCAGACGTAAATAAGCAACAACTATAAAGTGAAAAAAGAATCTGACTTACCATATAGTCTCTCAACAACTTTGACAGCTCTTTCATACACACAAATGGACATCTCAAAATTTTCCAACTTTTCATACATATTACCCATATGAGTGAGTATCGAGTCCAGAAGAGGCTCCTCATCTTTCAAGTCATCAACAACCTCGCTCAACTGTCAGTACATCATGCAGCCCACCAATATACAGAAAAGGGTGACTAAAATGAGGACAAGTATGAACTCTAAAACAATAAAGTTATACTATTACTTGAAAAGGGAAAGTTCTTATGTCAATAAATGATTTTTTCTTCACGGAGAAAATTGGAGTTGGAACTTCAAAAGAAAATGTTTGAAATTATGTCTCCGTGCTCTGGTTCTCCTAAATAATTTTTGCAGCTTATGTATGTGCCATTGAAAGGTCACTTTATCCTTTCATGGATTGATGATACAGAAAGACTAGAATCAGGAATTAGCATATATGACAAGGGAAAAAATTACCACATCCAACAGGGGTTTGACAGTCCTTATGTCTCCAAGGGCCATGTACCCCAAGGCTGTTACATCAAGAATAGCTGCTTCTTCTATACCCTTGAGGCCTGCATCAATCTGTTCTTTGACAGCTTCAAAATTTGCTAGAAGCAGATCTCTGGCCTCATTTTCCTTCCCTATTCTTATCATGGCATGGACTTCATTAAATAAGTCCCTCAGCTGCTCCTCAAGAATACTGAGGCTGCTAGCCATGTCGTCCTTTAAATCTGTATACCTGCTGAAAACACATGGTGACATTGTAGTTCTGAATGGTTATACTACATAAGTCTCCTAAATCTATGCACTCTTAAACAGTTAAACTATTGAAATGTTTAAAATTCATCGCGAATTTTTTGAAGGAGATAGTCTACGTTAAAGGACAGCTAATATATTCCACCAACTAATGGGAGCATCAAACTCAGATAACGCTGGTAGATTATCCTCCATCTGAAGGAAATCATTACACCTCTTCACAAGTGCCCTTTTGCAGAAACAATGATGGAGCTAAATTGATGTCAAATAGGTGCTTAAAGGTGATATACCAATCGGATCTTCCACAATGAGTTAAGCACCAAAATAACAGATGTGTCATTACTTAACAAAATATAACAGCTTATAAAATGTTTCAGCTTTCAGATCTTCTGGTTATCTGTGCCAGACTTTGTATTATCTACATCCTCACAATTAATGTTTACCATGAGTCAAATAGAATAAATAATATTATCCTCTTAAATTCTAGATTGAAGAGAAGAATATTGAAATAGTTGAATGCCCTATTGATAAAATTGTCAACAATTCTACAAAACTAGATTGTAATACTAACTCAAAGTAGCATACTTAGTACGGCTAGAATAATAAGACATTTCAGGAATTTGCATCACCCTAAAATGTCACGAGTCAGACGTAATGAGGTGCTTCCCTGAGTTGCCTCATGAGACATGTGCCTCAATTATCTGGGGATAAGCTTGGAATGCCCAACCCCAAACACCCCAAGCTTGCCTAATAGTTTTTGTGTCAATGGAGTGTTAAAAAAACACGATTAACTGTATTCAACCTAAAAATCCCTTAAGTAGTATTGACCCTTACTTCTCAAAAGCCCTTGCAGTGATTCTAAATACTAAGATTTAGAAGATGTGAAACTCAATGGAAGTCATTATATTGACATATCCTCCGCTTGAGATGATATGAGGTGAGTTTTGTTGGAGCCTTTCATCAGAAAAAATAAAAAGATCTGATTTCATGCCTACACTCCCACTCAATCTTCAAGTCTTTAGTTCTCTGTCTTTCCTCATCAAATTTTCTTCTTTTTTTTCTATTCTCTTCCATCTAGATAGCAATTTCTTTATACGGTAAAGTTCTAACAACAATTAAAATTTGCCCTATGTACATTAATGGGTGATGAGACCGATAATTTTTAGTTGTTTTCTTTTTTTTTTCATAAACTATCTGTTAGTAACAACCTAAATACAATTCTGTCAAAATGCTACTAATTCCATTGATGAATACCGTTATGAAGAACTACTTCTAATTGTATTCACTTATTTTTTAAAAAGCACAAAACTAGCTTCATATTTAGTGCCTAGGGAATGAAACGTGATTTTTTGCTAATTCTATCATGCTAGGGTACTCAACAATCATTTCTTCTATCACAAGAAAAACAATATAACTATCAAAATGTGAATAAATCTGCATTTAACAAGAAGCAAAGCCCATACCTTTGAGAATCAATACTTGAATCAATTCCTTTGTTTTCGTGCAACTTGGATGAGGTAGCCGAGACAACACAGCACCTCGTGCCAAGACGTGAACACAACCCACTGGTGGAAAAACAAAGCTTGATATTGCAACTTTGAGAGGGACGGTGATAAAAGGAGACGGACAATATGCCTAAATGGGTATTTGAACTTATAAGATTCATCCTGAAATATGCAAACCCACAAAACAAATATACTCATTAATTTACCAAAAAAGCTGGCCCGAACACTACGCTAGTAAAAAAAATTGAAAGTTCGAAATGGAATTGACGGAACGGGTTAGGTTACCTGCCGGAGTTGGTGAGTTGCGAAGGAGTTGAACGGAGCAGAGAAGTTGACATTTGCAGTTTGCAGCAGCAGAGACACGGGAGAAAATGAGGGAGGCAGAGAGATTATCCACAAATATGCGATTCTATCTGGGTTTTCTAATTAATTAAACGCAAATTTTCATAATTAGCATTATTAATCACCCTTATTGCTACAAAAGAACAATACTAATTTTGTATAACATACAAATCTAGATAATAATACTCGAAACTATGGTGGGGTGGGAATATTTTAAATTCAAAATTAGATTACGAAAATATTCTTTATCAATTTTTAAAATTAAAAGTTTTTTTACTAATTTTTAAAATTAAATCAATAATAACAATTAAATACATGATTAGATGTCAAAACTTATCATTTTTCATTTCTTAATGAATTTGATTGTTAAAACTTATTAGTTTCTACCGTTAAACACATTCATGCACAAATCTTTCATGTACTTAATTTCTCTCTTTATAAATTGGATAAAAAAATTTAATTCACCACACTTTGTGTTTCAACATCTAATAGTTCTTATGTAAGAAGTATTTTTTTATTGGTCACTGTTTTTCTTATTGATTTGCGCCTTCGTTCATTTTTATTTTCATGGTTCTTGGAGAAACACATAAATCTAATAGTTATTCTAATATTTTTTTATTGGTCACTATTTTTCTTATTGGGTTGTGCCCTTCATTCATTTTTTTATTTAAATGTATCGTCAGCCTTGGAGCTTAGTTATAACCTTATAAGTTGCTCATCATCCATCAAAAAAAATTATTGATATTTAAGTTCTAAACAGAAAATAAACACTAAAAAGAGTAAAGTTCAAAATAAACAATTTTGAATTCATGATTTTCTACTTCTTTACGAGTATATGTCTTATTTCTTGCCTTATCTTTACTTCATAAAATAGGTTCGTTCAAAAAATCCCAATGCCATTGGGACATATGTTCCACCAAAGCTCAAATATTTTTTTACTCCATCTATTTCAATTTATATGACACATTTTATATTTTGAAAATAAAACAATTTAAGTTTAATAGAAAATTAACGCGTGAAATCTTCAATTCTTTTAAAATGAAATTTATATATTTAACCTACGTAAAAACTATTATGAATTATGCATAACCGTTAGTCTACACAAATAAAGAAGCATAATAAACACTTCGTAACTCCTACAAAATATTAACTGACACTACCGTTCAGCTTACAATATTTATTAAATAGATTGGTACTAGATCTTTGCATCGTAAAGCATGCCAAAATTTGCTTTGGAAGAAGAAAAAGAGAAGCGTCATTCAAAAGAAAAAAGCATCACACTAAGTTCCCGCTATGTACATATCCGAGGAAGAGTTGAACCACAAGAAATCTTATGTTTCTTACGGCTCAAACTTATACAACTTTACCAGTCACGGCTCGAACTTATACAACTTTACCAGTCATATCAACGTATTTCCCTTCATCTCAGATAAAATCTGTCCAGTTCACTAGGCTAACGCAGCCTATACTAGACAAAAATATTCGGTATGACTCGCATCAAATACCAAACACATCTTTCTCTTGGGCTAGTAAGTTCCATGTAACTCACAAGCCATCAACTCAAACATGACAGATTATTTTACACCACTGAAAACGAATGCATTCTTCGTCCATACAGAGACTGGCATAGTAGCATACTGTACAGATGCAGAATTTCTTAGGTGGGGGGGCAAAAGAGGGTTCCGTTAGGGAGGAGGCTGAGGTTATCAACAGCCACTCCCCACAGAACAAGTTTTGCATGTTTGAAGCTCACACAACGTAAAGGATGCTGTTTGCTCCCCACCTCCTGCGCGTCACAAAGGTACAATATAAAGAGAAAAGAGGAACAAAAAAGAAAAGGCATTCCCTTTTTGTGAAAAAATAAGCACCAGCCTGAGTTTGCACAAAGGCTTAACTACATTCTTGTACAGTGCAGGACTGTTGATAGTACATTCCAAATACAACACAACAATTTGAGGTATTAAGCATTACATATAACGATATGCACCGATTTATATTGTACATTCTTACTTGTCAGTGCCTCGCGATGGCCTAGGATACCCTACTATAGCGGACACTTTTAGGGAAGTCGGCCTACAAAGGAAAATTGCAAGGCACCTCCAGGCTTGGAGCATTACTTGCCACGCAAACTTGTCACAGCGTTTCAGGGGCCATCTTCTAGAGCTGAATAATGAAGCAAAGAATTAGATTACTTGTACTAGCACACTCTTTTTTGTTCTCTTAACTCCCAATTTCAGGGTCGACCTGAACAGAGAATAAAGATACTTACTGCTTAAAATAAATCCTTGAAGCAGGCTTTGAGCTCTCTCTGCTTGCTCCGGAGTGCCTGATATCTGTATGATCTTATCTGTTACCTCAGGCCTATCCTCAATCAATTTAACATTTGCTCCTGACAACTGTCAGCAATAAAAACAATATAACTGTGTCACTTGCTTTAGCCAAATGTAATTTTGAAATGAAGTGGGTGCATTGAAGAAGCCAAACTGACCTCACTAATCTGAGCAAGCTTATTTCTTGATTTTGTTATCAGTTTGGGCGCTGCATGTGGAGGTATGACAACTTCCAAAATACTTCTAGTGACCAATGTTACATGCATTCTGGAAAAAGAGAAAGTTAGGTTCAAAGACAGCAAACTAACATGGTTTAAGATAAAATAGAAAACTGTTACCTATTCAATCCGCTCGGAATATCTTCACGACGCTCACTTTCATTTTGCTTGGTTATTTCACTGGCAGATGCCCCAGTTTCCTACAAAATAAACACCTTTTTAGGAAATATAGCAAGGGTTCATTAATCCAGGCTATCCTGCTAACTTGAAATTTCTCTGAGACAACTATGACTATTTGGCATACTAACTTTCCAGCTCATTAGGATGTCACATTAAAGACTGGGGATTAGAAAATTTAGACTCATCCGGAAACAAGCAAGAAAAGAAATTAACTCACTTTTACTGGCTGTGAGATTGGTTTGGCTGGTGTATTTTGATAGATTGAAGTTGGAACGTCATTCACACTGTAGTTTTGTTGAGATGGAGATGTGTTATTGAAAGAATTTTTGTCTGCTCCAATAGTACTCCTAGCAGGGCTTGATGCAGGTATTGCTGGTGAGGGTATATCCTTTTGAAAGAAATTCCGATAAGTAAAACTCCGAAGCCTCGATGTCACTTCAACAAGAGCTTCTCTAGCTGCTTTGATCTCTCCAACAATCTGGAAATATGAAGAATTACATAGCATGTCCAGAAAAAACATAAGCCCAACAATTGGAGCCCAGACTACTCTATCCAATGATTTGAATTCTTTTAAATAAACTTATACGCAACAACCAAGAATTTATACTATGACCATAACATTTAGGAAAATTAGTAGGAGCTGATAAAATTTCAGAGACAACATTCCCCTTGCTGCACACTCTGTGTAACTTGCAAAAGGAATGCACTGCCCAAATATGCACCACCTCTGGTACACATATCAACTAAAGAACATGAAAATCAAATGAGCTACCTTTTTATCCTCATATTAGAAGCTTAAAAGAAAATTGACAGACCTGTATAACTTCATCAGTCCTTGACACACATGGTGGAAGTTCTTCCTTTGGTAGAATCTTGACAGTAGCACCAGTTATTTTCTGCATATCAGATAATAGTCCATCTCTTCCTCCCAAACATTCAACTTCATCTGTTTGCACAACTAAACGAGTTGTAATAACATTTTCCTTCTCCGGAACAAGATCAACAATGCGGGTTTGAATATGCAAAAGAGCTTCCTGAGCAGGAAACAGCTCATCATCTGGACCCTAAAAGACAAACGTCAACACCAGATATCTTTCAGAACCTTTTAAGCAGCATCCTAGAAATATCATTTTATGAGGTATAGGGTGTAACAAATTTCATATATGAGGCTAAAAAGAACAAAGTTAATGGAATCCCATTCTAGAAAACAAAAAACTCAAATTAGAACTTTCATAGTAAATAAACGGCAATAACTTACTGAGACCTGGACAACAAAGAGTAGAGGGAGTACCTCATCAGATGAAATGATTATGACCTGTTCATCTGAGCCGGCAACAGGATTCAAAATCTTCACATCCACACCAATCTCATTCTGAAGCAACTCTATAATTCCATCTGATTCCCCAGCAACAGTATCAACCTTGTCAACTGGACATAGAATTCGGAACACAAGATCTTCAACGTACATGACCTGCCCATTATCATTGTTGGGAGCGATTCCAGATTCAATGGCATATCCAGATGAGGATGAGGAATAGTTATTGCTTCGACCACCACTCATACCAGCAGGAAGCCTTGATCCAAAAGCAGACCCATTTTCAGACAGCCTGCGAGCTGTACTGTTCATGTGGGGAATAAATTCGTCATCAGGAGGGAGAAACCGTTCAGGAGAATGTGGCCGACCAGGAAAGTGACCCCGATCACGATGCTGGCTCTCCCTCAAGCGTGAGGAAATAATTTCTACAGCCTTTTTCACAGCATTTACTTCCCCAACAACCTGCAAGCAAAACAAGCATAACACATAATGCTGAGCTACTAATGATTGCTTTCAAGCAGGCAGTAATTATCTAATACAATCCACCACATTTATACATTTACCACAAGCAAGTCCAATATAAGGTATACCTAAATATCACGATTTATATGACTCAGAAATCATCTGTGATAGGACACAAACAAATTAGCTTACAAATCAATAGCAGCAGTTCCACTATGACAATCTATAATTATAAATCTCCTCTTTGTGATACATCAGAAGGAAAAATTTAAGTGCATTGTCTGAGAATTACCTTAATGGCAGCAATATATCAGAGGAACTATAAGGAAAGGCAAAACAATCGCAAGCACAATATCGTTTTAGATGTTCAAATGAAGGCAATGAACTGCATAAATGTATCAATTTCCATATCTCTTTGATTTTTCAAAATCATCACGTGAACTTCAAGAGAAAAAATTATATAGTCCAAGATGCAAATGTTTTGAAGGTTTCAGAAGGAAAATTGAGCAGGATATGCTCCAACATAGAGATGTGCCATCAAACCAGAAAGTTTCGGTATCTGCATGATCGCCAGGAGATACAAGTTCCTGAAGGAAATCAACAGTTAATTTGTTCTAATTGCTTTTAGAGCAAAATTTGGTAATGATGATTCAAATTTAAATTACACCTTGTTAAGCTCTCAGCTGAATCATTAGACTGAAAGCTCATTTTGACAGACATATTGACCTCCGACCAATTGGTAAATACTGGACATCAAATACTTCATTTGAAACACCCATTCAACGCATTTCACAGGTCAAAGCCCATATGACACAGGAGTAGGGAAAAGAGAAATCAGGCATCCTGATCGTCTGTTAATATGTACATACACTAGAACTAATATACAACTAACACTAGACCAATGTCTATTTCAAAGATAAGTATGTGTGTCCGTGTGTGTTATCGCTGATATGCACTCCAGCTGATTCTATCATCAGCTTGTTGCTATGCCTATGCCATCATCACATTTATTTAAAAAGAAAGCACCATGTCTTTGAGAAAAAAAAAAGAGCCACTTTCTGGATGCAAGCTCCAATAATGACATAACCAAGGTCTTAGAAATTTTACTGTGTTATAAAATGCTATAAATGTTACAGATTCTGCTTTAGTGCAACCTAAAATAAGTATCTCCATCCTTCCATCACACCACTTCCCTTCAGAACAAAAGAACAAACCAGGGGAAGATCAGAGATAAGGACATATTGTGTATATATATATATAGAGAGAGAGAGAGAGAGAAGATTGGATCTTCAGAAACACAATCAATAGCAAGAGAATCAACAGAGTTGATCCATAAACAGGGTTCATTGAAGAGAGAGTTGTCTAAGACACAGGAAAAAAGAGAAACGAAATTCAAATTTATTGAGGACTAAATGTGATTACTTAAAAATCACAAATCATTAATCACACAGGGGCAACTCTAAGTTGCTTGGATTCTTCAGTTTTGGTGCCGTATCCGTGTCAACACGACATGGGTGTGGGATCCGTCCAGATATGGTCAATCGATTTTGGATACTTTGACCCAAGTCATTTGAGAAATTCAGGACAGATCTAATAATTTCTATAATCAAAACAAAAGTTATAGTGACATTGAAGAAAAACGAATAACTCGTATATAGCAAGTTTATTGAATAGCTAGTATATAGCAATTTCCAAGTCAGTCATTTTCCTTGTATCTCCTTCTAGGGTTCTATATTTTTTCCCTGGATACTTTTGACGTTTTCCACATAATATCGCACTATTTGTAGATTTTTGAATTATTTTTACCCGAATCTTCTTTAAACTTAGATAATGAAGGATCAGACCTCTAGATCCACACCCGTATAGAACACCCGCTCACGAGTCCGAGCAACTTAGGACAATAATACCATCCAAATTACTGATCAAAAAAGAATCCTAAATAATTAAGCTTCCCATGAATTATCTGGTTCATATCCAGCATGTGAGAGACTAACTTTTTACCAGAAGGGGTTAATGAAATGTTATTCACACTTCTTGACAAAGCAACTGAACATAGAGAAGGGAGATACCCTACTAAGTAATATTAGACTTAGATGAGCTTAATGGAGTGACATGGACGATTAGGATTCATATAACCAAGACCAATTCACTTAGAATTGAAGTGCAGTAGTAGTCGTAGCTATTTATAGTCTATAGATACACTACTCAGCATATAGCAGAAAACGATTTGGGTTGTCAAATATCATTACAACCTCAACGGGGAATCTTAGTAGCTCAGTTGGGTTGATTACCTAAACTTTCACCTTCTTGGTGAGGGTTCGATTCCCCACATCGTAATCCCCTTCCCCAATTTCCCTACCCCTACCCCCAGTTTATTTTATAAAAAGTAATTACAACCTCGACGGGAAATCTTAGTAGCTCAGTTGGGTTGATTACCTAAACTTTCACCTTCTTGGTGAGGGTTCGATTCCCCACATCGTAAACCCCTTCCCCAATTTCCCTACCCCTACCCCCAGTTTATTTTATAAAAAGTAATTACAACCTCGACGGGAAATCCTAGTAGCTCGTTGGGTTGATTACCTAAACTTTCACCTTCTTAGTGAGGGTTCAATTCCCCACATCGTAAACCCCTTCCCCATTTTCCCTACCCCTACCCCCAGTTTATTTTATAAAAAGTAATTACAACCTCGGCGGGGAAGCTTAGTAGCTCCATTGGTTGGTTACTTTAACTTTCACCTTGTTGGTGAGGGCTCGATTCCCCACATCGTATTCCATTCCCCCATTTTCCCTTCCCTTACCCCCAATTTTTTTAATAAAGAAAAAGTAATTACAACCTCAGCCCAGTATTAACAAAACTCAGGAAAATAAATATAAGTGCTCAATGATAATGGCTTAAAACATTAGGCATTCATTAAAGTGTCATTAGTAATTCATTATTTAAGCCATTTTGATTCAGATCTTTATCATTTTTGTATCTGATCTGAACTCAGGTATCATCAGTCTCATTGTTAAGTGAATAAGTGTTCTTTTCTACTTAAGATACTTCTTATGCAATATCAGATGATTCCTAGCTCCAATGGTAGAGAAATTTTTCAAAGCTATCTATCTTTGTCATTAGTTTCTTTCTTTCAGCAACTATATATGTGCTTCAAATAATGTTATGGTTCTGGGTCACTTTATCAATAAGGATGTACAAAGTCACTGTATAAGGTCATGATTTTTGCTGGCTTGAAGTCCAATTCAAATTAACCTGAACAAGGGAATAAGATGTAAACCTGAACAATCTCCTCTGACATTGAAACGCAACGCGGCAAACTGTGATCTCTGGGCAAAATTCTAATATGTGTCTTAGTCTCAATCCTCATTTGCTCAATAATTTTCCCTCCTTTCCCTAGCAAACATCCCACATGCATTCTAGTCACCACCAACCTTGTTACGGCGCGATTACTCCCACTAACACCTCTCATCCTAAATTCCTCCTCCACATCCATCCCACCACTGTACCCTCCTCCACCACTATCACTATCCAAAATCCTCTCATGTATCATCAGCAATGCCTCCTGAGCTGGCGAAAACGCCGGCATTCTACCATCAGGATCCCTCCTCCGAGTGTCCGAAATCTCAATGATACGTTCATCATCTCCTGGAATCAGTTCATGTACATTCACCCATGCCCCAGTATGCTGCCTAATCGCCTTAATAATACTCCCTGATTTCCCAATAACACCACCCGCCTTAACATCGTGACATAAAATCCGGTAAGTAGTAGTAACCATAAGTGCAGGGTCCTGCATTTTCCTACCTCCTCCACCTCCACCGGAAACAGGACGTCTGTGATGAGCCGTCGGTGCATAATGGTGAGGGTTGTTGTACCTCTGTTTAGTCCTGGGTAAGTTCTCGGATTCATAATCCTGGTCGTAATAGTATCTCTTAGATCTTGATCTGTCCATTTCTTTTGGGGTTTTCAATAGTATATCTCCAGTGAATCTCGGAAACCCCAAATTCACAAAATTAAGCTATTCGCGTTTAGGGTTTTCTTCACGATTCTTTCCAACACACACACACCACAGCAGTACAGTACAGAACAGAGTTCAAAAAAAAACCCTAAATCAACTTGCCATAATCAAGCTTTTCTTCATCAATCTTGTTCAATGTGTTCATCATTTTTAGCTTTATTTTTTTTTTCTTTTTTCTCTCTACTTTATTCACTTGCTGTACGCAGCTTTTTATGATCTTTGATAATTGAAGGTATTTTTTTGGCGGTGTGGGACCCAATACTGTGGTGGCCGTGTAACTCACGTTCACCGCTTTTGACGTCGTCGTTTTGTTGGTAGAGTAGTAGTAGTAGTACTTTTTTTATCGACTATGTTAGTTTTAAGGAAAAGACGGAAGGTTCCTTCTTTGTTAAACTTGCCAGTCAATACTCATATCTGTTTGTTAGCTGAACTAATTACTTTTGGCCCATAACTAACCAATAAATATATATATGTATGTACTATAGTATGAAGTGTGTAAGTGTGTACTACTACCTTACTCACATGATTTTTGCCACTATGGTAATTTATCAAAGCGTCTTTATATTTACGAGTTATGATAAATAATACATGCTAAAAAAATTTGAAATGAAATAACGTAGAGGAAATCTCGTTTATATTATTTATTTTTTGTTAAAGAAGATTTGAAGAATCTAAAATTTCTCCTTTGATCAAGGAATAAATATATTCAATGTAGGTAATGACTTAACAAAATTAATTACTTCAAGCTAATTTCTTAATAAGAAGACTTAAATATATTTGTTGAAATTCATATTTATTTTTGTTTATACAATTCATTCTTTTAACTTTTTAGGTACAACATGAAATTATATAAACATATCTTAGTGATATATATATATATATATATATATATATATATATATATATATATATATATATATATATATATATATATATAGATTTTTCATGATGAATGATATATACAAACTACGGTAAATGCACATTGAAAGACCAAAATGGTGAATTGGAATATTCTGCAGGGAAATTCATAATTGTTAAGCATTTTTTATTTTTCATGGTGAATGATATATACAAACTACGATAAATGAACGTTGAAAGACCAAAATGGTGAATTGAAATATTCTAGAGGGAAATTCATATGTACATGTATTTTGTAAAATTCAGAGGATTTCTAGAATCTAAAATTACTTATTTGACCAAGAAAAACAAATATTGACCAATTTATGATGTTAAAAATTGATAATAACATAGTTACTGTACTTGTACATCAAACACTCATTTGATCAAGAAAAAAAAAAGATGACCAATTGATGCGTTAAAAAATAGAAAATTTTCACATATAGCCATTTAAAAATAGTCTTATTACTTTTTATAGCTATAATTTGATAATTACAATTTGTAGCTACATGCTATAGGAAAGAGAGAGGTGAGGAAGACTGGGAGAGAGAGGGGGAAAATAGTGGGAGAAAGGTGAACCATGTATATGTAAATCGATTAGATAATTGTGTATTATACATATGCATTTGTATATATGGCAAGCGAGATTGGGAGAGGGAGGAGGGAGGCGAACAAGATTGGGAGAAGGAGGAGAGAGGCGAGCGAGAGAGGGCAGAGAGTGGGAGAGAGGTGAATTGTATATGCATATATATTAAATAATTGTATATTATACATATCTATTTGTATTTTTTGGCGAATTATACATATACAAATGTGACTAATACAAATTCAAAGTCAACTCACGTAATTAATGTACAATATTAATCACGAGTGATAATTATAGTAAATTATAGTTATGATGAGTAACTAAATACTTGATATACACTCCTAACACACATACAATATACATTTTAGATGATGGTTCCTCTTATATACATATATATTGGACTTTTATTTTTTAAACTCATCTACAAGTACGATTATAATTGTATACTTTTTTCTTTCTCAAAATAAGTGTTGTTTTGATTCTTTTTAGTTTTTGTGCTTATTAAAAAAATAGTATTTACCAAATTACCCTTATTTATTACTTTATCCGTTTCAAAAAGAATGGTTTCATTTTTTTAGTCTATTTTTAAAAAAAAATCTTGCTTTTTTTAGTTACATTTTAATTTCTATTTTTCACGTGACATGTTTAAGACCATAAAATTAAAGGACACTTTAATTTAGGATCACACGATTCAATTTTTTTTTTCTTAAACTCCGTGTCAAGTCAAACAAGTTTATCCTTTTTGAAACGAAGAGAGTAGTTTATTAAAAATCGAGCAAGATTAAAAGAGCAACTTTCACATATAGCAAATAAAAAATTCATATTTGTATGCTATAACAAAGTTTGCATAATTGTGTTCCATAGCAAACATATAAAATGTATAATTCGTTATACATATACCGTTGAAGCAAATTGTATAAAACGAAGTGTATAAAACAAGAAAGAGAAAGACACTTGGGCAGAGAACTGTATAAAAACGAAATGTATAAAACGAATTGCATTATTATAAGTGTATAGAACGATCATAAACAATTTGAATTTGTATAAAACGAGAAAGAGAGAAAGACAAAAGAGACTTGACAAGGAATATACAATTGAATCGAATTGTATAAAAAGAGAAAGAGAGAAATTATATACAATTTGAAAATTGTATAAAACGAGAAAGAGAGAAAGGCAAAAGAAACTGGGCAGGGGAGTATTTTTATTGTATAATTATAAGTGTATAGGACGAAAATACACGTACTTGCATGTGTATATACAATTTTCTCACACTTTATACAAACAGAAATGCAATTTATACATTTCGCTTCTGTTTGTATAAGTGAGAAAGGCGAGGGTGGCGAGTGAAATTTGGGAGAGTGGCGAGCGAGATCTGGAAGAGGGGAGAGAGGGAAACAAAAATATATGTATTTATACAATTTTCTCTGCTTTATACAATTAGAAACAATTTTTATACATTTGTGTTTGTATAAAAAGTGAGGAAGCGAGCGAGAGATTGTTAGGAGAGTGGCGAGCGAGATACTTAGGAGAGAGGCGCCTGACAATTTTTTGCAAACGTTTGCTATGGAGTACAATTAAATTAAACCATAGCTACTCCGTTTATTTTAGGTTATTAGTTTGCTATTATATATAATTTTCTCATATTAAAAAACATATTTTTAATATAAGGTGTATTTTTTTAATACTCACTTCGTTCCATTTTATGTGGCATTTTTGGCCCGGCACGGAGTTTAAGAAATTAATGAAAACTTTGAATTGTTTATCAAATCGAAGTAGACTCACTTTTCTCTTTCCTCAAACGTTTTAGAGTAGTACTATTTAAAATTAAGTAAAACCAACAAGAATAAAAAAGAATTTGTATCTGTAAATACTTACCATGTAAAAAAATATGATATTTTTTTATGGACCGACCAAAAAAGAAAATAATGTCGCATTTTGGGACAGAGGGAGTAATTAATAACTGAGACGGAGGAAGTATTGCAAAAAGAGGGCTTGTAGGATGTTATATTTGCGAAACTGCTCTAAAATTACGAAAATCAAGAAACAAATATGAATAACAAAGGCATAATGGAACATTTTTAAAAACATCAGGGTCTAACTGCCAATAAATTAACTTGCAAAGTTTGAAAAAAGAAACAGTAGGATATCATTTGCGTTATCCCCTTTTATCAGAGGGAGAAGAACACAATCGAAGGGCGAAAAACAATGGCAGCATCAACCCTGACTTTCAGTAGCTTTTCAACACTACAAACTTTCCCCGTAAGCTCCTCGTTCTATTTTTATCCTGTTTTATATTCGCCGGGATCTTCGCCGGTTTCCAGTTTGACTCTCCGTTCTTAATTTGTGAATCCGGAGAATGATAATTTGTCTTCAATGCAGAGAATTGCAGCACTTGAAAATAAAAAACGCGTGAACTTGTGTATTCGGGCGCAGGTGACAGTTCTTCGTAGCCGTCGCTATCTATTTTCAGCTGTGATTTTTTTTTTTGCACAAGTGTTTGTAACTTTTGTTTTTAGTTTGGTGTACAGAGTGCGTCGAATTCTAAAAATGAAGGCCGTGGAGAAAGGCGAATATGGAGGCGAAGAAAATTGGTAAGTTAAGGAACTCTGATTCGTGCTTTTTCCTGCTCGTTTCATTCTGTTTGTTTTAATGTTTATTTTTCGATGTGCACCATTGAATTTACCGGAATTAGATATAAGAGTAGGATGTTTCGTACGTATTGTGCTTGCCTTGTATGGGCTATAGTTGAAAGGATCTAAGCTATATGCACAATCGATTTTTGTTGTCAGTTTCACTGATTTTGGCAGGTTACTTACATCAAGTCAGGCTTACTATAGAATCATGGGCATAGACAATTGTTTATAGTTGGCTTTTAAGTGAGTAGATTTGCTTAAATATTCTTTACACCGTGGGTATATTTGGTGTAACTCAAGTGAAAACTATATTTGTGGTAGACATATTAGACTATGCTTGATATATTATTGTAGGCTGATAATACTTTTCTTCATCTTTGCTGTTGTTTTCGTTTCCAAGTTTGAACTTATATTTCTTTAAGTCATTTTGGATGCCTTGATTTGAACGATGAATTTCTTGGTTAATTAGTTTTTGAATTCTTAGAATTGTTACTTGAGATTGATTGTATCGTCTTTAGAAGAGGGATGATATCCACATTTGATCTGAATCAGACCCTTTTACCCATTTTATGTGCCATATCAAGCTAGCCATCTTTCCTTTTTGCTTGGATTTTATGTTTTTATTAACTACAAACCACTGTAGGCAAAGTGATAGATATTGAAACCTAACAGATCTCCCACATCAGGGGTTCAAGCTTTCTGTCAGTACATCACTTCTCTCTGGATGATAATGCAAAACCTAACCCACTAGAAATTGAAGGTAGGGGAAATGATGATTTCACTTATTGCATTTGTGTGTTGATCTTGTTTGGTGGACCCTGCAAGTAGATAATACCAAGTTTGGAGAGTGTACTGTTATCCTGACTAGTTGTATGTCCAAATGATTTAGGCTGAACACTAGATCCTGAGTATCTGTGGCTCGAGATGTCATAATTAAGGCTTCTGATTCAATAGGGGCTTTGTATGTATGCGGCTCAGTTCTGACTGGGTTCTTTTTAATAGTTGATCATGTCCATGCTCCGATATTCTGGTTTTGTGGTTGCTGCAAAGGCAAAATGTTTTACCATCTGTATATCATTTTTGAGCAGTAATCTGAATTTAAGTACATGTCATTCCTTGGTAGATGGTTCTTTCTCGTGTTTTTACCTGCTATTAGGTTTTCGTATGAGGCCCCTAAGTAAAGAGTGAAAGCTAGCATATTCCTCATAGTTTAAGATTTTATTTGTTATTTCTTGATCTGTGCATGTCATCCTTGCCTATAGGCATGCTAATCTTCTTTATGTCATTCCAGTTTTATTTGTTATTTCCTGGTTGTTCATAGAATAATGATATTTTTAAGGGGTCCTTTTGCTGATGGTATAGGAACAATTGATCTCAGTAAAAATCTTGCGTTGGTCCATAGGATAATATAGCGTATGGTCAACCATATACACAAAAAATTATCGCTTCATAAATAAAATGCAACATTTGGTTGGCAGTACTAAATGATACCTGAATTAAGTTATGCATGACTTTAATATTATTTATGCTTGATAGAATGTAAAATAATAGCACATGTAGTAGCAATGTAGAGATTAAACTATTTAAAGATAAATTGCCCTTTTAGACTAAGTAACTCATTTGTGACAATCTTTTCTTTACTAATAATCACTGCATAACAATTCTTTCATTATTGATCACATCATAAAGGATTCTTGCATTATAATCCTTACTAACCAATATGTGAACCAAACGTCCCCAAACTTTTTTACCCATATTTGTCAAGGTTGGGTTCTTGAGACAAACTTGTAGTTGTTTCAGCCTTTGCTAAAATGTTCTTTTTGTCCATCAAGCTTTATTGCACAACTTTAGGGTTTGTTATGTTTTCTTTTCCTCCACAAATTAGCCTTCATCTCTTGTTGTTTCTCACTTCATATAGTGAATCATCTCTTGTGGATCCACTAATATTTGGTGATCTTCTATGGTCTGACTAGGAATAGAGTGTATTTAACCTTGAAGGCATGCTTTGATGGTGAAAAGCTGACTTTATTGCCTAATCAAACATCTTTATAGTTCTTGAATAGAGGATTTGAGTTGATGAAAAAAGGGGATAGCTCAGAGAAAGTTATGGCAGAAATAGAAATAGATTTTTTCTTATGTTTGAAAACCTGAGTAACATATCTTATATCTTAGCTTTGTAGTAATAACACTGAGCTATTACTAATCCGTGAAACTAACTCCAAAAGTTAACAGCTAGCTTAGTGTCACGGACTTTTTGATTCGGACTAAGTTCCGTGCGGCACTAGACGGTTTACTCACGACTCTTGCACGTTCTTGCAAACTCTAGTAAGCCTAAAACTCAGATCGCTAAGAAAATAAGAAGTAAGACAGAACTTTGGAAGAAGGAACTTCTATTACTTGAAAATAATTGGATGCTTTACAAGTAAAGTAATCTACTATTTATACTACTCTAATGCTGCCTAAGAGTTAGTAAATAAACTATACAAGTTCCTAAGACTATGCCTACAAGACAAGCTTCCAAGTCTTCCAAAAAGGACTCCTAGATGCTCCTAGTCTGCCCCATGATCTCCACAAGCCTCTCAAAGACTTGTAACTTCTGTAACAGCCGCCCCACTAACTGTTGTAACAGCTGAAACTGCTGCCTCTTCAGCTGCTGCAGGCCTCCTTGGCTGCTGACCTGCGTGGTCAGCCTGCTCCCCTGCGCCTGCTGCGCCTGCTGGCTGCCTCGTTGGGTGGCGTTCGGCCTGAATGGATGGCGGGACGTCACAATCTCCCCCACCCCATGATGCGACGACCGCGACGCACTGCTGCAAGAACTCCTGAATTTTGCCTTTGAACTGCCACAAGTCTTCGTACTTCTCCCATGTGGCTTCCTCCGGAGTTTGTCCCTTCCAATGTACGAGAAACATGGCACTGGCCTGTTGTCCTCGTTTCCGCTTGGCTTGGTAATCTATGATAGCTTCAATCTCACGATCATGCGAGGCAGTAACGGTGATAGGGGCCCGTTGTGATTTGTTCCGGCTGGGATCGTCCTTGTCCTCATGATAAGGCTTAAGGACGCTGGCATGAAAGACCGGGTGGATTTTGAAGTGTGGAGGTAACTCCAATCTGTATGAAATCTTACCCACCTTGGCAACAATTTTGAACGGACCCTTATATTTCCGCACCAGGTTGTGATGCATGCCTCTAAGCGCCTTAAACTGCCTCGGATTAAACTTTACCAAAACCATATCACCTTCTTCATAGTTGGTGGGACGACGCTTGCGGTCGGCGAACTTCTTCATCCTCCTTGCCGCCTTGCTCAAATAAGATTTGGCAAGGTCGAGTTGCTCCTCCCAACCCTTGGCAAGGTTGTAAGCGCCCAAACTCTTCCCTTCGAACAATGTTGGCAATGAGTGCGGAGTTTGGGGTTGCTGGCCCGTTGCTAACTCGAACGGTGTGCGCCCTGTAGATTCACTCCTCTGCAAATTATAAGAAAATTGCGCCATGTCTAGGAGCTTAGCCCAATCCTTCTGATGTGCACTAACATAGTGCCTTAAATAGCATTCCAACAAGGCGTTGACACGTTCAGTTTGGCCATCAGTTTGGGGGTGGAAACTGGTGGAAAAGTGAAGTTTTGAACCAAGAATCTCAAAGAGTTCACTCCAAAAGTTCCCTGTGAAACGAGGATCCCGATCACTAATGATGAACCTCGGCAGCCCCCAATACTTCACAACATTCTTAAAGAACAATTGTGCAGCTTCCTTAGCAGTACAACCGGCTGTGGCAGGCATGAATGTAGCATATTTGGAAAATCTATCCACTACGACCATAATAGTGCCAAACCCGTTTGACTTCGGCAAAGAAGTAATGAAGTCCATAGATATGCTCTCCCATGGACGATCAGCTATGGGTAACGGCTCCAACAGCCCTCCTGGTTGCCTTTGCTCTATCTTGTCTTGCTGGCACACTAGACAAGTCTGCACGTACTGCTCAATCTCTTCCCGCATACGTGGCCAGAAATAGAAGGCCTCCACTAACGCCCTCGTTCTCTTCTGTCCCGGATGCCCAGCCCACGGAGTGTCGTGGCTTTCTTTGATAATACGCCGCCTGATGAACCCGAACTTTGGTACATAGATCCTCCGGCCAGTGGTAAGCAAGAATCCGTCTTCTACCCAAAACCGTTTGGTTTGGCCTTGAGCAGCTAGCTCCATAATCTTCTTGGCTTCCGGATCGCGTTGCATACCGTCTTTGATTGCGCCTTGGAATTCACTACGGACTGAGGAGATGGCCGCTAACTCAGTCTTTCTGCTCAATGCATCGGCTACCACATTGCCCCTTCCTGGTTTGTACTCCAAGTTGTAGTCAAATTCAGCTAAGAAATCCTGCCAACGAGCCTGCTTTGGTGTGATCTTCTTCTGCGACTGAAAATAGCTAGTGGCAACATTGTCAGTTTTTACTACAAATTTGGAGCCTAGTAGATAATGCCTCCATGTGCGTAAACAATGCACAATGGCTGTCATCTCCTTCTCCTGCACAGTGTACCGTCGTTCCGCTTCATTCAGTTTTCGGCTTTCGAATGCTATGGGGTGCTTCTCCTGCATCAAGACTCCCCCAATGGCAAAATCAGAAGCATCCGTATGGATTTCGAAGGTCTTAGTGAAATCAGGCAGCATCAAGACTGGCTCTTTAGTAACCGCAGCCTTAAGACCCTCGAACGCTTCCTCGCACTCCACGCTCCACAACCAAGGCCTGTTCTTCTTCAGCAGCTCGGTCAGTGGTGCAGCAATAGCGGAGTACCCGCTGATGAACCTGCGATAATAATTAGCAAGTCCAAGAAAAGAACGTAGCTCGGTCATTTTTGTAGGCGCTTCCCAATCTTGGATCGCCTTTACCTTTGCCTCGTCCATACGAAGCTCACCTTGGCTGATCACATGGCCCAAGAAATGTATCTTTGGTTGGGCGAACTCGCACTTCTCCCGCTTGACATAGAGCTGATTTTCCCGCAAAACTTTGAAGACCTTCTTCAAGTGCTCTACATGCTCCTGCAAAGTGCTACTATAGACGACTATGTCATCTAAGTACACCACTACGAACTGGTCCAAGTAGGGATGCAAAATCTCGTTCATCAGCGTGCAAAATGTGGCAGGTGCGTTGGTTAAGCCGAAGGGCATCACCAACCATTCGAATGCTCCATACCTGGTCACACATGCTGTCTTTGGCTCATCCCCTTCTGCAATGCGCACTTGATAGTAGCCTTTCCGGAGGTCCATCTTGGTGTAGTATTTGGCCTCTCCAAGACGATCGAACAAATCTGCGATCAGTGGGATTGGATACTTGTTCCGGATTGTGATCTTGTTGAGCGCCCTGTAGTCAATGCATAAACGCATCGATCCGTCTTTCTTCTTCTGAAACAGCACCGGCGCTCCATAGGGTGCCTTTGATGGACGAATATGACCGGCTTCGAGGAGCTCTTTCAATTGCTTCCTCAGTTCTTCTAATTCGGGCGGAGCCATGCGATAAGGTGCAAGCGCAGGTGGCTTGGCTCCTGCCTCCAACTCAATCATGTGATCTACCTCGCGCCTTGGAGGTAGTGTCTTCGGCAGCTCCTCCGGCATCACATCACTGTTTTCCTGCAAAACAGATTCTATAATAGGTGGCAGTGGCTGCATAGCACCATGGTCTTCACTCGAACTTGCGATGGTGGCTAAAAAGGTTGGCGCTCCTTTCTTCAGGCCCTTCACAATCTGCATGGCCGACAGTTGAGCATATCCGTCTTTCTTCGGCACCCTAATAAGAGGCACCATACAAGACCCTTCCCCCTCCATCACCATGAGTTGTTGAAGGTAGGGATCGATCATCGTGTGGCAACGTTGAAAGAATTCCTGCCCAAGAATGACATCGGATATATCCAAAGGAGCTACGGTAAAGTTTGTCTTACCTTTCCACCGTCCTAAAGTGATGCCGACCCCATGAGCAATTCCACACACGGGAGTTGGTGGGGCATTGACCGTCTTGAGGCGATTGTTACTTGGAACAATTTTCAGTCCCAATTTCTCTGCCGCCGCCTTGGTCATGATGTTAGCCTCAGCCCCGGAATCTACCATGGCCCGAACTGCTTGCCCATTGATGGAGATATCCATATATTGTGTGCTGAAATCCCCCGGGTTGTCAGCCTGCTTTGCTATGGCACCACAGATTCCAACCATGCCCAATTGAGTGGTGTCTGCCGGTTTCGCCTTGTCTTGTGCCTCCTTTTCCTTCTGCTCACGGACGATGGCACCAAGGCTCTTCATCTCTGGGCACCTAGCGTAACCATGTGGTCCGCCACATATATAGCACCCGTCTCCTCTACTGGACTGCGTCCGCTTCTCCGAGAACTTTCGGCGTTCGAACCGTTTGCCATCGGACTTGGGTGTGTCTTGCTGCTTGGGTTGTGCCGACGGTTCTCTGCCTCGGCCACGGTCTCCCCCACCTTTAGCTTGACTGCCCTTTGCCTCCCTGCCCTTCGCCTTGTCCAAACGATCGTGTTTGAAGTCTGTCAAGGTCTCGGCTTGAGTGATGGCCTCATCGATGGTTTTTACTTGACGCCGCTCTAACTCGGTCCTCGCCCAATTCTGCAGCCCGTCCATGAAGGTGAACAGCATGTCATCTTCCGTGAGTTGGGGAATCTGGAGGGTCAAGATTGTGAACTCCTTCACATAGGCCCTAATACTTCCCGTCTGCTTCAACTCCCGAAGTTTGCGCTTCATCTCATAAACAGCATTGTTGGGGAAGAAAGCTTTCTTGAATTCCTCAAGGAATTGTTCCCATGTGTCGATGGTGCGTGTGCCCCTCTTGATCTCGGCATCTTTGCGTTTCCACCACAACATGGCTACGTCGGAAAGATACAACACGGCAGTGTTGATCTTGCTTGCATCGCTCCTGACCCGATTACACCTGAAATAATTTTCCAAGTGCCATAAGAAATTGCCTACCTCTAGGGCGTCTCGGACACCCTTAAATGTTGGTGGCTTGGGAACCTCGACCCTGGTCTCCCTCTCCTGGCCAAGTGATGCTGTTGCTGCAACCTCCCTCTCTTCTTCGAGGGCTACTACCTTGTTCTTCAGGGTCTGGATCATTGTGGTGGCATCCAACAACCTGAACTCCAAGGAGGTAATGGACTCCTTCAACTCCAATTCAGTCCGCTTGCGTAGATCCAACTCCTTCCGGATGATGTTAACTTCTTCAAGGGAATTTTCTTCAAGGTTTTTAACATCGCTGTCCAAACCATTCAAGCGCTGCCCCAAAATCTCAACAGCAAGTCTTGCCCTCTCAACGCTGGCAATCCATTCATGTCCAACAGTGACGTCTATAACGTCGTCGCTGACGTCGTCTTCACTTTCCACATCTGTATTCTCCTGGAAAGATGTTTGTCCGTCGCCTGGTGGAGGATCATTTGTTGGCAGATCGCTTGATGGTAAACCTCCTGGTGGAACACTGCCTGATGGCAGGTCGCCCGAGGGGACACTGCCGGATGGCAGGTCGCCTGGTGGAAGACTGCCTGCTGGCAGGTCGCCCGGTGGAGGGTTGGGCAGACTGGGTTCATTGCCCTTCTTGTTCTTTCCCTTTTTGTTCTTCTTTCCTCCCTGAACGTTGGGGGTGCCGCCACCGTTTCCTCCGTTCGTCATTTTCCTACGATAAACCAATGCTCTGATACCAACTGTCACGGACTTTTTGATTCGGACTAAGTTCCGTGCGGCACTAGACGGTTTACTCACGACTCTTGCACGTTCTTGCAAACTCTAGTAAGCCTAAAACTCAGATCGCTAAGAAAATAAGAAGTAAGACAGAACTTTGGAAGAAGGAACTTCTATTACTTGAAAATAATTGGATGCTTTACAAGTAAAGTAATCTACTATTTATACTACTCTAATGCTGCCTAAGAGTTAGTAAATAAACTATACAAGTTCCTAAGACTATGCCTACAAGACAAGCTTCTAAGTCTTCCAAAAAGGACTCCTAGATGCTCCTAGTCTGCCCCATGATCTCCACAAGCCTCTCAAAGACTTGTAACTTCTGTAACAGCCGCCCCACTAACTGTTGTAACAGCTGAAACTGCTGCCTCTTCAGCTGCTGCAGGCCTCCTTGGCTGCTGACCTGCGTGGTCAGCCTGCTCCCCTGCGCCTGCTGCGCCTGCTGGCTGCCTCGTTGGGTGGCGTTCGGCCTGAATGGATGGCGGGACGTCACATTAGGCTCACTTACTATATATATTAAGTTAATTACAAATAAATACTTTGAAGAATTTTTTGACTTCAAACTAATCAGTATAATCAAAATTATGGAACTCAAGATAACCTGTAAGTTATGACTCTTGAATTTTCTTTAAGTAATAGTTGAACTCTCAGCAATTCAAAGTACTACATGAACATGGAATTTGTTATGTGTTTTCCAGTCAGTGACTATTGATAGACCCCTCACTCAGGACTTTATCTGTATGTGTACTGTTGGTGGTTGGATTTTAATCTTTGTAAGGATGGAGGATGGAATCTTTAGTTCCAACATCTCTAAGCTTTTATGTGCAAGTGTTTTATGTAGCTTTTCTTAGCTGGTATTCTCTAGGCAAAACATTAACTTCTTACAAGCGCCCATAAGATAAACACAACAGTACTACTCCTTGATAATGGTTAACACAATTGTGACGAGATTGCTTACTTACGGAGAGGGGTATACTGAATTCCACAGTGGTTGACTTGTCATTTATAAAACTTTGTACCTTTATAGATTAGGATTTAAAAACTTCTAGCCTTTCTTATTTCTCTTTCAATATGATGGTGGAAGGGCGAGAAAAGAATCTAATCTTTATCGTTAATGTTTGTTTTGAATCATGCTGAAAACTTGTTAATAGCCTGCTTGTTGTATATTCTAATTTTGGTTTCAGACGAAGAAAGATGAGACATTAGATGCCAAAATGGAAAGGATTCCATTCCTTGAGGAGCAAGTGAGGAAGATAAGGGATGGGGGTAAACTATTGACGATGGACATTCATAGATTATTACTGAACGAGGACAACCGGTTTGATTTTGTCAATGAGATTGCAGCAGAGGCCAAACAGTATGTCGAGAACAACCGAGATGAGTATGGTGCAAAGAAAGCTATCCTTCACGTGCTTAGTAATCGTATGAATGATGCTGGTGTTTATCGCTCAGAAGCATACATGGACTCTGACCCCTTCAAGCCAGGCCCTGGATATTTGAAAGACGAACTACTGTAGATCATTAGTTAGCTATACTTTCTGTATTCATATAGCACTTCTCTAGTATATATATACACTTTCTACTGAGGGATTTAATGCCAAAAGATGAGAGTTAAAAAAATCATAGCACTTCAAAAAAATAAAAAAATACGATCTGTTTCTGCATTTAATTATTCATTGCAAAAAGCAGTACAATATTCTATGCAGATACATTTTCATTTCCATACTAGCTAATTTCCCTTTTTAAGACAGATAACTGGTTTCATTGGGTAAAGCATTATATATACACAAACAAAATTACTAACAGTTTTTGAGTTACTTAATATTGGGCCACTACTTAAGGAAGTATTCAGCCCAAATACTCTGGCCCAGAAACCACAAAAAGTACCCATCTGGCTATCAACTAGTGGTCAATAATTGGTTAAAAACCAGTTATGGATTCTGCCTTCCAAGTCTTCTTATCCTTGGTTAACCATAACCAAGCAAATTTCTGCTTACTGAGGGGACGATCTTACACTAACTTCAGTCTGGTGAGAACCAAGACTCCCCCATATTTCATCAATGGCCTTATCTAGTCCCCACTTGCAAAAAGTTCTTTTAAACAAAATTTGCAGTTACAAAATTACATCCAAAAAGAGCATAATACAGAAGCCTCTTGGAGGAGGTGGAGGTGGAGGTGGAGAGGGCAGAGGAAGATGCAGCTCTGCAATTGCTATCGACGCGCCAGCTCCTTTTACCAGTGTTTCTGGCATCAGATGGGGTTCAACTATGGTCCAAGGTCCGCGTGAAGAGATGGAAGATGATGCTGTTATCGTTCAATCGGATGATCTTGATGGCTTCACTTATGCTGCTGTTTTTGATGGCCATGCTGGCTTCTCCTCTGTCAAGTTCCTTAGGTATGTCAAAACTCGCATATGTAGTTGGCCCTTTCGTTGTTGAGCTGTTAAATTGTGTGACTGTACTCTCGTCTAAAAGTCTTAAGCTTTAGGACTTTTTTAATGGAGATGATCACACAATTCAATGTGATATCAAAACTGACAGATAAAGAAAGAATTCAAACCTGCACATGAGGTGTGTGTGGGTTAATGATATGATTAAGTGAGTGATTCTTTTATATGAAGGATTATATGATTCAACATAACTTACAGAGTTTCCGTTTTCTTTACAGTGTCTTTTACTAGATAGCGAGATTTATGTAGTTTCTATGTGTGATTTACTTTTGGAAGTTCTGCATAGTTGGATAACAGATGTACTATTAATAGGGAAGAGCTGTATAAAGAATGTGTTCTAGCATTACAAGGAGGGCCGCTATTGAACAGAAAGGACCTAAATGCAATCAGGAAGGCACTACAAGAAGCTTTTGAAAATGCGGATAGGGAACTCTTGAACCGGTAAGCTACTGCAGCATGTAAATGAAAAGAAAAAAAAAAGAATCCAGGTAGTTTCATATTGTATTCTGTATGGAATTTTAGATGCTGTTTCTTTTTGGAAAAGGCTTGAGAGTAGCGAGAAGGAAGATGAATCTGGTGCGACAGCTACTGCTCTATTTGTTGGGAATGATACATTGATCATCGCACATGTTGGAGATTCATCTGTGGTAAATGAGCATTCATTTCCTGCTGACAATGAAATGCTTGTTGTTGATATGTTCTTCGAGATGGATATGTGTTTCTTTTTAACCATTGGAATCCCTGAATGATAATGCAGGTGTTGTCCCGATCTGGAAAAACAGAGATACTAACCAATTCACACAGGCCGTATGGAAACAACAAGGTTTCTCTCCAAGAAATCAGAAGAATAAATGAAGCAGGTGGATGGGTGTGTTTCCTACACTTATACCCCTCCCAGCGTCCCCTAGAATAGTCGATTGTTTTATTCATCTACTTATATTCAGGATTCTTTCTTGAAATACTGATCAAAATTCTCAATATCTACAAATGCAAACAAGTAAATGACTTGCCAAAATAATATTCCCTCCGTTTCAATTTGTTTGTTTGGTTTTGACTTGGCACAGAGTTTGAGAAAATAAGGAAGACTTTTGAATCTTATTGTCTTAGACATGACATGTGGATAGTAAAAATTAAAGAGTTGCGAACAGAGGAAAGAAACATCCTTTTTGGAACGAACTGAAAATGAAAGTAAGACAAACAAATTTGAACGGAGAGAGTATATGAGATAGGGCAAATTATGAGTCCAGTATTGTTGCTTTCAGGATGAACATTGGTCACCACGCGTGTTGACATTGGATGTCTATTATGTCTGCAGATTGTCAATGGAAGAATTTGTAATGATATTTCAGTATCCCGTGCTTTTGGTGATATGAGATTTAAGACAAAGAAGAAAGAGTACGTTCTTTCTGATTATCTTCTAAACTGATAGGAAGCATATGCTCTATTCATTTGCATTTCTTTGTTGCCATGGAAAAAAAATAACGCGTTCTTTCTGATAATTGCTTACTAGGATGCTGGAGAAAGGGGTTAAAGAACGCAGATGGTCTGAAAAGTTCATTTCTCGGTAATTTCCATTTCTTGCATGAGCTGCAAATCATACTGATTATAAGGCCGCACTGGCTCATGCATCACTGAGAAGTACAAACTGTCAATTCTCATGTTCAAGATTTTAATCGTGACATTTATATAGCGTATTTGCCTTGGTAGTTTGAATTAGGGAACTTGACTAAGTAAACCATAGAGTACATCATTATGACTTCTTGCAAGTAAAAGCTTTGTTTCTGTTTACTTTACTAGGATTCAGTTCAGGGGAGACTTGGTTATAGCATCTCCAGATGTTTTACAGGTGAATCTCGGATCAGATGCTGAATTTGTACTATTAGCATCTGATGGATTATGGGATTACATGAAAAGGTCTGGAAAAACAGGATCATTAGACACTACATCCAATTGACTCTTTCAAAGATCATGATCTCATTAGAGTTTTTCGTCTTACTTTTTCAGCGATGAAATAGTGGATTTCGTTAGGAACCAGCTTCGAGAGCATGGTGATGTTCAGGTAAGAAATATCATCTGCCTAATTAGCTTTGGTGCAATATTGTAGTACCATATATAACTTGCCTCTTTTCCCCCCCTAACAGATAGCATGTGAAGCTCTTGCACGGTTAGCCTTGGTACGAAAAATTTCTGCATTCTGTACTTAACAATCTCCAAACGCGCACACAAGTATATATACGTAGCTCTTTGATCTTGCATTTCAGGATCGACGGACACAAGATAATGTCAGCATTGTCATTGCTGATTTGGGGTATGCACTTGACCTTTTAATGTACTTTTACTGATAATTTCAGAAACTTAAGGTGTTGGTAGGTGACTTGAGAATGAAATTAATAGTTCCTTTTAAGGCTAGATAGTTCTTTGAAATAAAAGTAGTCGGGCTAGGATTTTGACCAACGGAAGTCAAAGTATAAAGAAGTAGAAACACGAAAAGGGATTCAACATCTATAACAGATAAATGAAGAATAATTATGACCTTTATATATACAGTGTTCCAGCGAAAAGAGACCAAATGAGAACCCCTTGATATATAGTCAAACTTATTTAGCTGTGATATTCCTTTTGATCATCATTATCAACTACAAGAAAGTCAATATAAGTCACAAAGTGAAATACAATAAAGTTTTTGATGAAGACACAATGTGATTACACACCATTAGAAAAGGTCATTAAGTTATAGTGGCTAAGCTTCTTTTTTTTTTCTTTTTACATTTTTGTGTCTGTTAGGCAGAATTGCAAGGATCTGACATTTTTTTCAGTCTTTTACTACTTATAATGATTATATATTTACATTTTATTTGTTTCGATATCGATAGGAGGACGGATTGGCGAAATTTACCAGTAAAGAAACAGAATGTTGTGTTAGAACTGGGACAAGCTTTAGTGACAATCAGTTTTGTGTCAATTGGAATATGGCTATCAACAATGATTTCCCCTTAGAAGTTTGATAGTAATATTAGTTAATTGTATATAGTATTTTTGTATGAAAAGGAACATAAAGTTTCAATTATGCCTTGTACATTTACCTGTCAAGGTAATTAAGTTATGTAGCATTTTAGATAGTATGTTCTAAAAATATGGAAAATTCCAAATTTAACTGTTTAAATGTGGAATGAATAGTGAACTAACACTAAGAACTTTAATATATAATTGAAATGATCTTGGCCACCAGAAATATATATTTGAATAGAAAAAAAATGACACCCTTATAATGATAATTCTCATTTAATGCTTTGTATATAACAGATAAAAAAATAATGTACTTTTACCCTATTTATACATCATAATTTTCCAACAAAAAGGATCCAATTGAACCCCTTGATATTACATGACTTCAGCTATTTATATACGGAGGTGAAAGTCGATTGATTTGAATTACATGTAAATTTAATCTTTTTTGGAAAATCACTTGGATTTTTCTTGTACATCATCATATTATGGTTTTAAAAGTTATCAATAATGAAAAAAAGTTTTCTTGAGTAAATATGTAAGCAACTTCAGAAAAACGTGTGATTTTTTAATCCATTGAAATAACTTGAGAATTTGAATGCTAGATTTGTTCCGTTTAGGCAAAAGAATTGTAATTACAAGTGAAATATCAATCATTCAATCGATTACTTTATCAATAATTACGCTACAACTATGAAAGGGTCCACACATAATTTCTTTGGCTGATTATACATGAAACAATTTTACCGTTGCTCCAAAACTTAAAAAATGTTCAAATAATTCTAATCAACTTATTTATTTCACTATTTCAAAACTCAAACAACATAATAGTGCTAACATATAATAATACTATCTAGCTTACATAACAGAGAGGCACAAGCCAAAACTCTAGCAACATCTCATCAAGAGACTTGCAATTCTTATTATGCCCTGAGGCAACAATATTGTAAACAAAATCTCTATACTCTCATAGGAGGAATAAAGATATTGAAATTATGGGTTCTGAATTCTAGAAAACGCAACTTACTAAGTTCTTGACAAATTATTTATAAATATTTTACGTGATTTTTTAACATAAATATATAGAATCTGAACCAAAACTACTGATTCTTCCGAACCCCGGTATGCAAAGTTTCTTCAAGGGTGATTGCCACCTCTCTTTCTAGTGGGATCATGCCTGGGATTAGGTCCTGCATAGTCATAATCTAACATTGCATCCACCACCATCAACTTTCTTGGTATTTCTCTCATCCTCTAATCAAATTTTACAATAAAAGTTTAATCATAATAATTAGTCAAATGACATTTTAATAATTACTTGAGTTGTAAATGATTGTTCAAAGATTTTGATTTTTCTAATAATAAACTTCCTCCGTTTTTTAAAAAAAAAATTACTTTCTTTTCTAGTATGTTTTTTTAAAAATAATCTCTTTCCTTTTTTAATAACATTTTGATTTCACTTTTCTACATGACATATTTAAAGGTTAAAAGAAGAATATAAATCTATTTATTGTTTTGTTGCATTGACATATATTACAAAATGAAAAGAAAAAAGAAATAAAAGTTTTAAGTATTAGCAAATCGAAATAATGTCTTGATGAAACTTGTGAATATTTAAAATTGATGTAATGTCTAAATGTTGTTAACACAAGTAATATGAAGTTAATAGTTAAGTAAAGTCGTATAAAAAATGTATTTCACTTATGTTTTTATAGAAAATATTTTTCTGATAATAAATCAAACACTTTAAAATAATTTTTTTCGTATAAAATATTTTTATTAAAAAATGACTTTTATTGTACAAATACCTTTTGAAATTTGTGAATGCGGTTTAGGCCATTGCCCAAGCTGCCTTCAACAGTACCTAATAAATAACACAAAAGGAAAAACAAAGATAATCAATAATATGAATATCACACGCATTATAAGCCCTATGCTAGTGAGAAAAAAAAAGTGATTATTGTCATTTTTTAGCAAAAAATAAATAAAAATAAAGCAGCTTACACTACTAATAAAAATCCCTATTTTCTCGCTGAAAAAAAATATCTAATGACTATTTCATAGATATTTTGATTGAATCACTGTGAAACGAAAAAAGAAATACTTAGCAAACATTTTATATGGTAAAACTAGAAAGATCCCACTTCTTTCTTATTTCCATCATTCATTTTTTCACTGAGCTGATAAAAAAGACATATTTTATATCATAAATTCTTCGTTAATTTACGGTGAAAAAAATCTCTATTTCTAATAGCGTGAAGTGCAAGTAAATTACCTGATGAGACAAAGATGAGAAACAAAACAAAGAGAACAAATGCTTTGGAAGTAGGTCTCATAGTTGTGTGCTTATTCAATTTTTCCTACTATAAGCTGAGTTAGCCAAATTAGTAGAATAAAAATAGATCAAGTTGAGAATTAAGGGGACTTGGAGTGGGGAGTAGTGAAGGGGTTTTATTGTGAGAGTTGAAGAGGGGAGGGGGTGGGGTGGGGGTGGGGTGGGGGGTGATGGTGCATCCCACCCATTAGGGGTATACATAATGATGATGAGTTGCAACACCTATATGCCACAAACAACAAGTCAAAGTTGCACTAATATGATACCTAATTTACTACATATCTAACATGTTACATCAACATATATATAGGAGCCAACAATACAATAGTGCAATACCTAATATAGTTATCAGCGGAGCGGGGTGAAAATCGTAGTGTAAATCTCAACATAGATTAAAGAAAAATATTGTTGTGTAATTCTTTCTATTTACATAAATATTTGATCTCAGAGTTATTCGAAAATTAAAAGGTAAGCAAATGTTCGATAAAATATCTTCAACACTACCAACAACAACAACAACAACTACAATAATTAATATTAATTATGTCTCATGAATTCCAATCAAGTTGGAAGTAGCTACATATGATATTATACAAAATAAAAGAATTAAGTACAAAAATTTCTTCACATTTTCTATAGGCATATATAAATCTCTGATAGGATGAAAAGACACCTATATATAAAGGCACTAGAGTAAATGTATGTATTGTGACATGCCTAAAATATTGTAAAACCTATACAAATCTTGTCTTCTTGTAATAGTCTATTTTTCGCTAGGTCTGTGTGAATTCAACGATATCTCGAAAAATAATAATGTAGAAGCAAGTGTTACTATATATGCATGTGGACATCTTTGACATTTGTATTGCATGGCTAAAGTTGTGCCATTTAGAGTCTTAATATATCTTGCTCTCTCTGTTTACATCACCTTTATGAGAAGTCAATGTGCTTTTCTATAATGCTTGTGTACCCCAATAACTCATGCTGTGTATCAATCCAATCCATTTTCACATAATGCTTTTCCATCTTTTCCCATATGTCCCCTAATATTACAATATTACTATCAAATTAAACCCTACAAAGTGCTCTATTTAATTGGATGTTGCTCAACTCTTGCACTATTCATCTTCTTTTTGTTTTCCTGTGGAAAGGACTCATGACTTATCTCAAACATTTACATAGAATAAGAAAAATATTTGACGAATTTAAGATTTAAATTTGACATATTCAATTATATTTCATGTTAGAACATTTACATGAATGTTATTCTCATCAATTGATATGTACACACCTCTTGTTACTTTTTGTGTTCCTTGTTATTCGGATATAAATTATAATTTTATTTTTTTTAGATAGAATTTCGTTTCGTGAAAGTCCTTTATAGCTTCCTTATGGAAATATCTATCTAATTTGGGTTTGTATCTCTTTATTTTTTTGCGATATTCACCATATTTATGATTCCTATTTGTGTTTTAGTGAGTTGACAACTTTTGTCTATGTACCGAAGTTCTCTGACCATCTAGCTCTGCCCTTGCACAAAAGGGGAAGTCGATTTCTTTTTACAATATCATCAATCCCGTCTGATTATTATTACTTATTTCGTCTCATTTCATGTGACAACTAGCATTTTTTTTTTGTTTTTTTTTTTTAAAAAAAAGAAGCTACCTACTATAACTAGAAATAATTAAACTTAAAAGTTTTTCTTTTTACCCTTAATAAAATGATTTATAGTTACAACAATAACAATATGTATTTTAGACCCACAAATTTCAAAAAAAAAATTATTTTAAACATAGTATCAAATTAAATAATGTCACAGGAAATAAAACCGAGAAAATATTGTATTTTCTTTCCTCAATAGCCAAAAAGAAACACTTTCCTCAAAGACAACTTTTCCGTAGTACCAAATATCAAATTAAAGTAAATTTTGTTAGTGCCCTCTAATCCTAATATTTCGGCTTTCGTCACTTTTGAAAAATCAATTATTTTATTTTTACTTATTTTATTATTATTGTTTTTTGGGGACAAGAAATGGACATTGGCCTACAAATGAAATGAATGTAAGCCCCCCTTTTTAATTTTTAGAGGGTTGAAATTTGAATAAAAAGTCATAATGTGGAAGTGGAAAGCACTACCCAAAAAGGTAGACAACACATTAAATTAATTTTTTTCACTTAAGGCTGTTAATCATTCATTAAGACAAGGTTTAAATTAATCAAATGTTGGTAATGATGGTGTAACTTTAATTGGGAGAATTTGAGTACAATTATTAGGGGGGGAAAAAAGGTTTTGTTCTCCACCATGGTTTCTTAGGTTGCCGGGGAACCTAAAACAACAACATTAGTAGTACTAATTTAATGTTGAATTGCCAATTAACCACAGCATAATAAAGTAGTAATAATCACATTAAATAATCATAGTACTAATCTTTATAACAGACAGTAAAAAACATAACAAAGTAGGAATTTTCTTGTTCTATGCTTTGAAGACAACAATGCCAGTAGCAAAAACACTTTGTTTCCATCAGTGTTATTTGACACTCCTTGCGTTGAAATTCTTTATTTCTTTACGTTTTACCTAGGTAGAAAGTAGCGATATCATCGAGAGTAGTTACATTTATGAACTATTTAGATACATGATAAGGTGTCGTAA
Organism: Solanum lycopersicum; assembly: GCF_036512215.1. Lineage (NCBI taxonomy): Eukaryota > Viridiplantae > Streptophyta > Magnoliopsida > Solanales > Solanaceae > Solanum > Solanum lycopersicum. The sequence continues at coordinate 49,570,720 of NC_090802.1, read as the reverse complement.
ATGTTCGTGATTCACTGAGATTCAACCCTTTCACCACCTTAATTAGTCTATAGATATTAGAGCTGTTGAAGCACTAAGACACTGCTGAATATGGCAGCAGCTGTTCCTCTAGCATGATAACAAGTTCTTTTCCTTTAGAATTTCGTCTCTTTTTTTGTCATTTACATTGTTTGGAATTACCTACTAAGGCAAGCATAAGCTCTCACAAATGTATGTTCTCTTTCACATTCTCTTCCCACACAATCTTTCTTCTGGTAAAAGAATTGTGTTCCGCAAATGTAACAAATTTTTCGCCATCGGCATTTGTTTTTTTTCGAATTTTTGACATGGTAAATTGAGGTTGAGCAATTAGAAGATATCAGTACTGTGGAAACGATTTCAACATTTCTAAACTGGAAAATCAATGGATACAGCAACATGTGAATCTATTAAAGAGAAGATCTTCAATTCCCATTGCTTTGATGACATGCCTTCCGACGAAAAGCAACCAAATATATTTATGATCACAAGCATGATCCTTTTCTTTTAGGAGAGGGAAAAAACTGTATCGTAACAGCATGAAAAAAGGTAGCTTACATGCTTTCATGGATGGCACAATCTGCTACGGATGTGCAAAAATACCTACTGCCGGAAAACAACCCAGAAAGAGAAATGTGAAGATGCAAAAACACAATGCCCTATATAAAATTTTAAAACAAGTGGGTTACCCCATGACCAGTATATGCAAAAGAAATGAATGAGATGTATGCAATTTGAAATAAAGAAAATGCAGCTGCTTTGACCAATGACTGACTGACAGACCCAAAGAAAAAAAATAGATGGGACAATATCAAAGAAGCTTTGGCTTAAAGTATCAGCACTACCAAAACTTTGACCTTATACATTCTGACCCTCAAAGCCCTTGGAGAAGACGGCAGCACAGGGATGATACGGGACACCTCTTCTTAGTAGATAGTAGACCAACGGAAAACCCAACAAACCAGCAGCCTGATTAGTTCCTTTTAGTAAGTTACAGCAGACCCTTTTGACCCCAATACACATCACCAGCAAAGTCACATGCTGAATGGAAGGACTTTCAACTTTTGAGTAGTAGCCCCCCCCCCCCAAAACAAAACCTCGACCCATGGTGCTGGCGCATGAGTTAACGACAACAAGAGTAGATTTCTCCAATGTCAGATAACATCAATGACAAGACTCTTGAATGCAATCTCAGACCCCAACTGGACACAACCATATGCATGCATGGACTTACTAAAAAAAAAAGTATGTACCAAAGCGGCCACCTCAAACTGAAATGGCACGAGTGATGGCCAACTTTGCCCACTCAGCAGATTCCTTAATCAAATGGTCATCTGATGACAAGCATTCATTCAAGAACTCTTTGCTTGATAATGATTGTTGAATCAATGAACCAGCATTACTGCCCAGAGTATCTGCTAGATCTCCCAGAACCCCAATAGCTGTTTTCATCACCACATCATCCCTACAATTCGAAAGAAAATGAGGAAGGAAATCAGCACAAAGATCACATTATTAAAAAGAGAAAATGTACAATGCAGAGGGAATCATGCAACACTTACATGTCTTTCTCCATGTAAATGCTATCCAGGAATTGCAGGATGTGAGGTGCATATGGGATCAGAAGCTGCGTTTTAGGGGAATTCTTGAAGCCCTGAAATATCCCTGAATAAGCCTCCAAGATTCCATTCCTCAGAAGATTTGTGTATTCTACCATCTCATCATCTGCACCAGATGTGTGGGCAGACAGCTCAGCAGCACTCTGGAGCATTGGCATGGCATACATCAAGTACTTTTCAAAATTTTCTCCTATTGCCAAAGCTATGTCACCAAGGCATGAAAATATTGGAGGCTTTACAGATCGATGCAGCTGGTTACTTGACAGGTCCTTGAGAAGCTGGGTCATTATACCATCACAGTAAGGTAGGATCTTATCTTCCAAAGCTCTGCATACATCACCAACAACACCAACCGTAACAGCACACACTTGGTACTCCTCGAAATTCTGAAGGCCCATTTCCAGGTACTTGTAAAATTCAGGCATGTACTTGGCAAAGTCGGGACCAGTTGCATAGGCTAGGGCTCCAATGGCAAGCATGGCTTCCTCATGCACCGTAGCATTTCTACATGCAAAAACCCTAAGAAAAAGGTTCATGATCTGATCTGCATACTGCATGAAAACGAACTTTGTTGGCTCTGAAGCCCCCAATTTCTGAATAATGACCTGTAAGCAACCACACAGAAGACCTTGCAACTCACTCTGCTTCTCTCTCTCGTCAGATGAAAGCTTCTGACCTTCGAGAGTCTGGTGCAGCTCTGTCATAATGATAGGAGCCAGCTGCAAAACCATTGGAGCTGTTTCATCCGTTGAACACCTAACTACTTCATTCAATGCCTCATAAGCAGCAGTCCTGAGTCGCGACTCACCAGCATCTTCTCTGTGGGTAACTGTAAGAAGTGCTTGCACGATTTCCTGGAAAAAAGGTGTCAAGGGAGATGATGCACCCATATCCTCATAGCCTTGAGCAAGGAAATAGAGAGCACCACAGGATTTTTCAGCAACGTTAGGAGCATCTTTCATGGCCTGAAGTAGAACTGTGATTATCAGCTGGCAATTTGCAGGAGTAATAATGGGTGTCTCCACTGTAGAACCATGAAGAAACTCAAATATCCTTCCCAGAGTCCATGCAGTCGTATCCTTCACATGGCTATTGGGATCCTTTGTCAACGCAGTAAGCATGAAGTTCAAAGCAACATTAACAAGAGGTGTCAACTTGTCAGGAGAAGGACCTTCCAAAATAGAACCGAAGGCATATGTTGCAGCCTCTCTTTGTCTCCAATCAGGCTTTGAAATGTTCTCTTGGATGAATGGCATAACGAGTGGAACAATCTCATCCCCTACAGTCCGGGCCACCAGACCAAGGCAAGTGCCTCCAGCCATTGCAAGATTCCAAGCACCTTCATCCTGGTCCTGATCTTCTTCCTGTTTAAGAAGTGTCTCTAATAGCATAGGTACAAGAGCAGGGAGAGCCTGCTTGATGAAATAATAGCAGGGAACATCAGAATCTGCAGTGAAATCACCCCCAAAATCTTCTAAAATATCAATCTCCTCATCACAGATTGAGCTCCAAAATTCAATAGCTTGAAGAGCAACAGGCTCTACATCCTCTTTAACAGCCTTTGCTGTAATGTTAAAAATATCTTGGATGTATGGAGCCAATTTCTCGTAGTATGTTGATGAAATGGAGACTAAACATTCAAAAGCAGCTTGTCGAATTTTGACTTCTGGAGATTGAGTAGCCTCACATACAACTCTCATTATAAAGTCACGCTCCATGTCATTGTTGAAGTTTGCTTGAGCAAAACTAAGAGCATTATATAATGCTCGGGTAGCAGCAAGCCTCACATCATTGTTTCCTTCTTCAGCGTTCATACCCTGAACTACAGCTGTAAGGATTTTATTTACTTGATCCTGATCCACAACTTCGGGAGAAACTTCTTCACATAAATAACCCAGTGTCTCCAAAGTAGCTTGCTTGACATGAGCAGGGACCTGGTGAATATTTGAAAGGAGTGACCCAATCAACTCAGGCCACTGCTTCTGAGGAAGCTCAATGCCAGCAACCTTAGCAATGACTTGTGATGCGGTTGAATGAGCATCAGGCACAGGAGAAGAGAGTGTCTGTAATAAACATGTCTTTATCTGGGCCTTCACTGCCATATCAAGTGATAGCCATCTTTGCACAAGCTCAAATTTCCTATGCTGTTCCTTGGCATCCAAGGCATTTTTAAGTATTAAACCAGCCAACTTACGACTGTCAACTGGCTTCTCTTCATTAGCAAGCTCTCCAGATAGAGACAACAAGAAACCAGGAAGATTTTGCTCCTGAAACTGTTTCAGAGTTTCCTCGGAATGTTTCCGAACTGTTGAATCAACTGACTGTGCATTAAGAAGGATCTGGGTGACTTCCATTGCCATATTATATCTGCAAAAAACATGAAAAGGTCCAACTTAGATTCCAAGGATCATCCAAATGAAGGCACCCGAAGTAATGCTACTACAAAATCATTAGCCAGAACGAAAGTAGATAAATTTTATTAAAGAAAAAAAACAGAAATAAGCATAGCAAATGTCCACCGGAAAACCATGTTGCTAGATTAAAGAAGTCTTTCTTAAACGGGAATAAATACAATCTAGCCTCAGCAAGAAGTTCAATGGAACCAACCAGTACAATCGAGTTAGGAATAAAAACATGGAAAATTTTAACCAAATCAAATCTAGAATAAGTAACCATATATAGAAAATCAACAGATCAGATTTACATATTACATAATATACCAGCAAATAGATTTTGTATTTTCTGGATAAGACTGTACACCCCCACCTTACCCAGACCCTGAGGGATTACACTACCAGACAATACATAGCTAAAATAAAACAGGACTGGACCAAAATATTAACCGATCCAGCAACAAAACTAATGGCCAGCCTATTGCCCAATAAAAAAGGCAACTTTTTTTCTTTCGTTAGTTAAGAACACAACAATCACAAAAAACAAGTCCTTCAACTATCAACTGAAGACAATGAAAACTCACTAAGCATTGCCAAAAACAAGTATAAACCATCATAGAACCCTCAAAACCAAAATTACCTCTTTATCAGCATTTCACACTACATCAATACAGTCAAAACTTTACCGCAAAAAAAAAAGAGCTTCAAAACTCAATAAATCAGCAAAAGTAAAATCCTTAAATAACCCACAACTGTCCTTGCTGACACCACCAAACTAACTATATTACGCACAAACCAAACTAGGAAGAAAATTAAACAGTAACAATAAGGTCAAAAAAGTATTAAATTAAAGCAGAAACGCATAGATCGTAGTTCAAACATCAAACATTCATTGAAACACGATACTTGAAAAAAAAAACATCTTTGACACTAATAGATCAAACATCAAATTCAGTTGATAAAACGTAATCCAAAATCAAATTAGATAATATTTGGGGGAAAAAAAGTTGATAAATAACCTGAAACTTGTGAAGATCGAACAAAGCAAAAGCGGCGCCCCCTGAAACCCTAACAGGGAGAGAAAAAAAAAAAGAAGCAGAAAGGGAGAAAGTGAAGAGAGAGAAAGAGAGACAGGGGGGAGTTAGAGAGAGAGGAAGAAGAAAACGCGGATGTAAAAGCTGGAATTCAATTATGCAAAATCTAATATTTGTTTAAATTATTAATATTAATATATTATCTTCTCTGTCTCTATTTAGTTATTCACCGTACCAAACGCACAATTATTAAAATACAATAATTTAACAAGTTATAATCTTATTTTTATTAAATATAATTTTTAAAAAAAAATTTAATATTATTAAATATTTAAAAGTTTATCAAAATAAAAAAAATATAAACAAGTAATTAGAGATACAGAGAAAATATTATATTATATTATCATATTATTTCTGCTTCTATTTGATTGGGTTTGCGATCGGCTATAGCCGCGACTAGCCAGCCTACTTGAGATCAAACTTATTTCTTCTGTGGACCCCATGTCATAAGCGTATTGGTTAGAATTATGTAAATTACAATATTAGGAATATGTAATGCGTTTTAAAATTATAAAGTAAAAATCATATCAATAGTATATGAATAATTTATTTTTTTAACTATTTATAAAAATATTGTGCTGAAAAACATATCTTGTCTCTGTATAATACTGAATATGATGTATTAATACTGATGAAAGAAATTGTTGCATGATTCTTAATCTGTTTGATAACTAGATAGAAAGTAAGTTATTTAAGTAGAAAATTAATATTACGTTTGATCGATAATTTACAAAACTGTATAACTAATATATGTGTAAGAGTATAAGTTAATATAAAACTAGATAAAAGGTGAAATAAATAATATATAAACAATAAATCTTTGCATAAAAACAATACATAATTTTGCACAAATATAACTTTAACCATTTAACCAACTATCAAATTACTTCTTTACTTGATTTGGCATATTTAGTTTGTAAAATAACTATCAAAGGTTAAAGATCTAATTTAATAGGATAAACATTTGACAAAAAATGTCAAAATCATCATAACCTTTAGCATAAGTTGGCTGTGTCACACAAATATGTAAAAGGATTAGGAAATCAAATTAGTAAAGCAAGTTAGATGTCCCACGTGATTTTACATGTAACCAAATTTAATTTTGAATTTGAACCCCTTTGGGAAAGTTGCCTTACTGGCAAGATATGATTAGTCACATGAAAATTGAAATTATTGGATACAATATCAAAAATGTCAGATTGCCAACTTGACAAAATGCAAGCTATATTTATAGTCATCTCAAGGTTAAAATGGAATTTTTCTTGATTTCATTTGAACAAGGGAAAAAGGCCTATATATACCTCCGAAATTTTGTTATTTAAAGTTGAATATCTCTTGTTATAAAAGTAACTTATATGTATATTTATCGTTACATAAATGACTTGTATATATTCATGTTATTACAAAATAAGTTTACATATGTCCTTCATCTAACGGAAGTAAAAGATTAGGTTTAGATTAATCTTTATGATATTTATTTTTTTTTAAAATCACGTAGGGATTTATATGATCGTTCTATTAAAGTTCAACGTATATTTTTCGTACATAAATTATGTTTTAATTTCTTTGATTATCATTATTTGAGTTTCTTATTTTTTTTTTCTTTCTTTCATTCTTTAGTGTAAAGAAAAAAATCTAAAACTAATTTTCTTGCAGTTATATTGTAATTTAGTTTCGTATTTGTAAAAATAAAAAATTGGGGCATCTTAATAAATTTTACGAGAAAATTAAATAAACATAAATAAACTTGACCATCAAATAATTTTACGTCATTGAAACAAAATAAAAAGTTTTTAAAACTATAAATAACACTACACACACATTTAAGATGTTAAATATCAAGTTATAAACAAACTTTTTAATAATAAACTACTTATAGCATATTATTATCAAGTTATAGCATATCAAGAAAAAATATATTATTCTCATTAATTTTTTAAAATAATAATTAACTTATTTAAATAACTACATTTATTATTCAATTACCTTATTTAAACCAATGTAGTTAATTAAATTAATTATTTTAAGTTACCTTTTTTAAACAAAACTCTTAATTAATATAATTTAAATTAAATATTATATAGTTACCTTTTAAAAAAAACTACAAAATAATAGGAATTTTATCATTCCATAATTAATAATTACCTATCAATATCTAAAACAATTACAGTTTTATTTTTAAAACTGTAACACGTTATCTAAAAAAAATAAATTATATTTCCCAAATTTTTGTTCTTCCCCAAATCCTTACAAAATCATATCCTTTGCACGCCTATCAAAAATTTTCACCAAAATTCGCTCAAAAATTTGAATCTCTTTACAGTCTTCTTCTCAAATTCTCCATTATCCATCTCGTTTGCACGCCTAAAATTCAATTTTCACCAAATTTCGTTCAAAATCTCTTCTCTCTTAACAGTCTTCTTCACGAATTCTCACATATTTGCACTCAAATCTTTATTTTTAGCACTCAAATCTTCAACTCTTGCGCTAAACAAACCGTACAATGTCGAAGAGAGGCAATGAGACCCCGCGAAAAAGTAAAAGGTTGAATGATGAAGCAAGTTCAGACGATTTTCATGCTCATCTTTCAAAATTTTATCACAAACACAAAATCAACCTTCATCTGTTAAAGTTAAATCTAGATCAAGGAGATCAAAAATGGAAAAAAACAAAAACAAACATCCAAAGGAAAACGAGAAGAAGAGAAAAGGGAAAGAAAAGAAAAAAGTAGATGAATCTGAGAAAAGGGCGAAAGAAAGAGGAAAGAAGAGGAAAGGAAAAGAAATTGAGGACTCATCAGATTCTGAATCTGATTTTGTAAAAGAGTTGATAAAATAAAAATCCAAAAAATCAAGAGCCTCTGAAATCGATACTTCACATTTACAAGAAGAAGAAGAAACAGTTAAACCCAAAAAAATTTCAAAGGTTAGTAAAAGTTTATTTTTTAAAAACTTTTTTATTTTCTGTTATTTGGGTATAAAATACTTAATATATAATTTTAGTATATACAAACAATGTATGAATTGTGTATGATTCACTGTATGAAATTACATATTTCTTCATATTACAATATCAATATATGAAACATGTATGATTCACTGTATTAATGTGGTATGATATGTAAATTAAGCTTTATATAAAATGTGTATGAAATCTGTATGAATTGTGTATAAATTTTTTTGTATCAAGTTTTATGGCAAAAGGCTTGATTTGTATGCGAATAATCTCCCTGATTATCAACAGAAGTCTCACTCTGAACCTCTAAGTATCAAGAATGTTACACATGTTCCTCAACAAGAAGAAAGTTCAAAGTATGTATTTTTCTTACAATATTTTTTATTCATTTTAAATTGAAATTGCTATATATTCATTACAAAAAAAAATCATTTTTTTACGGTAATTGTGGTTTATACACATCTCTATTTGCCGAATACATGAGCAATGGTGTTTTTGATATATCACATATTGATATTGATTCAAAATATCATCGTCAAAGATATGCTACATTACTTTGGCATTATGCAAAATCAAAGAATGATGAAGGCGCAATAAGTGAAAGTGAAGTTACAGGAACAGTTGCTAGCAAGAAGGGTGGACCTCAAACTCATAAAGAACAAGTTATGGACACCACCAATTATCCTACTCCAAAATTCCGTATCAGGAAGTAGAAATCTCCATGGCACAATGTAAATTTTTTTGAATGACTTGTTTTTTTTTAACTTATGAACAATTTATGTATTTTCCCAATCTTTTAATTATGACTACTGATGGTCTTATATAAATTATTACTGATTATTACTAATTGTATCTCACTTTAAAATATAGGAACACTGTATGAATCCTGTATGAAAATTATATGAATTATGAATGTTATATTAAAATTTGATATATAGAACATAGATAAATGTTATATATATACTTTTTTTAAAAAAATTATATAAATGACAGACTACTTCAATATATGTTTTTTAAATGATAAATGATAATGATTTTTTTTATAAAGTGCACTTTTCAATATGTAATGTTAAATACAAACAAAAACATATGTTAATTATATTACTGGTATGAATAATGTATGAAAAATATATGAATTATATCATATAAATTAATTTGTTAATTATATTACTGGTATGAAAAATGTATGCACTTTTCAATTTGTTTTGCATGAATACTATACACTTTCAAATACAAACAGAAACAGATGTTAATTATATTACTGGTATGAAAAATGTTTAAACAGAGGGATTAATTTAGGATTAAAGGCAAAATAAAATGGGTCATCATATTTTTTAATGGGTCAGGTTAGGTGGGTGGATCATTAAATGATTTAATTTATTTTTTTAAATTTTTGGTTTGTTATATAAATAATTAATACCAATAATTTTTAATTGAAAAATAAGTTAATAGATTGAGTAACTTTTTGAGGAAAGAGTGGATAGTTGAGTGACTTTCTGAGAAAGAAGTGCATAGTTGAGTGACTTTTGAGTGAAAATTGAAAGTTGAGTGACTTTCTGAGAGAAGAGTGCATAGTTGAGTGACCATCTGAGGTATTAACTCCATTACTTTATAATTAGATTCCCTCTTAAGTTATGTTGGTATTAATTATGTAGGATTACAAAAATGTAACTAAACATGGTATATTAAATTGACTGTTCTACCTAAACAAAAATTTCTACCAAACATAGTATAATTTAATACATTGTTTTATACATGAATAAAATGTAAGTTATACCGTAACCAAACGGCCTTAATTGATTACAAGAATAAAGATTTATATGTTACACAAGTTACAAAGATAAAAATAGAATGATGGGTGAAATAAAGAGTTGGTGGTTAAGTTATTAACAACTAACGATCACTTTTCTTCCATAATTGATGAGAGTAAAAATGTACAAATATAATGTCAACCAGTAAACATAAAATGATACTCCCTCCATCCGTTTTTATTTGTCATGATTTCTATTTTTAGAGTCAAACTATAAAAATTTTGATTAATATTTTAAGATGTATTTTTCATCATATTAATATGCAAAAAATTATAATTTATAGTACTTTTCACGTAGTTTTAGAATATCTATTTTTTTTGTTTAAAATATCAAATTAGTGTGATTTAATTTAGCTTTGAAAATTAGTTAAATTGACTTTCGATAAACGCAACATAACAAACAATTCCGGACAGAAAAAATATCTCATGTATTTTACTAATATTGAATTATCACACTAATATAATTCACACAACTTTATTTTTATAGAGATAAGCCTCACTCTAATCGATCAAAAACTTAAGATAATGCATCAAACAACAAACAAATTATGGATCGATCACTTAGGCTTAGAGTTCAAATTTCTTTATGAACCTTCCTTTTCGATTATACGGACTCATGTATTTGCGATTCCTTAAAGTAGACTTCCATATAAAGATTCCTTAACAATTGTCAAAACAACTAAATAATTAGTATAATTTTGTGATAAAGTAATTAATTATTTTTTGCAAACTAAGTTTGTCACTAAAAAGTTTATATCATATCATAGAAAATAATAATATATACTAATTATTTTGAAATTCCAAATTCATCTATCGTGTTTAGTTATGCAAAGCATCAACACATTGCATAATACAAAGATCTACCACAACCAACAAAGAGCACAAGAATTCTACTTAGCGACACTTCATTTTATAAATTAAAGCCTAATGAGATTTGAACACATGAACTAGACAGCTTTTATGGAAACAAACGAGGCCTTAGACATCTTCAAGGGCATTTAAAAATTATTGGGCTATAATACCTTATTCTATTAAAATATATTCAAAATGTGTTATTTAATCACTTCGTATATTATTTTATTTATATACACAATATTATTTTTCGACGAATGATGTCTAATTAAACACCTGACTATAACATAGCTACGCCACTGACGTTAATAATAGAATTATTAAATACAACCATATGAACACATCTAGGATTCAAGATACCCATATGTATCATTGGACGCCACTAAAATAATTTTTGACTATGAAAATTAGAAGACAATTAAGTTAATCATAAAAACTAAATCTTAATATAATTGAGGAAAAAGATAATCAGAAGGAAATGTGATATAATAACACAAAAGGGAGACAAAAATATTATAGACTCACTCAAAACTTCAATATTATAAACATCGATCGTTCTCTTAATACATGAATATGTAAACAAAATTCTTGACAAATATCTTTGTTAAACTGTTTCTACAAATAATTTGTTCCCTACAAAAATATATAATTATAATTTTCAAATATCCCTTTTTTTAAATTTTACAATTTTTATGTTTGATTACAAGTTAAGAAACCATGCTAATAAGTTTTGTTCAATTATTATAAAGAAAAAGAGTGAAAAAGTATAAGTGAACGTTCTAGCAACCTCCTGAATACGTGGAAGTTCTTAGGTGTGAAGCGGTTCATAGTCTACTAAATACACCTCCTTTTATCACCATTCATCACCCATTGAATTAATGAATCCAACGGTTCATATCTATCCACCTACTAAAACAAAGCTGATTGGCTCCTACCATATCTTCCTCAATCCTGATTGGTCCACGTCACTAAACGTGACATGCACAAAACAATCAGCTCCGAATACGTGCAAAATGACGTGGCATAATTTCATTGGCTGTAGAATCGACTTGTCTTATATCTGATTGGTCCACGTCATCGTGAGTGACATTGTTCGTCAAAATTCAAAAAAGAAGACCGACCTTCTTTATATAACAGAGAAGGAGACTCGCAACTATATAAAGCAGCCGCAGGGCTTCATTTGTTGATCGGAAAATAGATAAACTACCTTTATCAGTCACCGGAGAAGAGAAACAAAGAAGAGATTGTTCGTTTGGATCTACGAGCTATGGCTACTGCGTTGACGAGACGCGCATCCTCGATCGTTTTCGCAATCGTCCTATTAGGTAAGCATTGGTATCCTTTATCTATAGCTGCTTCGTTTCTGTATATTGAGATTTGAGCTAGTTAAGTTTTTTCAACAGAATTTCTGTGTAGATTAGGAGAATTGAACCGAGTAAATGAACAATGACTAACTGTTAATTCGATGTGTATTACTTTTGATGTGTTAGTTGTAGTTAGTTGTGATATGGCTATGTATATGTTTTAGTATCAGATCTGCTGCTTTGTTTTTTCAATAGAGTTGCTGTGTATTATTATATGCATGTAATTTTTTTGAGAGATTATGCAATGAGGAGAAGTGAACAGAGAGATGTAACAAAGCAACAATGATTAACTGGAAGGTGTATGTGTATTACTTCTTGATGTGTTAGTTGTAGTTAGTTTTAATATGACTTTGTATGTGTATCAGTTCTCAGATCTGCTACTTAGTTTTTCAAAGGTATTGTTGTGTATTATTTGCATGTTTTGTTTTGAGAGATTATGCAATGAGTAGAATAGAATTGAATTGAACTCGATGTGTGTTAATTGTAGTTTGTTTTGTTATGAGTGTATAAGTTCTCAGATCTGCTACCAGTTGGGTTATTTTATTTGTATTTGTTTCGATAAAACCATTTAGATTTTCGGTTATTTTCTACTTTTGCGGCCATTATGATCGTTGACATAGTTGTTTTTGTTAAAACTGTTATTGTGTAGATACAAAGGGTAAGTTGAACAATGTTATTTGTACAAGTATTGTTCTTCTTTTGCTTCTCTTAATTAATGATGATAAATCTTCAACAAATACTTGAAATATTTATTCATCCTGAGTTCTCTAGCCAGCTACATTTTTGTGTAAACAAGTGCTTCAATACTAAATATCCGTAGAGAAAGAAAGAATAGATGATGGTAGCATCTGTGTTAAGAATAACATTTATTGAACTAGTTAAACAAGTAATAACTGTACATCCAAATTGCTCCCAACAATGTCTGGGAAGTTTTTTGATTTCTACAAATTCTTTTCCTTCCCCATGAAATCTTGTCACTTATACTTTGCACTAATTGGGTTGTTTGGTTTGTCAACAGGGAGCTTGTTTGCATTCTCTATAGCTAAAGAAGAAGCTACCAAGTTAGGAACTGTTATCGGTATAGATCTTGGAACAACTTATTCTTGTGTTGGAGTTTACAAGAATGGACATGTTGAGATCATAGCAAATGACCAAGGTAATCGTATCACCCCTTCATGGGTAGCCTTCACTGATGGTGAGAGACTGATCGGTGAAGCAGCTAAAAATCAAGCAGCTGTTAATCCAGAGAGGACCGTCTTTGACGTCAAAAGACTTATCGGGAGAAAGTAAGGCATTGTTCTTTATTTTGTAGTGTGAAAGTCTATTTGATATAATCATGATAATGACGGTTTATATCTGTGACAGGTTTGAAGACAAAGAAGTACAAAGGGACATGAAACTTGTTCCCTATAAGATTGTTAACAAGGATGGGAAACCTTATATCCAAGTTAAAATCAAAGATGGGGAGACCAAGGTCTTCAGTCCTGAGGAGATCAGTGCTATGATTCTGGTCAAGATGAAAGAAACAGCAGAAGCTTTCCTTGGAAAGACAATCAAGGATGCAGTTGTCACTGTTCCAGGTATCATCAAACATCCCCCGTTTCAGATAGATAATATCAGTTTCAAACTTTTGTGTCATACAATTGCTGAGCATATATGTTCATCTCTTTTGAAAATGCAGCATACTTCAATGATGCCCAGAGGCAGGCCACTAAGGATGCCGGTGTCATTGCTGGTTTGAACGTGGCAAGAATCATTAATGAACCAACTGCAGCTGCCATTGCCTATGGATTAGATAAGAAAGGTGGTGAAAAGAACATCCTTGTCTTTGACCTTGGTGGTGGTACATTTGATGTTAGTATCCTTACTATTGACAATGGTGTTTTTGAGGTTCTTGCCACAAATGGAGACACTCATCTAGGAGGTAATAATGAAGTTCAAAGTATTAAAATGAACTAGTAACTTTCATGTTACCATCAGTCTTGTTCACAAGTTGTTTGTTGTTTCTCACAGGAGAAGATTTTGACCAGAGGGTTATGGAGTATTTCATTAAATTGATAAAGAAGAAGCATGGTAAGGACATTAGCAAGGATAACAAGGCTTTGGGTAAGCTCAGGAGAGAAGCTGAGCGTGCCAAGAGAGCCCTGAGCAGTCAGCATCAAGTCAGGGTAGAGATCGAGTCTCTTTTTGATGGTGTGGATTTCTCTGAACCACTAACCCGGGCTCGTTTTGAGGAGCTGAACAATGATTTGTTCCGTAAGACGATGACTCCTGTGAAGAAGGCTATGGAGGATGCTGGTCTGGCAAAGAACCAGATTGACGAGATTGTCTTGGTTGGTGGAAGTACCAGGATTCCAAAGGTTCAACAGCTTTTGAAAGATTATTTTGATGGCAAGGAGCCTAGCAAAGGTGTCAACCCCGATGAAGCAGTTGCTTATGGTGCAGCTGTACAAGGAGGTATCTTGAGTGGAGAAGGAGGTGATGAAACCAAAGGTACTGCTTCTTCCATACTTATTTTAGTCCTTTGATATTGGAATTCTACAAGGCAAAACTAACTAAAATTTTCTTCTGAATTTTGACCAGATATTCTTCTCTTGGATGTTGCTCCACTGACTCTTGGTATTGAAACTGTTGGAGGAGTGATGACAAAGTTGATCCCAAGAAACACTGTCATTCCTACTAAGAAGTCTCAAGTCTTCACCACTTACCAGGACCAGCAGACAACCGTCACAATTTCGGTATGTACTCGACACGATTTTCCTAATATGCTGAATGTGTTGTGCAAAACTGAATGAGATTTTTATGGATCTTCTGACTTGAAATTCTCATCTCCAGGTCTTTGAAGGTGAACGCAGTATGGTAAAGGACTGTAGACTACTGGGGAAGTTTGATTTGACAGGAATACCTCCAGCACCAAGGTACTTATCCTCTACTAGTTTTGGTAGAGATAATTTCAGGAGCTGCATCTGCCTCTGCTTGACTAATAATTATTGTTTTTTTTCTTTCAACAGAGGAACACCTCAAATTGAAGTAACTTTTGAGGTTGATGCCAATGGTATCCTAAACGTGAAAGCTGAGGATAAAGCCTCTGGAAAGTCAGAAAAGATTACCATCACGAATGACAAGGGTCGTTTGAGTCAAGAAGAAATTGAACGTATGGTAAAGGAGGCTGAGGAGTTTGCCGAGGAGGACAAGAAGGTGAAAGAAAGAGTTGATGCCCGAAACAGCCTGGAGACGTACGTTTACAACATGAGGAACCAAATCAACGATAAGGACAAACTTGCAGACAAGTTAGAGTCTGATGAGAAGGAGAAGATTGAAACCGCCACAAAAGAAGCACTTGAATGGTTGGACGACAACCAGAGTGCTGAAAAGGAGGATTATGAAGAGAAGCTGAAAGAAGTTGAGGCAGTGTGCAACCCAGTTATCACGGCTGTGTATCAGAGGTCTGGTGGAGCACCAGGAGGTGCCAGTGAGGATTCCAGCGAGGATGATGATTCACATGATGAGCTGTAATTGAATTTGTAGGCTTAATAGTTTCTCTTGTTTCTCAAATAGATATAGATACTCTTTTTTCTTTTGTTATGATTTCATTTCTTATGTAATTTCACCGTACGAAGGGGTGGAACGTAGAACAAGTTGGGAAGAAATCGTGAGTGAAGGACGTAATGTTGTAGCTCTGGTTTCTTTCCTTTTGTTCATTTTTTTCGTACACCTGTATAGAGACGCGATCTTATTCAGAATTTATATTTCTTTTATCCATTGTGTCAAGTATTCACTTCTTCTGTAAAGTAATTTTTATGAATCCTAATTGCTTTTTAGTATATTAAAACGCTTCTCTCTATCTAAAATAAAATTAAATTTACCCCACAACTAAGGAGCTCCTGTGTCAAAAACTGTCCCTTGCCCGACATTGGTAACGGAATTCTAAAGGATTGAGAACCAGAGTTTCAAAAATGTTTACTATATACATGGATTAAACAAGAGTTGTATTTTCTACCCCTGGTACTTTTTTACCTAGTCACCATGTTGATATTAGAAAAAGTTACAACACTGTTGTATAATTTTTAAATATCTATTTCTCTTTATTCAAAAATATCAAATTAATATTAATATAAATACCTTCAGCAGCCAATGAATGCTTCAAGAATCAAGTAAGAACGAATTGACGGAAATGTAGACATTTTGAAGCAGTAATCATCTGCACATGATGAATAATGAATTGGCAGCGCGCTGGAGGTCGTCGTGATCATGAGATGTTTTACATGTAAACAAATATTTAAAACAGAAAAAGATAATAATGTAATTGATAATATATTTGAACTTCCAATTTTTAGAAACAATGTTACCCTGGCATTAAGAAGGGTAAGCAACCAATGTAGTAAAAACCTCAAAAGCAAAAACAATTGACCCATTGATTCCTTTCTTCAAGTGGCAATCTTATTGCTCCATGCTCTGTTTTTAAGTGACAGCACAGAAGCTACAAAAGATAGCATGCTTTACTAAAATCTAGAAGAGAAAATCCATTCCTCGAAAGATGATAAATAGGTGGCTACATAAGCATGTACAGCAGTAACATGATCGATCAGTAGAAAAGGAGGAAAAAAGACAAAATATGATGTACGTTAGTTGTGGACAGTGGCCTGCTGCAACCAAGGCCAGTGCAACTCACAGACATCACGAGGGCAGTCACCTTCATTATCCTTGATCTCTACGTCAGCACCATGCTTTACGAGAAACTCAGCAATATCTGCCCTTTCACAAACAGCAGCATAATGCAGTGCCGTTTGGCCTTCAAGGTCCTTCAATGATCAAAATAACAAGAATTTGTAATTCAGAGTATCACATAACCAGTAAACTAGAAGCACCCACAGACAGTGGAAACAACATTGAAGAATTAAGAGCTTCAATGCTTATAACTAAGTTCTACAAAAGCTAACCTTCAAAATTAAGAATTTTCAGACTCACAAAGCTCTAGTATAATATTTCCCAAGGTACAGAACCTTTGGGAAACAAACTTTGGAAGAAAACCACTTCGATTTAGCTCTCTATGATAGTTCCACTAGGCAAGAATTACATCATGTAAACCCATTTAAATTATCTTTCCTCTATCTCTGCAAATCTTGCATCTATGTTGCTCTTTGCCTCTCTTTAAATTCCAATATGATGACAAAATTCTCAAAAACACTACATTTAAGAGAGTTAGGGGAAGAAAGAAAAAGAGGAGAGGCTACAAGAAAATTACAGCTACATCAAGTAAGGATATGACTCTTAGGATTTCAAATGAAACAAGTCATGCAAAAAAATACAAGCCCCACAAAGCATATATATAACAAATCACAGAACTGAAACAAGATTAGGGGTTCGGCGTAATAAATGCAAAATTATATGCACCTTGGCTGTATTGAAAACTATATGTACCTTGGCATTTACATCTGCATTCCTGCTTAAAAGCAATTTAGTGATGTTGAGATGACCACGATCGACAGCCCAGTGTAAGGGGGCACGGCCCTCACTGTCTGGAATCATTTCAAGAAACAATTTTTAATCAGGAAGAACCTCAAACAAATGGAAAGACAAAAAAATCTGCAATACAAGTTCCTGGTAAACATCATTCAAACTCCAAGATTTTGAGTCACCTCACCCACCCTAAACATTCTCTCAGTTCTCCACACTACTAATTTTTTCTTCTTGGTATTAATGCAAGAGAATTATCTTGTTTCAAAGAAGACCCACCCATCCTCAGAATCGGTTATCAATTAAAAACCATAAGCAATGCACTTAATAGTGAATCAAAATTATCAACATTAAAGCAACATAAGTAGACTTCAAAAGAACTTATGTATCACATCGCGAACCAACCTTTCACATCCACAGGAACGCCACTCTCAATGCACTTAAGCAAGTTCTCGTCATCCCCTTCTCGTGCAAAGGCATGTATCTCATCCAATTTTCTGCAAAGAAAATAGTTAGCATGTGATTTATAAGATTTCTTCTTCCCTAAGTATTATAAATATTACTAAATACACACAATAGATAAAAGACAAACAAACAAGGAAGGTTTGCCTCGAAGTGCAGGAAAAAAAAAATTAAGATTGGAAGACAAATCAACTCTATAAACAAACAATAATATCAGAATGAAACTCCAAAGAATGTTTCTGCCTTTTGATGCCAAGAAAAACTAGTCATAGACTACATCACAGTTTGTTGCGAACATAGTCCTGGAATAGAAGAAAGGGTGACAACAAATAAAAGAACTACACCATACCCAGTAACCATTTTGACAGAAGGCCAAAAGAACGATGCCTTAGTTAAAGTTAAAACTGTCGAGCCAACTGGTGAAAGGTCTTCAGGGTTAGAACTCATAATGAAGTTCAACTGATTCAAGCGAAGCTGGAAATTTCCTTCGACAGTTGTAATTTTAGGTAGAAAATTCAACTATAACTGGAGAAGGTAGGACATAAAAAATAAACAAAACCATGACATACTAATATACAACCATTTAATTCTAATTTTGTTTTCTTCTCCTTTACTAGTTTGGCAGTACTCCATATGCTTACTAGAAGAAGATGAGTAGCTTAGTCTTTGTTAGGAGCAAATTTGAATCCAAGGTATCTAAATAGTAGTAAAATTGGGTCCTACAGAAGTTGAGTTATATAAAACGTATTAAATCCATCACTTAAAGAAAGTGCAACACTTATTTGAAATAGAAAATAAGGATATTTTTCTGGACAGAGGGAGTGCATGCTTTCCCCCCCCCGAAAGGAACATGTTTAAATTTGTTATACAAGCCACACTTTAAAACAAAATCAAACTGCAAAGTTTAAGTTCAAACAAATTAAAGAACCTTACAACTCATTTTCGGAATCCTCCTCACTAATGAAGGTACTGAAAACTGGTCCCATCGGCCGCCCTCTAGTATCTGCATTATGTGCACCACTACTTTCTTCACCCTTCTTTTTCTATTTGAGCATGTCAAGGAGGCCAAACAGAAATAAGAAGACATCAGGCAGAAGAAAAAGAAGTAGAATATTTTTTTAGAAAATAGAACAGGAAAACAAAGACATGAATGCTTGCTATTAATAACAAAGATGCATGTCTTACATTTGCAGACCCATCAAGCCAGGAAGGAAATAACTCGGTCACGATATCAAGATACTTCTCCATGGCTTCTTCAGGAGGCATGGCACCCAATTTCTGCCATGCTTGCCTAATACATGATGAAAGCAAATCTTAGAACCAGTCAGTTAGAGAGACCAACCAAATATACTACTGATAGCATAGAAAACATTTGATCTATAAAAAAAACATGGAAAACAGGTTGAGAGGATTTTGCTTCTATGACCTTACTCTTTTCACCATTAAAGGATTTGAGAAAAGCTACCAGCCTAGTATATGTTATATTTCAAACAGGATTACAAGTGAAGGGGAGATCCACACATCCAAAAAGGTTAAGAGGATATTAAATACTCATTTGAAGTGATGAGCTATATGAAAAGTTACCACCAGTATGTTTTAGAAAAAAAACTCTTTCTCATGCCAGATCGCGTCATTGAGATCTGAGAAAATGCCGTTCTCAAGCCTTAGAGGATTTCCTTTTCTAGAAGATAACTACAGCGGAATCATGCCACGAAGATGCCACTAGCAACTTTATGATAACAACTTGTTTCTCCAAGCAAGGTTACAGAGAAGTCTTTTTGGGAACTTCCACTTACCTCATCCCTTACATCCTATTATTTAACATAACTAGCACTAAACTTTTGTAAATAAATTTCATAAGCATCGCTATTGTTCCACCTTCCACTAAGGAAACAATAGCCTTTAGTTGCTTATCCTAATAAGTCTTAGCACAATATGATTCACTATAGGTCAAAGTTACTTAAGGCCACTGCAAAGTGTATCCTCTTGCACCCGTAATTAAGCATCAGCATCTAGTCTTAGTACTCCTATCAATGTATAATTCTGTTTAACAAAAAACTCAAAACTACTTAATTCACTAATTACATGTATCATAAAAGTTCACCATTTGAGATACTTTTCCTTCCTTATGCTGCTAACAAGGACATGTAACATGATATCTTATACAGATCCAATAGTGCTTGCTCTCTGTTTCTAAAGCAGAGTATCAGATTCACCAACAAAATATGTCAAACTATCTAGTCATAAAGCAAGCAAATGAAAATCTAAACTGAGACAACAAAAACAATAATAGGAGGATTGTGGAGAGCATTACCATTTGGCACGAGCAGTCATTTTGAGAGCCGATGGCTGTGGAGCAGTGCAAGGTCCCTCAGTCGCAATCTTATAAAGCCCATAGAGCTGCAGTTGCACCTCATTTGATACCTTATGCGACCGATCAGCTGCCGTAGCAACCACAAACGCTGTCGCAGCACTAAACGCCTCATCCAACTCAGTACTTTCTACACCTTCCCAATCATCATCGCTATCTTCACCACCACTCACGGAACTCCCTTTCAAACCGCCGTCGTTCCTCTGAATCAACGGCTCAGTATCTTCTGAAACCCCTGCTTCCTCCGGTGATGTTTTCTCTTCAGCCTCGGAAGAATCCGCGCGCGTAATCCGGAGATTTTCATCACGGAAAGCGAAGATAATAGAGAAAAGCTTGGCGAGAAGGAAAGAGAAAATGAGACCGAAGATTATCGACTGTAGATACTGCTGCCAATCGGCCATGATTATTGAAGTAGAAACCCTAGATCGTCGGAAAATATATACGAGCAAAAACTGAAAGAAGAAAAAGGACGGCAGGGATAGTTGAGCTTGACAGTAGCGAAAAAGAGAAAATGAAATTGTTGGCAGTTGTTATCGGGATCGTTATATTATAAGTACACTACGTATTTATTATACGTACTGAAATGCGATACACTTTGTTTTTCGACTTCATATTAAATTGCGATACACGTAAATTTGATTTATCAATTAAAATTTGTGTATTGTAACAAATGTTTGTGGTCACATGAGAGAAGAATATTCAAATATATATATATATATATATAAAAGATTAGTAATTAGGTTAATTTTAATTTTACAAGTATATAATGATGTGTTGGTGTATGTACTGTTGGTCATTTCAATTGCTCTGTTGCAACAGTTTTGGGCGTGCTGTTGTTGAGTCCGCCATGGACTTTTTCGCCCACGATCCATTTCTTTAAGGCTTCGAGCTAGCTTGATAGTAAACATTCATAGGCATACATGGTATGAGCTCGAACAGTGTTGGAAAGAAAGCACGGACTTTCATATTGGATTTGTCTGCGTTGAAACTAATTCCATTTGAAGAGCCCATCAACACAGATAGAAACGCAATCCACATTACATATTTGATGTTCCTGCTTCCTTACTTGTCTCTGATTTCGAAAGACGCAATGTCTTCCCCATTGGGTGCCGGCATGACGGAAAATTTGCTTCAGCCTGCAAGCCGAAGTCAATTTCAAAAACACATCAAGCACACCAGCAGAAGCAGTAACAAATTGGTTCTGCTATGATCAGTATTGGCAGCAGCATTAGCAACCCTTGGATGTAAGATTCCTATGTCATAGACTGGCGTCATATCAGGTTTGAAAAGCCCAAAATTTCTTTCACATGTTGGCCCTGGCTTTAAGTCCTCGTTGAAGAGCGCAAAAATGTAGGTTTCAAATGTCCTGTTGGGCATTAGAGGTGTCCCAATTCCAGACATCACGTGTTGTATGAGCTTTCTGTTGTATTCCGCTGCAATTCCAGTGTCTACTCCTGCTTGCCCTGGATCTCCTCTTGATGGCCATCCAGTTTCAGCTATGACAATCTCAATGTCTTCGAAATCCAGGAGCTTCAGGGCTGAAAAAACTGCATCTAATTGTGCATCCAACATGTTTGTGTACGTGAGTTGTGTGGTCTCGTCGAAGACCCCTGAATTAGGCCTAAAGAGTGCATAATCAAGTGTGTTATCAGAAGAATCAAAAAATGGATATGGGTTTACCATGAATGGTGAATTAGTAGCTCTAAGGAAATCAAGCAATGGCTTGAGCACATGGATGTCATATCCTGGTCTAAATTTCCCAGTAGAAGGCGGGCTTGAATTTGAGAGTATACCTAGGAAATGTGGAGTAGAAATTTGGATGTGACGATCCAAAGACTTTTCAACAAGGACAGCATGGAGGGTTTCCATAGCAGGGACTAGGCTCACAATAAGTAACTTGTTGGCAGTTGAAATTACTTCGTTGCCAACAAGTATTCTCACTATGTTGGTGGCAGGGACGTAAGGCAGGACGTTAATTTCCACCCATTGCTGGGCAAAACTCAACATGGTAAGCTGCGGAATTAGATCATTGGGGACATTAACAGTCACTGAAATGCCAGTGTTAGCAAATGCTTTCAAGATTTCTGGGTTGGCGTCAAAGAGCCTCACACGGCGGATAAAGGTGGATTCACGGAGGAAGCTAGCAACTTGGACTGGGGGAGGGAGGTTGTCAGCAACTGTACCATAATTGACACCAATTGTTCCTTCAACTCCTATTACCAAAAAGGAAGTTCCAATTATATCCAACTGACAGGGTATATAAAACACGCGCTGTGAATATAAAGCAATCACTTGCTTACCTTGAAGGAAAATTGGTGCAAGAAGAACAAGCAATGCACCGAGCAGATGAGCCAGGGGTGTGTTGAAAACCTTATCCATTGCTCGGCTTGGTCGTCACAGGTTGCTGCAACTTTTTTTTATGTCTGCATGTCAGCAGCTTGGGTGAAGAAAGGCACCTGTTTGGGATGCTTTCCTTCAAAAATGGGCGTTCCAGCTGAAGTTCTGGAGTGTCAAATTAGGCAAGGAATATTCATATGGGCCACCTTCTATTGGATGAGAATCTTTTCTTTTTATGCTTTCGTCAATGTGGGATTGAGATATACCTATTGCTAAACAGTAAGGAATATACTTTTGAAGTTGCAAAAAGGGCTTTATTTATATACTATTGAAGTTTGGATTAACTTTCCCTAAAGAAATAAGAGAGAATTTTGAGAAAAAGAAATGCTCCAACTGGGTAACTTTAGGCACTTCACCATCGACAAGAAGTTCCTCGGAGGTAAGCCCCCCTCACTTCCAACCTGAAGGTTGTGAGGTCGAGTCACCAAGGGAGCAAAAAGGTGGGAGCTCCTGGGGAACGGGTAAAAAAACAAAAACAAAAACAAACAAACAAAAGTACTTCACCATCTCCCTCAACTGCGTAACTTTTAAGTACTTCACCATCTCAATTGTTAAGAGTTCCAATTTAGGAGGGGTAACAGTTTCTAACAGAGAACAACAATACTCATATACACTACCAATTCGCTTAAAATATCCTGTCAGTAACTTCCAAAGTATAGCTTGGCCTTTTGCCGTTAGACAGATCTCCCATAATATCCCACTGTTCAAGTCCCCAATTGCCTGATGCATATTTCTTGTCCACGATAACAAATCATAAATGGAGCAAATTACAGAATGATTTGTTTCTAGAAAACCAAACATAAGTTCATCAGTTGAAAATTGATGCTTAATTAGACTATCAGGTATAAACAATGTAAGTTACAAGAAGAGTTGAATCTTAGTTGACATTACCAGGATAACTCACTCGCTCACTTTGCTATACCAAAATGACAAATATACAAGTAGTAGCTTACATTCAAGTATTCCACGGAGCATGGAAGATGAATCAAGTCCGAAAAAACTGGACAATAGCATAAGGTTATCGACAACCCAAGTTAACTCTTCCTTCTTCGTCAATAGTTTTATTCGTGCATATCTTCTGTAGATCAATGTAGCCAATGATTGTGTCCTCAAAATCTGCACCATCAAGTTGTGCATTATTGAAGGTAGATCCAGATAGTACAGTGTTCTTAAATGAAGCTCCCTGGAGGTTGGCTTTCTCAAAGTTCACCCGATCGAGAACAGCATTCGAAAAGTCTGTCCCTGTATGTACTGAAGAGTCAGATTTCCAACTTTGAAAAAGAAGAAAGTATTCAAAACAACACATACACACATAGAAAGCTTAAGTCATTCTTTAGCCCTTCCCAGCGAGACATTATAGTGGTTGTTGTCAAATTTACCCATGGCTACTGGCGAAAATCAGAGAAAGCCTCGTGGGGCAATACTACCATGATTTTCTAGAACATGTATACTCCAAATATAAACACTTCAGATTCAATTGGTTTTGTTTCAATGAAGAGAAGAACAAGAAAGCTAGAAAAAAAAGAGCAGTACCTAATCTACCAAAACATGCACTCTCCTATAAAGATGCTTCAGCTTAACTTAAATTCAGACACACAACATCCATCCGATACGCAAGTAGTTTTGATGAGAAAAGAGTCATTAGTATTAGTCAGTTGGCGAGGCAATAAAGATCACAGGTGCTTAATCTCAATTTCTATTTCATCTTTCTCAAAAAACTGAGTAGTTGAAAAGTACTCTATCAATGTGCAAATTTCTACACAATTCCTACTGTTTCAACCGGCCTTGACATTAGAGGCAAATTACAAATTAAAGTACAACGTATCTGTTATTTAATCAGGTTAAGGACCTCATTATAAATATCATGAAATACTAATTTACCAGTACCATGGACATGAATGTTTGGATATATATGTCTTATAATAATTCAATCAGCTGCACTCAATATTTCCCTTATTTCTTGCATTTCTTTTTAGTTTTAGCCTTTTGCTTCTTCAGTTGCCTTAAAAACACAGGGACGGAATATCTTCTGCAAAAGTGTAAAGTGAACTTACCCTTAAAACTAGCACCAACAGCATAAGCCTTAGACATGATCACTTCAGTCATGTCTGCACCATCAAATTTTGCATCAGACATGAGTGCTGCTGCAAGTGACTTCCCCTTAAGATTAGTTTTCTCATTTGTGTAATCACAAAAGCGCAGATCAAGTGGCTTATCGTAAACACCATTGGCTTGACCTATTGTGTTGCCAACAAAGGCCCGTTCACACCTATCTGGATCTGTTGATAATGGAGGTAATCTCTGCAAAATCAACCCAAAATGTAAAAAAAAACGGTAATCTTGCATACATGTATGGACCTATGAAGCTATGACAAGTCCTGATATATTAATTCTGAGTCAAAATGCACGTAGGCTTATTTCCTGTTTCGAGAACATGAGCTGTAAAATGTTTTCTCCCATTTTATGAGGAGAAATAGCTCAACATTGCCATTGTAGTATCAAAGTTGCTCAATGTTGCATTAGGCTTTTAGTCCATTTATTCCTTGCAGTCACTAAATTGTCATTTTTATACCCTTCAATTTTCGACAATGCTTTCAATTTGGAGCTCCATTAGGGGTCAAGGATACAAAATAATTTTCACATTGGCAGTTAACATTAGATCAAAAAGTCTAATGGATGGCAAAGTTGCTCGATTTGAAACAAAAAAGAGGCAAATTTGACCCTTTTCCCTTTTATAAGACACACTTCCGTAAAACACCAAATATCTCGAATCCCATGTAGCTCAAACCTAGATTTCCATGTTTTCACATAAACAATATAGTTAATTAAAGTCTTAGATACTTAAACGTACATATCAGGAGTTAATCATCACGTGGATCGAAAAACTATACAACTCACTTTGAATTTCTTAATGCCAACTGGATTTAGGCTCTACTTATTTGCCAAACTAAAAACATAAATGGCAATAACCTTTTGGGTAAATTGGCTCACACAATTTAGCTTTGGCATAATCTAAGGCCCATCAAAATATCTATACGTACTTAGCTAAGAAAAGAACCGTCCACACATTTTAAAACAAAAAAAATTATACAGATTTTAGACCAAGTTTTAGATGAGATGCAATTAACAACACAATTCAATACCGTAACAACACAAAAGGTCAGCCCTATTCACTGCTCAACCTATATGTAAACAAGAACACATTGAAGAAAGGCATTTGGCCCAACCTGACCAGCAGCAATAACGGGAGAAACAGAAGAAAGTGCCCAAACAGCAAGGAATCCACAAGCAACATTCCTAAGTTGCTTAAACTGAGTTGAACTTTCCTCACTGTTGGAACAATCCTTGGAAGCTGCCTCCAGGTGCATCAATCAAACATAGATCATAAACTAAATTCAGATGCGATTTCAGCTTGAACATTTATGAAAATTTTTGAGTATGATAAAAAAAAATCGAGAATCGTACCTGAACATTTGATTTGGATGGGTGAGTGAAGTTGCAAAGGGCGATAAACTGGGGAACGAAGGAGATAATGAGATTTATACGCTAAAGGAATAGATATTGACGCCATTTTTATTTTATTTTTGTGAGTATTATTGGCAGCACCTCCGTTGTTCTCATATCATACATGGACTTATCCATTCATAACCCCAGAACTGTAGATACATCTCTATCCTACGTGGCATCTAGACTCTACTCTTTTTTTATTTTATTTTTCCCTGATGGTCTAATTACCTAGTTAATAAAAAAGTTAATTTTAGCTGAATTAAATATCATATTAAAAAGGACAACTTTCACATATAGCAAATAAAAAATTCATATTTGTATGATATAAAAAAGTTTGCATAATTGCGCTCCATAACAAACATAGAAACAATATAATTCGCTATACATATACAGTCGAAGCAAATTGTATAAAACAAGAAAGAGAAAGACAATTGGTCAGAGAACTATATAAAAACGAATTGTATTATTATAAGTGTATAAGACGAAAATATATGTACTTGCATGTATATATACAATTTTCTCACGCTTTACACAAACAGAAATGCAATTTATACATTTCGCTTCTATTTGTATAAGTGAGAAAGACGAGGGTGGCGAGCGAGATTTGGAAGAGTGGCTGAGCGAGATCTAGAAGAAGGGAGAGAAGGGAACAAAAATATATGTATTTGAACAAGTTTCTCTGTTTTATACAATTAGAAACAATTTTTATACATTTGTGTTTATATAAAAAGTGAGAAAGCGAGTAAGAGATTGAAGGAGAGTGGCGAGCGAGATATTTAGAAAAGAGACGCCTGACAATTTTTTACAAACTTTTGCTAGGAAACACAATTAAATTAAATCTTAACTACTCTATTTATATTAGATTATTAGTTTGTTATTATATATAATTTTTCAAATCAAATAAAAACTTATATGTTACACACGACTCTTTAATTATGACTAAATAGCGGGGGAAGTTTGAAAAGGTATTTTCTTAAAAGTAATTGGTAAGACTAAGCTGGGTGTATATATATATATATGAGGAGAAGCCACCAGCTGTCCTCATTGACCATTTTCGCCTTGTTCCATCTCTATCTTTTCGCCCAACTGTTCAGTTGATTAGGGTTTTTCTCTTTTGATCCATCAAATCTTTTGGCGAACAGTTCAGAATCCTACCGATCATGTCCTACGAGAAGCTCGACGGTTTGGCGAGGTGGTTTGGTACTAGTGTTGCATCGGCGTTTTTCGCATCCTTGGAACGATGCTCGTGTGTGAATCTCAACACTTCCGAATCAGACGATGAGGAAGAGGAAGAAGCTAAAGAGCGCCCTCTCATGATCTCCGCCCTCTCTTCTCACCTCGATTCCTGCGCTGCCACCACTAATCCTACCTCCGCTGATAACCTCCCCGTTTGATTAGGTAATTTTTTTTAAAAAAAAATTGCCTGTTTCTGTTGTGAATTTTGAGTTTTCGTTTGCTAGTGTCGTAATTTTGTTGAGAGGATAGCACGGAAGCAACGTAGTGATTGTTTTGAGCTGATTTGCGCTCACGATGTAATGTATTTTACTTGAATTAGCTTGAACTACTAGAAAAGAGTAAGCTGTCAATTTTGTAAGCATTGTTGTATTTTGGTATTGAGAATCATTCTCTGGACTTTATGGTCCTGAAACAACATAGCATGTTTGTGTATTATGTGTGTCAATACATGAGTATGTATATGCAATGCTACTAACTTGTATTTAACACTATTGAATTAAGGTTTCGTTATCCTTTTTTCCAGTTTATGTTAGTTTAGGTAAGTTAACTTGTTCTAATGGTTGTTTATTGCATGTTTGTGTCATAAAATTCTGCTGTAGGAATATATAGAAAGTAAAGAGGGACAGCCATGACAAGAAGAATGTGCACATATAGAAGCATATTTAATGCTTTAACAGCTAGCTCCTAAGTTTCTTGGACTAATCACTATGTGTCGACATGACATGGGTGTGGGTGGGGTGTGGGAACCCGTACTTGGTCTATCAAGTTTGGTTACTTTGACCAAAAACAATGGAAAATTTTGGGACATATATACAATGATTTCTGTTGGATACTAAAATCAATGGAGAAATTTGGAAATATACAATGGAGGAAAGGACATATACAGGGAGCTAGCCTAAGTTGCATCAGACTCGGATGCATCAGCAACGACCAAGCAGCATCCTATCTTTCTTAACACTTTGTAGCTTGTACCCTTGAATGATTAGTTTTTTTTACTGTAAGTGTTGTTGGAACAACCAGTGCTAGTTTCTTGACTGTTTGAGGAGAAATCACGGTTAGAAGTAGAAGCTCCTCTTTCATATGCAGGTTTAGGCTAAGAACAGTTCTATGTTTGCAGTGCAAGTTTGTCTGCCAAATGGATGATATTTTGGTTTATGGAGCGTCGGAGACTGAAGTTAATTGAAGTACTGATCAAGTTGAGCAACTCTTCAGGAATGATAGGTCCTCTTGTGTCAGAAGGAAAAGTTGGAAGTGGGAAAAAAGAAGATTAAAGGAGGTGTATTTGATGGTTTATCCTCTTAAATTGTAACTACATGGATGAAAGTGAACTTAATAGCCGCTATACCTAAACTTTAGCAATGTATTGATATTGTTTGATCAATGTTGTGTTACTCTTTATTGCTCTTTAGTTAGATGCCAGAGTTGTTAAATGAAATGAGGACCTCTTTGGGCACTACAGCAACTTCCATATTTTGTTTTAAGAGCTACTTCTTTAACATTGTCAGATAGGATTATGACATTGTGGAGTGTGCAGTTCGTTAAGTGGATCATAAATGTTATTACTACACATGGTTCGTAGTAATATATATAATTCCTATAGTTTAGATATGAGATGATTTGTGAATCTATTTTAGGTGTAGAACATCTTTGTTACTTCACTCACCACAAAAATTGTGCTGCTGCATGGCCTCAACTTGTCTTGATTAGAATGATTACAGTTGCCTTTGTGTTGACCTGGGGAGAAACTATGGTTAACTGTAATTGTATTTACTCTAACAAGAATACTCTCGAGTGGATCTGCCTCGACTCTGTTGTACTTGGTTAGATTATGCCTGTTCTGTAATGGGATTGGTCAATTATAAAGTAGAGAGAACGCTTCCTGTTGGAATATCTAAAGAGTAAAGGTCATATACTGAAATGAGGATTGTGTAGTGTTGCTCAGATAAAAGACTTTCGAGCCCTCTGTATATCCCAAACCAATGTCATCTTGCCAATCACAATTCTATTGATGAACTGTCGACTGTTTGCTTAGACTAATGGAAGAGGTCACTAGTGTTTTGGTTCTAGAAGAGCTTACCTGAACAAAAGGCTTGGTTGATATGAGTCGAAGACTTGGAACATTCTTGATGCCAAATTTTTGTGCTGTTTCAGACTTACATCTTTCGCAATGAAATACATAATAATGTATAGTTGATAATTTCTTTAGATAGTGATACCTACTTCAGCGATGCTTTTACCTTTTTCTTTTGATAATTTGTGTTGCTGCTTGAACAAAAGTTTGGTTGGGATCCATGATTTGCTTCTTTTCTCATGTCCACCATACTTTTGCAGCTTTATCTCTCACCTAGACAACTTACAATGCTGCTTTATCTTTGTTTTTTCTCAGAACTGGGATCATGCTGCAAATTTGCTGAAGTGGTCCTTTGGCTCCATCAGCATGGGTTTCATTCTTCTTCTCCATCAACAGAGTGGATTCACTCTGGTATAAGTTGTAACGTTTTAGTAGACTTGTGATAGGATTGTATAAAAGTGTGTTGTCTGTTAAAAGTGTCTTTGTAGTACATTAAATGCACTGGTATGCATTTTCCTTCTCCTTCACCTCATCATATCGGAAGTTACGGTGACAGAAATGCTATTTATATTTCAAAATATCTACAGATTATAACTCGTGTTTATGCATTTATCTATACATATCACACCTCCTTGGTGCCAGACTTGTGTTTGCTAATATTGAAAGAAAAAAGTAGCGGGCCTGTGGGGCTACTTTATGAACAAAATTCCAGTTAAGAATTTTTCAGCCACCAAAGAGTACGGTTGTTAGTCAATTAGTGCTTTAGGAATTAATTCATGGACCAAATCCTTCCAAACAATAAACTGTCTCTGGAATATGCACTACCTTGAATGACTGTTTAATCTCAACTATTAGTTCCATGATACAGTCAAGTTGATAAGAATCTCAATTAACAACACTCTTGAGCCAGATCCATATTCATGAAAATACTATTACAAATTTAAATTTCATGAACATCAAGCGACAAGATTGGATACAAAAATTGATGAACCTCAACATCAGGTTCAATTGGGTGTAATTTTTTACTTTGTAGGAGAGTCCTTATAAACTCAATGCATATACACTAACGACAACTACTACTGTACACAACTAACAATTGACGTGATGAGTCAACATTCATCATCAACACCGTGACACTACTAAATCTGACCTTTCTTTTTTCCTTTTTCAAAGATTGAAAGTACTAAATCTATCTTTTAAAGCTATAAAATGGAAATGACATCTGTGTTAGTGTAATACCCGAGTCACAACGGCATACCCCTCTTAACTCCCACTTCTTTTATCAGACAGAGAAAGCACTTGCTAGAGAGAGCACTTGCCTGGAAGTATTATCACATCTGCAGTGAACTCAGATTCATGTACAATTTCGCAGCTAAAAAACCAGTGCACCAAGAGCTGCCCACCTAGCCTTCTCACTAGTGTCATGTCGTCAATCCCCGTCTTCGTTGAACCAAATGGCAGATAAAATAATAGTTCAATCATTCTGATGAGAGCCGACAACCAGCATGAACTGTGCAAGTATAAACCAGAGGATATGTATCAATTAGTGGCAAGGGCATGGCGCACACACACACACACTGTTGTATCCTTCCATTGAAACCCGGATGAAAAGGAGTGTTTTAAGCAGGGCGGCCCACAACATAAATTATCCCACAGGAGGCTCCGAAAGAGGAGATAAGTACCTACTACTCAAAGTGGCAAAGGCAACCCATAATTATGAAATGATCTTATTCGCCCGTCGTAGCCAGCAGTAACAATAACTAAACCCCAGGCATGAGAATTGGATGAGCTCTGGCAAGAACTCCTCAGAAGGTTGTATTCAGATTTACACATCCCAGAAGACGTTGACCGAGGACTTGACACGGGAAGCTTCTCTTCAGGCCAGGTTGCTGATCCTTTTGGAATTGCCTCAAGGAATAACTCACGGCCCAAAGAAAGATAAGGAGAGGAAATGAAGGGTAATACGTTGTTTGAAGTTTGACTTAGTCCTCCTCCACAATGCCGTCCATTATCTGGATTTACAATTTTCAAGCCGGACCAGGGTATTGCAATGGTGGAATCACTGGAGAAGAACTCAGATGACCTCACCACTTTAGGTTGAGATTCATAATCTTTGGGAACGTCGCAATTCCATACATAGACATTAGAATCTTCAGACGCTGAGACAATATGCTTCCCATCCGAGGTGAAAGAGGCAGAGAGATGGTTTCCTGCAGTTCGCGGACCTATAGAACAGAGTAGAAGTAAATTAAAATCAGTAGAGGATAAGAAGCTGCAAGAAGTTAAGCCTAAAAACAACAATGGAGTCACAAGTCGCAACCAGTACTGAAATGAAAAAAGAAATGTGTCTACTATACATCCCACTGTCACAAAAAATCACACATCACTTTTGCAGCTATTCAAATTGCCTTTATTCATCAAAGCAAGCATAAGGCACTCAAAAGACAGAGCAAACAGACATCAAATAGAATATTATCTGAAATAGGAGAAGGGAACAAACCTTTGTACTTGCCGATCACATTGACACCATCTAGGATTCTGACGTGAGAGTCAGCACAAGTAACCATAACTTTTGATGGGTCTTGTGGAAAAAACTGCATTCAGAAAGCAATGTATACACATCTCATCATAAGGTACATCAGAAAATAAATCTGACCAGAACCACAAATTGTAGTTTGGTGATGTAATATTACCTGAAAGCCAGTAATCCTTTTGCAAATCGACTTCTTTTTATTGGCCAAGCACATCTGCTCCTCTAATTGTATCTCATGACCTGTCACAATACAGCTTTGTCTCAACTCCAACTAAATAACATGTTGTAAATTTTCGCTAAAAAAGCATGGACTGGAATACTGAGTCAAAATATTCCCAAATGTTCCTTGTAATCTTGCAAACAAATTTGACACTCCAGAAATAACACATCACTAAGTTATACATGATAGCTACAAATAGCAGTAACATCAGGTAATTTGTGTTCTCCTGAATAAGTGCTTCTTTAACTTCTATTAAGACTAATAAAAGAGGCCAAGAAGTGCAGACGACCACTAGAAAAAATGTCATCATTTTCGAAAATCAAATCTTTTTTTGAAAGAACAGCCACATTCCATTTAAATACGAGTAACAATTTGACATTTAGTGTTGCAATACCATAAATTTTTTTTAAAAAAAACTGACTCTGGGAGATACTAATGACGGCAAATAACAATACCACAAACCAAAGAGTGAATGTTACCTTCCAAACTGAAAAAACGACAACTGCCTGCCATTGAGCCAATAATCCCACCCTATATGAAGCAGATTATTTGTTTCAATAATTTGCTCAATTTTCTGAGTCTGTACTACAGGGATACCAAGATTAAAAAGATGAAAATTAGCATACCTTTCCATCAGGTTGATAGGAAACAGCAGTCACTATGTCTCTGATGTCAGTCCAATCCAATACTTGACAGCTATTAATGGCCCAAATTCGAACTTTCCCATCTATTGATCCACTGATGAAGTATTCATCGTTCACTGGGTTAAACTGTATGCAAGTCACTGCAAAACCAAAGTGAGTAATGCAGCATGAAACTCAATCACTACAAACATGTTTAATCACAAAATAATTCTAGAGTGGAGTTTAATGAAGGCATGTACATACCATAATTACTATGTGGAAAAACTCTGAGGCACAGATCATTTCCAACTTGCCACAAACGAACAGTTTTGTCAGTTGATGATGAGAGCAAACACTGCAGAAACAATACATAACAAGAAAGACGGTTACTTTCAGAATTTTTCAGAGGTTGATGATGAGAGCAAACACTGCAGAAACAATACATAACAAGAAAGACAGTTACTTTCAAAATTTTTCAGAGAACTGTTGATCAAAGACAATTTTATAAACTTACATTATTTTTTGACCACGAGAGATCCAATACCTCCCCAGTATGCCCTTGGAACACATGCAGTGGTTTTTCCAGAATTCGAAAGACCTTTGGAGGGAAAACGACACAAGCAGAGTCTCTTGTTTTCTTAAGGCCCTTCAACTTACTACTACTTTTCTCTTTATCTGTCACCAGAGGAGCCAATTGAGAAAGATGATTCACCGTGAAATACATACACGAAGGATCCAACTCTGGGATATCAAATTCATTGGATCTCTCATCTTCAACCACTTGCCACACCCGCACAATCTTATCTTCACCAGCACTAGCTAGGTACTGTCCATCAAAACTGAATTTTATAGTTAAAATTGAACCCTCGTGCGCCTGGATATCCTGCCCCGTGAAAAGAGCAGAGAGTTCCTTCAACCGTTTCTTACAATGGTGAACTTTAACCCTCTGAACTCTAGACCTCTGAACAGGGTTGGAATTGTTATCCTTCAATTCAAGACATCTCCCTTCGGCATTTGCTATGCACGTAAATGACCGTAGCCTGCTTAATAACCGACTCTTAACTCCATTTAGTTTCTTCGGTATGTCTCCATTTTTATCCAGTTCTCCCTGTCCAAGCTCCCCAATAACAGGGGACGTACATGGAGAGTTCTCGAGCTCACGAGACATTAGCAGTCGTTCCAATCTGACAGGCCTGTTATTGCCGTGCTGGCCATTCTCTGCCTGAACATGTACATTGCACCCAATTCCACTATCAACGTTACCACTTCTAAATGAGAAATCCCGATTTGAACCCAACTGTTTAGGTGAATCCAAACCTTCGCCCCCACACAAACCAGGCCTAGAAGCCCGGTAAGAAGAAAACTCGTCCTTGTGAATTGAGGTTCGTAATACAGCTCCACTACTTTCCATAATTCTTTCAATTTCCCCAGTAGATAAATTGGAGCTTCCACCTATATCTACTGGATCTTCTCCAGACATTCCATCTAAACTCAAACCCATCCAACAACGGAATTGCTTACGTCGCTCAACAACACTTCTGGGGGTTTTAATCCACTCATCATAGCTAACCCCATTGACAAACCCCGAGCCAGAATCAGGAATTGGGATAAAGTTAGAACCCAAATCAGAGCCCTGAGAAATACTCTGCGGGGCATCGAAAAATCGACATTCCCCTTCGTCATCACTGAAGCTACCCATGATACCTTGAGTTCACCCCATGAAACCCCACATCAAGAAATCATCTTTTTAAGCCCTAGGAAATGTGTTAAATAATCCATCCTTCATATAAACCTAAATAAACAAATGAAAGGAAATTGCATTTAGTAAACAAACACCAAAACACGACTACCAAGATGACTAAAACTGATTAAAAAATTCAAAAAACTCCATTATTATAGTAACAAGAAAAACAATTATACTATCCCCTCTTAACCATTACAACAACAACAAAAAAAAAACAATAGATCCAGCATGGATCCCAATCCACTCACATTGAACCTGGTCTCCCCCACATAACATACTTCAATTTCAATAAAGGGTACTACCCCCCACCCCCTCCCCTTCCCCTCTTTATCCATCTACATAGAAATATGAACCCTAACTTTCAAACCCAAATAAATAACCAATTTCAAACCCAACAACAATTTCGACTCTTTATATCATTTAAAGGATTATCCAAAACACCCATCAACAAGAATAAGAAAAAAGATCAAATTTTTACAATGATTAACATGAAAAATTTACTGATTCGCATAGGAAAATATCAAGAAAATATGAAAAATGAAGGGCCAAGAAGATTTTCTCACATGGGTCCGGCTTGTTTCAATGAAATTGTATGGATGGGAAAAAAGAAAAATGTATCAGAGAAAGACAACACAACACAATACACTCTTCTTTCTCCTCCTCCTCCTCCTCCTCTCTCTTCCCTCTCTGAACAAAGAAGAAACAAAGGACTGACCATTAAAATAAAAATAAAATTAAAGAAAAAAACAGAGAATAGAAGGGTGTAATTAATGGAAGAAGAAGAAAGATCTAAAATTAGGAAATATTTTTTGGCCAAAAAGAAAAAGAATAATTTTTGGGTAAAAAAGAAAAAAAAAGGAAAAAAAAAATTCTTGATATTCGTGATTACCGATGGCCCGAGAAACGAGATTTGTAGAGTAGTTATACTACTATCACCGTTTTATTTTACTTGATTCTTATATTAATAAAACTAAATTACATTTTCAAAAGAACGTTAATAATATCATAAGTTTAATAAAATATATTATTTTTAAATAATTAATTTATGATAATAATATGAATCAAATAATATAAAATAACTACGAAATTATTAGGGTCTAGTCTTATTCCTATGTGGTCTTTTTGGTACTTTTTTCTATTGTGCGCCACCCTATTTTTGCCCACAACTGTCTCATTTACAGAGTCCCCTTCTCTTTTTATTGTATTTTTCAGCTTTTTTATTTTGTATGGAATTATTTTGTTCTACTTTTTTTTCTTATTTTATTAAATATTTTTTTATTTAGTGAAGTGGATTAAATAGAGCAATATGACTATTGAAGGTTTGGGTACATTTTTAATATTGGCTTTGTTTGAAAAGTGTTTTTCAAAAAAGGTATGTTTGGTGAGAAGTTTGAGTTTGACTAATTAATTCTAAAACATTTTTGAACAATAATTGATATTTGGTAAAAAATTTAAAACATGTCAAGTATATTGTTTTCCAAACAAATATTTTTGAAAGGAAAAACAGTAAGTAACCAAACTCAATTATGGAAAAAAAGATCTTGCAAGGAAGCATATTTTTCTTTTAACGAGTTTCACCTCACGTAAATTTGAATTAATTGAAGTCAGTACAAATACACACTTGGAAAAAATTAAACATGAAAATTTATAAAATTTATGTCTTTGTTTAGTCGAAGATTTTATTTCTAAATTTTATATAGTATTGAAATTGTTTCAACGAATTGCTAGTTGATTTGATTGATTGTTATTTTAATTCCAAACTTTGAACTAATAGATTTTAATGTTTTTTATTTAAAAAAATAGTATTTTCATTTTTTTTTCGTACATAAAATTTACGATTATAACTTATTTTTACATGCATTTAATTTTCAAATATTATTTTTTATCAAATTTCAATTAAAATCATATCCAAATATTTACTTATAAAATCTTAAATTTTTATTTATATCATTTTATTACTACACATTGGATTAGGTTTGGTTTCCATGGTGTAGCAGTTAATTTCAGAATTAATTACGTATACCCCATGCTAACAGTTATTAGCATTTAATTATGCGTGCTTTAATTGGGTTGCATGCTAACAGTTATTCTTATTTACTGTTAATAACGACGTTAAATAGTTTATTTGTTTGGTCTTAAACGTGGTATGTTTCATAAATACAATAACATTTATTCTTACTACATATTTTTTAAAAAATATTCATGACTAGTACTACCATTGTTTCGACTTGTAATGTTTGTCAATTTTTAGAAACTAACTTGTTTGGTTCAAGTACTATTAGATTCTTTTTTTTGTTTGAAAAAAAAGAAAATAAATTAAAATGCGTTCCTCCGTTCTTTCCTCCGTTCATGAATAGTTGTTCATTTACTGTTTTAAAATGTCTAACAATACTTGTCAACTGTATTATTTCGGTATGTTGAACAATATTTGTCCATTTTATGAAATTAATGATTAATTTTACACCCTTGTTATTAATTATAGTCATTTCTCCATTGCATTTTTTTCAAGACATTGATTGTACTAATTATACTGGAAGAGTAATATAGTAAATTACTCTTCTATTTATAGTTTATTAAGTAGTGTGCGAAGTCTATAACAAATAAGTATTGTTATGTGTTGAATAAAAAAAATATGTACCACTCTATTCGTTTCATATTGATTTTCACATTTTTGGTTCATGCGTTCTTTAGAAATATATAAACTATCATTAAATCTTTTATAAATAATCATTAAAAAAATAAGAATAAGTGGTCAATATCAAAGTTAATTGACAATTTTTAGTAATATTGATAATTAAATATGGAAGAGAGGGAGTATTTCACAAACCAAATTTAAGCCTTAAGGCAAATTTTCACCAAATGCATATTTAAGGCAACTAGATATTCTAAGATTTATTTTTCCTTCTCAAAACGCATATTTCTAAAAATAATTCAGAATAGAAGGAAAATACAAACTAATAAGTGATTAGATATTAATATAGAAGAGGGTTTAATATAGTTAATTGAGATAAAATATTTTCACGCTAAATTTTAAGATGTTATTATCTAAAATATTTCACCTTAAATGACTAGTAATTGTAAGAGCTTTCCCACATAAAATGTATACGATATTAAGGAGTGACAAAATTAATCTAAATTCATCCTATGTTATTTATGAATTTAATCGTGATCTAGTTATTGAGTTGATCTAATGAATTGAATTCAAAATGACAGATCAACAAATCGAATAAAAGTAATACAATCTGGCAAATAAAAAAAATGTAATGCGCGCTTATAAATCAATTTTTCTCAAAAATAATATGTCTGTATGTATTTAATTCATTAGTTTTAATTATGTCCTATTGATTTTAGAGAAGGAAAAAAAAAACTTAAGAACATTATGAGTCTAAAGCTCAGCAAAATCATGTTGCTTAAGGTAAAAACCCAAAATGCCTAAAGTGGTATCTTTTTATTAGTGAATATCACACACATTTTTAGTATAATGATTAAAAGAAACAAATAGGTCATGAGCTTCAGGATGAAAACTTCACATGAACCTACCATGATCTAGTCTTGGCATTTAGCAATTGTTATGATTATTGTTTTAAAAGAGAGGGATCATATGTTATGTTGAGCGGATTGGGTTATGATTCGTTGATTGAGTAATTTACATAAATTTTATTAGTTTAGCATATAAGTATCTTTCTATTCTTCGCTTTTCATTATCATGAAACTTAGCATGATTAGACTTTGTTTTAAACATATTATATCCAAGTGAATTCATATGTATCTAATTTTCTATCTCGCTCGCTGCACTCTTAGTATTGGTGTCCTAGATACATGTATCGGTGTGATTCATATGTATATGGATTAGATTGACTATTTCGTTTGTTTCCCTTTTATCTCGCTCGCCTCTCTTCTTATTTTAGTGGGTTTATTAGAAAAAATGAAAGGAAGTATAAATTAAAGAAAAAATATGGTTTATAGACATAAAAAATCGCTTTTCTTAAAGAGATATTGTTCATACGCATATCGGGGAAAATACAAGTAACTCCCTCCAGGCCAGAATACAACAAAATTATTGTATTTACCTGCAGATTTTTCTTATTTTGTTGTATTTACCTGCAGATTTTTCTTAAGCTATTTTTACATAATTCTTGTATTTATAGAACTTAAAAAAATTGATTTTTCATAATATTTATGTTCTTTTATTAACTGATGACTTTTCGTAACAATCACTTCTTTCATTAATTGATGACTTTTCATACTAGTTGTGCACTTTCATGAACAATGACTTTTCATATTAGTCATGTTTCTTAGTAAACAAATTACTTTTCATAATAGTCATATTCTTTCATGAACAAATATGTTTGTTCAATTAAAAACCTTTATATATTAGTATAAAATATTCAATAATATTAGAATACAAATACATGTATCGAAATGTATCTTACTTAAAATTTGATGTGAAATTATTAATAATTTATCGACAATGTATAACAATTCTAATTGTGCAGTACTTTTATCTTAATTTATTTTGATTCAAGCAAATTCCAAACTAACTAATTAAGTGACTTAATTACTAATTTAATCCGCCTAAATTTAATTCAATACACACCCTTACAATATTGGTGTTACATTTATCACGATGAATAGAGTAACAAAAATCAACAGCTATGGTAAATTAGGTGATATTCCATCTTATTCTATTTCTCATGTGGAATAAATTAATCCATACATTATCATTTTAACGTATGAATTACCAACAAACTTTTGACGACACGATAAATGTGATACACATATTTTAAATTAATGATATATTTATCACAAATTTATATGATACACATATTTTAAATTAATAATATTTATATAATAAACTTGCGATATTTGTTGTACCAAATTTTATAGATGCAGACAAACTCATACCAATTCAAAGAAACGATTCTATTTCTTGAAAATCTGGGATAACTTGAGCCATTTAATTTGGATTTTATTGTTGGCCAGTTCTTTAATTATGAATCTGCAACATGTCATTTTTAAATGAAATTTAGTAGCGTGAGTAATTTAATTAAATGGAAAAAAAAATTGTTATTGAAAACGATTTAGATAATAACTAGGTAGTTGCAAATTGATTATATTATTATTATTTTTTCTTTTTACGAGTTCAAATAGATTGTTTTAAACACTAAAAGAGACATACAATATATTTCATGATTTATTTTTATTCTTTGACTTATATTCCAAATTACACCATAAATAGATTTTATTTATTTAATCTAATAATTTATATTTTGGGAGTTCTATTAATCTGAATTTATTGAAAAAAATACTATACTGGTGAAACATTTTCTATCAAATTCAACAATAAAAAAAAAAACTCTTGGAGCGTCAAGTGGTACGAGGCTAATTATTGATTATATTTTAAAAGAAATTCTTTTTTTATAATATGCTATAAGAAAATTACAAAATTGAACCCTTATATTTCATAATATGTTGAAAGTAGTACCTTAAATATCACTTTAACAGTTTTAATTCTCCAACTTTAGCAAACATTAATATTTTTGGTCTTCGTCGTCAGATATTTATCCCTCCATCAAATCATAATTGTTGACTATTAACTTGAAACACCTTTTACGAGACAATAAATTTTGGGATAATATTATTATTTTATCGTCTGACTATATTAAATTTAATGCTTTGAGAAATATGTTAGATGACAAATAGTATTTAATAACAAGAGTAAAATAAACACAAAAGATAAATTATCTCTTAATTTACTAAATTGAACAAATATTATTAAATAACTATTTTTAATATATTAGACAATTATTATTTGACGAGAGAGTATCAAATCGAATTGTTAAATTTAATTGAAACTATGAAAACATAATAGTAATGGGGTAATTATATTTGGAGGTATGATTTTTGCTCTACTTTTTAAGTTGCGTGTAATTTGATCAATCCGTTTACTATTAATTGTCATACTTTTTATTTTCAGAGTTAAATAATTAAAAAAAATTGACTAATATATATAATATTTTTTTTGATCATAATGACATGTAAAAAATTTCAATGTATAGTATTTTCGTGTAGTTTTTGAATATCTAAATTATTTGTTTAATATATCGAATTAATGTAATCTAATTTAACTTTGAAAATAAATTAAATTAATTTTCAAAAAGCGTAACATGACAAATAAAAATAGACGAAAAGAGTAATTAACAATTTTTATAATTTATTAACTATTATATTGTGTCCTATGCAAT
The DNA here is from genome assembly GCF_036512215.1 of Solanum lycopersicum. Lineage (NCBI taxonomy): Eukaryota > Viridiplantae > Streptophyta > Magnoliopsida > Solanales > Solanaceae > Solanum > Solanum lycopersicum. Next base: position 49,529,749 of record NC_090802.1, on the reverse strand, counting down.
ATCTATGTTGCGATTTTTAAGATTTTGATGGAATTTTTTTAAGTTTTTCCACAATCCCGATTAACTTTAACAATCATTGGAACACAAAACTATTTATCTTTGATAAATTTTAAAGACTAATTATTATTTATTATTATTATTACTATTAGTATTTTTATTCTCTATAATATTTATTACTATTATTATTCTCTTAATATTTGTTAAGGCTCTAATCAAACAGAGGGGGTGGAAAATACAAAAAAAAAAAGAGAAAGTCAACGTGGTCAATTTTATTTTTCTTCAAGTCAAAGCACACAAATTGACTTGGACGTAAAAAGAAACAAATTCCGTAGGATCAATTTGACCATTATTTTTCATTTAGAAAATTATATAAATCACGCTTTGAGACAAATTATTTTATTTTTTAGTTTATTTAGTGTTATGTTAAAAAATATCATTATCATTAATAAGAGATGTGGTGGAATGGTAAGTATTTTTCCGACATTAACAAAAGGTTTCGGGTTTGAATCATCTTTTATACAAAGTCGACTTTATTAAACAACACTTTATCATTTATATTCCAACGAATTCAAATTTAATCGAACTCCGACATGAATATCGAACATAATGATATGATAATTATTCTACCGTTAAGATATGATATTCTTAATTCATGAAAATGAAAAACAACAAATTATAGATTTCTAAAGTATGTAAATAAATAATGTGTTTGAAGATTTAATAAACTTATTCAGTTAATCTTTTTTTATATATATTTTGAGATGATAACCATTCGTTATTATTACATATAAACAAATTAGATCAATATTATATTTTTTTAAATTGACGAGTATAGGGTGCAGAAACTTTCAAATTTTATTTAATAGAAGCTCAATAATGTAAGCAAAAAGAATATCGAATTATGTGTAATTAAATAATGAGAATAAAAACCGACCAAAAAAAAAATGATGAGAATATTGACAACTTATGCCAATCAACTAGTGGTGGAAAGAAGTAAAAGGAAAAAAAAAAAAATCATAGAAGCCATGGAATATTTCCAACCCATATTATCTATAACTGTTTTATTTTATTTTTTATTTTTAAAAATTAATTGTCTCATGGAAATGTTTTTTCTTTTTGTGATTAACAACTAGAAGTTTTTTTGTAATAATTTTAGTTGTCAGAGAATATATGTTTTAAATTTAAAAATATCTTAATGTTGAAATTTGAAAGTAAGGATACAATGTGAATTTTTTCAATTTTTATGTCATTTTGTTTATTAAAATTCAAATTCGTTTTATTCGTTAGTTTAGTTACATATTTAGTGTTTGATATTTATTTTATGGATTGATAAATATAAAATTTGTATTGATAACATGCGATTAATTTCCAATGCTTGATCAGGGTCGTTTAATACATAGACTAATAATCTAAGAATTAGCAACACCAATATTAATAATGTATAAATTAAAGAGCTTATTTTTTTTAAGTGTTTAGTTTATGATTTTTCACACAATCTATTGTTTTGATTAAAACTCTATAAAAAAATCTATTGTTAGTCATATCTTAGTAATTCAGTTAAAGTATGAATAATTTTTTTTGTGTGTGTGTCCTCTAACTAGTTAGGAGAAGAACAATTTGATCGTCATACTTTCTGTTTTTCCACTTGAATTTTTTGAGATAAATAATTGTCATCTTAATAAATTGATCGAGTATAAAACATCAATTTTCAATTTTAAAAAGATAGACCCTCTACTTTTATAATCGAAAAAATGGTAAACAATAGTAAAATTGAATAAATCATCTGTACTTACACATAAAATTGCAATTGTAGTTTTAATATGCATGCAATTTGATAATCGTTCAAAATACAAATAATTAGAAAATCAAATATAAATGATTAAATAAGACATTCAATTAAGATCACAAACTTCACATGAACATTATTTACCTTTTCAATCAGTAAAATGTTTAAAAACTCACATTACAAATATTGTATTGATTTTGAGTTCATTTAGCAACAAACAATTGTCTCTAAATAATAAACTCCGTAAGCTAATTTATTTAAGTAAATTTACTATACAAATATCAAACATAAATCAAAAAAATATACAAAATGATTATAAGGATTGTTTATTGATTATTTTTATCTTTACATAGATTAATTTTATAATTGACTTGACACATTAATAAAGAAACAATACATAATATGGATAATTTTATTAAATCAACCTTATCAAATATAAGTCATTTAAACATTAATAAATAAATAATTTTTAATAAAAAGGGTAAAATAGACATAAAATGATAACTTATTCATTAATTATATAAATTGAACAAATATTATTAGACGTTTCAAAATAGTATAGAGAATAAATAAAAATGGACGGATGAAATATATATTATTAATACCATGTAAAATGTATTAGTTACAGAAGACTCAAAAATTTCTAACAAATCATAGTACTTAATGAAATGATTTATAACTAAATAAATTTATGTTATTCATTTTAAATAATAATTTCTTTAAAAAAAAAATTCTACGCCAAATTAAACTACCTTACATAAAATAAAAAAATAAATATTTTAAAATTGAATTATTAAATTAAAAATATTTCATTCAATATTTACTAGTACTTGCAATTTGTGAAGAATCAAATTGCCTACATTGGTTGTGTAATAAACCGACAACTTGCAGCCAAATCCAGCATTTGGTCTTTATACCTTCTGAATCATTTTTTTTAAAAAAAAAACTTTTTTCTGACATGGTTAGGTTTTGCCTTTTATTTCCAATTATTATCAGTTTTCATTTTACTTCACATCATTTAATAGGATATAAAATAAAATAAATTTATTATTTTATCAGTCTTAATCCACGTAGAATATGAAGTTTAACATATAAATTTAAAAAATTGTTATATTTATCAAGTTGTCTTTCTTAAATTTATTTTAGTGTTCACTTCTAATTAATTTTTTTAACAACAAAGTGTTAAGTGAGACTCAATAAAAGATAAAATCAGTATAATATCATCAAATAACTACTTTATTTATTCATTTTTAATTATTGTACTTTATTTTTTAGAGTTAAATTATAAAAACTTTAACTAATATTTTATGATATATCTTTTACCATATTAATATGTCAAAAATCGCAATGTATTATACTTTTCTTATAATTTTTTAATATATAAAATTTTTATTTAAAATATCAAATTAATGTAATTTGACTTTAACTTTAAAAATTAATTAAATTAATTTTTAAAAAATGCAATATCAAATTAAAAATGGATAGGTAGAATTAAATTTAAAAAATGACGTTTCTCGAGAAATGCAATGTAAAAGAATAAAAATGACACGTCAATAAAGCAAAGAGATAGAATACTAGATTGTTATTATTTTTGTTTATAATCTATTACCAAATATTTATTTTGATATCTCAAGTAATTTATAGTATATTGAGTTATTATTATTTTGTTTATAATTTTTTACCAAATATTTATCTTGATATCTGAATTAATTTATTTAAATTACGTTGCACAAGATCATTATTATGTAAGCCAATTACATGGAAAAAACTTATGTGCCACGACTTACGGTTCACTTTAATTTGGGTTAATGAATTATTAATGCTTAGTTAGGTCGAACAAACCTAGCTAGCTTTATTTTATCATAAAAAAGATGATTTTATCTTCTTTTTTTTAAATACTTAACTTCTGTCAGTAACTTTTCTTCATGTATAGTCCACAATGTAATGCACACACGATTTTAATATTCATACTAATGATATTATATAGGAAAAATGTCTGAAAATTATTTTAATTTTTATTTAAAAATATCTTTGAGATATCAATTTTATAGCAGATTTTTATTTTTGTACTTTTTAATAGTATATTTTAAATTTGTACATATGTCTATTTGGACACGTTATTATGTATAATTATGTAATATTTATAATATCTATATGGGTATATATAAAATTTTAAAATATACTATTAAATAAAGTAGAGGGTAAAGCGTTATTTTCAAAATTCGATCTTATTATAGCGATTGCATCAAATTTGAGATATATTTTATAACTTTTTCCCTATTATATACTATAAGATGCAAAAAAATCATTGCACAATTGAAAGTTAATTTCTGAATCAAATTCTTAAAAGAAATGTGACGATAAAAATTACAATATCGTACAACAAGATATTTTATCAAAAATGAAAAAAATACGTATCATTTAATGACAAGTTCGTTTTTTATTAAAAATTAATTATTGGAGTAAAGTGTTTTTGTTTTTAATGGTTATACTTTTTGATTGCTTAGTGAATTGAAATCGACTTTTTAATGGAAAAGATAGTCGATTGGATTAAGATAAGTAGTGGGGTTTATAATTATTAATCAAATGGACTAATCCCAGAGTTAAAGCCTAATTTGGCTGTGTCTGATCTTTGACGTAAAAGACAAAGATGGTTAATTACAAAGTCAAAAAAGCAAGTTTGTCTTGTTTCCATTTTACCATACACAAAATGCCATTGATTACATTGTCTAAGTACACTTATGTTACCACTAATTTTTCAATTTTACTTGTAATCAAATTGATTACCGACCATATCATTTCAATTTGAAGCCTTTAGTACAGACAATAACCCAACATGGCTACAATTATATCAAGATTTCAAAAGGTAGGGTCACTTGTAGTTTTAACTATAATTTATTCTATTTTATTTTCGGTTTGATATCTAATTTTTATATTGGAATCAAACTATTCTAGATTCGTGTTGCAAGGAATTCTATGGAAGTGCTCTTTACCAAGTATTTTTTCATATCAATGACTCAAATATGAGATCTTTGGTCTCTAAATAAGGAAAAATCAATCATCTACTATACCTAGGGGTGTCAGTTTGATTCATCGATTTTCAATTTTTAAATACATTAAATTAATAAGAGATTTTTAATCGATTTTTAATTTATCGATTTTGATCCTTAATGGTTTGATTTTCGATTTAACCGATAAGAAAATACTTAAAACATAAATATATGACTTCTCTAATAAATTTGATGTGATAACACAATGATGCAATGCAAAATTATACTAGTGTAACACAAAAAGAAATTGAGAGGAATAATGTTTTTAGATTTGACGTTTTATATAATATGAAGTTATGAACTAAAGTCACTTTAACGTGTGAATTGAAGGCAAATGATAAAGATATTAACTAGTAAGGTATTGATATTAATATAAACTATAGTAACATTTATGTACAAGTAAATGTAGTAAATTATCAGTATTAATGGATTATCGACTTACTCAATAATTCAATATTAAAAAACAAAACCGAATCAATAACCTGTTAATTTTTTTTTAATAAAATCATTAAAAATCGCTAATTCATTAGCTCAATAATAATAAATTAACCAATAACACTTTTTCGATTTAACTGATTAATTCAATTAGATTTTTTCATATCCCTAATTATATCACATCCTTCAATGATAACTCCCATTAATTTATGTAAAGACTTTTGATTTTATGGAAAATGACCATTTCCAATAGTATTAGTAGCCGACATGTCCTTCCTTAATAATTTAGATAACATATCACATTTGTGTTTATCGTTCAAATATTAACAAAAGACTTTTATGTTTAATTTTCATAATCGGATATATTTGACTTTTTTTTCTCTTATAAATCATCTTATTAGATTAATTGGTCAGGGCTTTAAGAAAATTTAAAACATATTTTAATTAAAATGATAAATGGAAAAATATTTATTTAATTTCAAATACTTTAAATGCATATTTAAACTCATCTCTTATGTGTTCTTTTTTTTACTTAATTAATTTCTTTCAAGTTAAATTCATACGAGGATTTGGTACTTCAGCGATACTAAATTTTTTTGATTGTTATAAAATCAAGCTCATAAGAATATAATCATAAAGAGAAGAAGACAAGAGAAGTAGATAGTAGAAGAGGAATTTTCTTCTTATTCAAGTGTATGTAAGTCTCATCTGTATCTATATTACAATAGTGAATGAACAACCCTATTTATAGAGTGAGAAATCACTCCAAAGGTCACCATATTAAGTATCATAATAAATATGTACATTCTTATCCAAAAAGGTTCATGTAACCTAGTGAATATGAATGGTTGTTCATGTACCAACCTTATGGACTATCCACTCATTCAATAAATTTATAACATTGATGATATTTTATGCATTAAATTGTATTTTTTTAAAATATAAAATAAGCTATTGTAGCACACTTTCCTCGCATCTTTTATATGCTATTGTTTCATTTTTTTGGACAAAAATAGAAGTATCTCTCTTGACTGTAATTGAAATTTCAGAGACACACCTTAATTAAATTAAGTCTTATTATCTCCCTCCCCCTCCCGTGTCACCCTGAATTTATTTACTTTGTAATTTTATACACCTTTTTGTCTTACGTGTCATACTTTGTGACTCCATGCAATTGAGACGCGTGGAAGATATTTGGATGTCACGTAAGCCCAAAAAGTGCACAAAATTACAAAAAAGTAAGTTTGGAAAAGTAATAGGATCTTAATTTGATTAAATTGTGTCTCTGAAACTTTAATCATAGTCAAGGAGTTTCTCCAACTTTTAAAAAATTATCTTTGTTTTTATTTGTATGGGGATTTTGTGTTTAAAATATTTTACGACATTTCATATATTTCACAACTTTTTATGACTTTTATATATTTATTTGAGAATACTTTAGTTTCCTCGTGAATAATCTTATTTTTAATAAATCTTATGTAGTGAAAATTTGAATTAGTATTCATAAAATATTTACTTGTATTTAGATGTTGTCACTTAAGTTGTACCTATTTTGTGCCCACTTTTGACAAGCTCACAAATCTACTCCTTTGCCGACGTCACTGGCATTTACAAAATCAAATCTAAAAAAAAATCATTTATAATTAAATCAAAGACGTAAAGCTCATATTTATATCTAAAAAAGTAAATAAATCATATAGCTAAAATAAATGTTGCGTGCACTATTCACATTTGATGAAAAACAAATAGTAAAGATTATAGAGATAGAAAATCTGTTGGGAAAACGCGGACAAGCACAAAAGTATATATGGTAAAAGTAATAGAAATAAAATGGAAAAATAACGATATCAAGAATTTTACGTGGAAACCCTTCTAAATAAGGGAAAAAATCACGGGCCAAGAGGAGCAATTGATATTATTATAGTAAGGAATTTTACACTGTGTAGTCACGAATACAACACTCAAAGTGACTACTACACACTCAAAAGGAACAACACTCTTTTGGTTTCCGTCTTACTAAAATATCACTCACACTCTATTTTTCTTCACAGACTATTTTCTTATATAGTCTATAGAATACCTCACTTTGCTCTCAAAATGGTTTTTCTCTCTAACTTGGTGTGTTCTACAAATGAGCAAGAATGCTCTATTTATAGAAGGATAAAACCATACCTATGTCACTAATGACATATGTAAAAATAACAAAGTCAAAAATGGTTGCAAATCTTACCAATTTGCCAACTACCAAATCTTTTCTTTTCAACTCAATTACTATTCCTTTTTAACAATTGCTTGTACCAATTGAATAGCTAAAGTTGACTAAAACAATGGGATGGATTCAACAAAATCAACTTACACGAAGCCCTTTTTTAAAAAAAATATTTTTTTTTTAATTGTTTTAGTTAGTTTGTTGAATTTCGATTACATGTATATGAAGCTGAAGCTGGGAAAATATATGATTTATCTCTAAGTCAAAATGTTTGAAGTTTGATTTTGCCAAATACATAATTAATTCAGTAAAAAATTGTCTCAAGTTAGACATTCTCAAAATCACAACTTCTTTTAAAAAAAGAATTGTTTAAATTTGAACTTGGCGCAAGCAATATTAAACTTCAAACAAAAATGTTGATGCTCGATAAAAGTCATACTTTACACATACGTTGAATTCAAACGCAAATCTTCAACTACAATGGCATACGTCTCGTATTGTGTTCGAAACAAATAAACTTACAAAAATTTAAACGTCAAGTATAATTTAAACGACAATCATAAAACCAGGTATTTATGCATCTACCCAAATTAGTTGGGATCCGAATTCGGGGAATACCAGGTGGAAAAAGATTTATTTTATTTTTTAAGAAATATATATATTCCCTTTGTTCCTATTTAGGTAATACAGTTCCCTTATTACTTTGTCCAAAACTATTTATCTTTAAAATTTTCATTTTGATCAAGACGCGAAAAGTATTTTATACTATAAATTTCGAAACTCTTAATCTTTCATTTTATATCAAGTAAAATATCATGAACGAAAGTAATAATTTTTTCTTATACAATTAATCAAACATTATATGATTTTATATATTGGATATGATACTAAAATTAGTTTATATACTACAATCAAGCATGATATGCCAACAAATATTATTAGTTATTTATAGGAAAACACTCCAAGAAGCAAAGTGTTTGGGTACAAATTATAAGTCTTGTCCATCTTAATATGTCTCCTACAAAATAATTACATTTCATGTTCTAAACACGTGTTTCCAACTAGTAGAATCCTAGGTTAGGTGCATTATTCAATTATTGTCCAACAAATATGTTCTTAATTAATCATACATTAAAAAAAAACTTTACCATTCTCTTTATTCTTGTGTTAATCAGACAAAACATTATTATTACAAAAATATGTCATTTCATACCCTTTCTCTTTATTTTCATCATACATATTCATACTCCACTTTACAGCAATATTATTACTAATGTCCTTGTATTCATTCGTCATGGTTATGTTTTATAATCTAACGATTAATCTGTTTGATCAAGTTTTTTTTAAGATAAAAAGTATTAGTTTAATGCTTAATCAATTTTTTTTTTAGGTAAATAAGGGCCCGTTTGGCCATAAATTTTCCAAATAATATTTGGGAAAAATTTGGCAAATAATGTCTGTCCATACAATTTGTCATTATTTGGCAAATATCTCAAATTTCCAAATACTAGTTTTTTCTAGTATTTGGGCCAAATATCATTATTTCGAATATTTTAAAAATTAAAATTTTATCCCAATCTTTTATCTTTTACAAAAACACCCTCTCTAGTAGTTGCTTGCGTTGTATTACATCATTTTTTACGTGAACACCAAAATAGTGATGAAATATTTAGTGAATATTAAATAATGATATGATTGTTGATAAAAATTATTAAAAATTGGCTTTAGGTAACAAGGTCATGTACTTTATCTACTTCACGATGTATGGAATAATTCTTGTTGCACTCACTCCAAATTACCACATTGCTTCAATATCATGGACATTATTTGTTATTATTGTAACTAACATTCAATTGACTTGTTTACAAACTTTTAGTTAGTTTTGATAGTTTTTAAAACTTGTGTGTATAAATCATATTTTTCTAAAAAGGTGAAATATATTTCCCAAATTTTATGGCCAAACACATGGTGAAATTTCATTCAAATTTTCACTCAAATAATATTTGCCAAAAATATTTGGAAATCTATGGCCAAACACTAGCTAAGTGTTTTGAAGAATGATACTTGTTTGGTAAAGTCAAAGCAGAAGCATAAAACAAATTATTCTTTCTCAAGACTAAAATATCATTTTCATAGATACATATTTATCAATATATTTTTTATCTATAAATTAACATATTTTATAAGTTTAGTTTAATTTCAGTTAAAAAAATTATTTATTTTATGCTTATATATTATTGTTTTATGTATTGTATATTATTTACATATTGTGTTGTAGAATTAGAATAAAGGTAACAATAATATTTTTACCAGATAAAAAAAAAATAACAATAAAAAATTTCAGTCTTTCAATAGAAGTTCAATATTGATTGAAAATTTAAACATGTTAAATTTTAATTTATAAAACAAATAAAAAATTATTTTTTTAATAAAAAATATTTAAAATAGTTTCTCTTTAAATAATATTCATATTAGAAGTACATTAATAGATATATTTTACTTTTGTAGTTTGACTCGTAAAAATATTTTTTTAGAAAATTGATCAAACACAATTTACTTATGAAAAACACTTCTTAAATGAATTAATCAAATACAAAATTGTAATTTTTTCAAAAGTACTTTAAAAAAAACATTTCATAAAAAATATTAAGCGATAAAGATGATAGCAAAATGGATTTATGTAAGTTAATGTACTTTCTCGATCTCAAAATATTTAATTTTTTTTATAATCAATTTTTTTTTTGATTTTCTCATTTTATGTATCCTTAATAATAATTATTCTTGAAAATTGCAAGGATCTCAATTATAATGCGTACATAAATCAAATTTTTTAATTAAATATTTTTCCTAAATAATATATAAATAAAAATATAATAAATACTTCGAAACGACGAAATGTATCGTAAGTCGGCAAATACAAAAAACATAGGTAAACTCTCTACATCTATATGTGCTACACAACAATTATGGGCATTAATTTCCTTTAAGTATTATTGGGTTGTAATTGGCAGAATTAATGAACAGAAAAAAAAAATAGTGAGCCATAAATTATGCTTGCCTTGAGAATTCAGATGTTGAATTATTTACACGTGTTGATAACAATTTACATTCGAATATAATTTAAAATTAAATTGATGTAAAGTTGAAATTTATTTAAATATATTATTTAAATCTTGAATATACGTAACAATATAATTTGAACCATATTTATCTCCGTGTTGAGATGAAATAGTTCAAATATATCATTATGTTTTGTGCTCATATATACTTGCATGATTTTCTTAAAAAGTTTCACGTTATTAAAAATGTTTCTCTATACTTTTTATACAACTCATTTGTCTCGAATATAATTATAAGACTTTATTCGTATACTCACGATATAAGACTTTATTCGTGTACTCACGAAACAAATAAATGAGACCAAATATATAGTTGAAAACAGAGAAAAACAAAACTAAAAGGAAGGTGAAGAAACAGAAAGGAGACAGAATCTATGGAATTATCTAACGTGGGGGACCTTAGGAGGTTGTGTTATTAGTTGAGCTAGCTGTAAATACAGAGAAAAACATTACAAGATGAGTTAGGACAGTAGTGACGGAGTCAGAAACTTTATAAAAATATTCAAATACTAAAGTGAATCTGTTCTTTTTAAAAAGTAAAAAAAAAAATTGTTACTAAAGAGATACGAATAAATAAACTGTGTTTTACTCTCTTAAGGCGTCTAAAATTACTAGGCTAAATCATATTGTTGGGTCAAGAGTATTCATAAATGTGATATTTCGTCACTTTGTTTATCATTTTACTTGTATAAATGATATAGTTGTCCGAAGAAGGATGTGCAATTGGACACCTGAAATAAGGATAGCTACGCCACTGAGTAGGAAAAATAAATGTACATGAAGTATAGCGAATCGCAAAAGCAGAGTCAATATTTAAAAAATATGTGTTCAGATAAATATAAATTTTTTTATATAAATATTTTTTTTTAAAAATAAAATTAAATATTTAAATTAAAATTATTGAATTTGATCGAAGTCGTACCTGAATCTCTAGGTCTGGACCAAGTACAAAGTAGATGTTCTTGAATTGAATAGGGTAGCCTGGTTCTTAAGCAACAAATCATTTTTAACAAAGTCCACGACACTCCAAAGATTTAATGCTTAATAATGTCTATATATTTAATTTATACTATATACTATACTTTTTTATTTCTCTTTATTCAAGGAGTTGCATGCATATGTTTGCTTTGTTATTCTGAAACAGCACGCAGATTCTTTAAACTGTTTTACCATCCAATTTGTCAAATAATTTGTACTAGTGCTACTGTTGACATATTGGATGATATCATATATAGTTGTATCACAGTGTTTCATACTAGTTGACCTTCACCAGCCACCTCCCAAAATTAAAATGCATTGTTATAATGTACATCTGATATTTATATGAATAGGAGTTTGATTAAATGTTAAAAAATTCTATATGGGAATGAAGTGTTCTCTAATAACGATGACTCTATATTCAGAAAGATTCAAATCTGATTAATAACACTTCATCACAACTCTTACTGATAACACTTTTACGAGTATTGTGTTAAGTCTACATGTTTGGGGAGGGTTTTCTTCTTCTTCTTTTTTTTTTTTGATTTTTGAGTTATGTAAATTCACATGGACTGTTATAAAATGCCAAATTAGGGTTGTGAAAAAAATTATAAGATCATCGAGAATGACATTATTTGTGTGACCAACGAGGGTTATGGTGGAGTGGTAAGTATTCCTTCATTTTTAATCAAGAATTTTTGGGTTCGAGCTCTCTTGAATACGGAGTAACCTTTATTAGGGAACGCTTTACCCTCAATATGAAACTTTTCAACGAGAACCCAAATTTAACTGAGCTCTAATATAGATATCGAATATCCAGCGAAAAAAAAGACAATATTTGTGTGAAATGTTTATTTAAAAAAAAGACCTATTAGTGTCAAAAAAGAGAGATAACTTTTCTAGAATTTACAATATTTAGTTAATAGTGTCCTTTATTATCTTTATTTATCCTTCTTAGCGCTTTTGTCTTTTTTATTTTGTTAATGATTCAAATTAGGAGCGTACAAAATTGAATTGAAAATTGAGTCAATTCAAATGAAATTTGATTAATGGTTTGGTTTGACTTAGTTTGGTAGTAGAAAAAAAATTCGACTATATTTGGATTAATTTGATTTTAATTAAAAAGAACCAATCCGGGACTAAATCAATCCTACATTATATATTTATTTTAAATTTTATTTTATACATAAAAATATTTACTTTGATATAATTTTAAAATATTTCTTATACTATTTCATAGTTTTATTTTTTAATATATTATTTCAAGTTTAAAACTTAGAATTCGGAATGGTCCAATAAAGATTTGGTTCATTAGATGTTGATAATTATAATAAAACTTAAGTTAAAATCAAATTAATACTAATGCAAAACGAAAATCAATTCAACATTAAGAATGCCAATAATATTGAATATTTGTTCTTTAGTTTTACATTGGTTTAGATTATTAAAATACATAATTTGATTTTAATTTTCCTTAAATATTTAGTAATGTAACTAATACTTATTAAACTTATTTTAGAATGATTTAGTACTTTTAAATTATGATCATTTCCATTATGACTTTACAATATTTATTTTATATGATAATTTCATTATTATTTTTAATTAAATATTTTGTATCATCAATACTCATCTCATATTTTGTGTTATTCTTTTTAACAAACACTTTAGATAATTGTATTTTGGTTGGAGTAAAGAAATATTTGAAGCACAAGTTAATTATATGTTTGTATGCAAAATTTACCGAAAAATCCAAATATTTGAAAAAAGTCGAGGTTTATTATTTGGTGTGATTTATAAATTTAAAAGTTCGATACAATGGTTTGATTTGATATTTAAAAATTCGAACCAATCCGAGATTGAAAGCCCGAAAAAATTTGAATTTTATTAGTTTGGTTTGTTTTATAAATTTTTATAAAAATAATTTCATTTGATATTTAAAAAATTCGAACCAACCCAGTTATATAGACCCTAATTCAAACCCATAATTTTAAAATTAGAAATAAAGAATAATGTTTACGATCAGACTAATCTCTTTCTAAATCTATTGAGAATGAGCATTTGAGCAAAGACAAGAGTGATGTTTAATAATCTAATACTAACTTAGTCTACTTTTAATTGTTATAATTTTTTTTTAAAAATCAAATGATAATAACTTTGATTGGTATTTTACGATGTATCTTTTCATTATATTAATATATAAATAATGAAATATATAGTACTTTTCGTATATTTCTTTTGAATATCTAAATTTTCATTTAAAATATTAAATATTAATATAATCTAATTTAACTTTAAAAAATTAATTACATTATCTTTTGAACGGTGAAATACGACAATTAAAAGAGGAAAAGAAAAAGTAATATTGGAGAAAGAAATTTCTTTAAGTATAACATTTTTGCATTTAATTTTTTGGCACTTCAAAAGAAGATAGTTAATTTTTGAAAGAATATTTGTAGGTGAGGTTTAAATATGGAAAAATGTTAATGAGCTCACGGACTACGTATGCATGGGGGATATATATATTTATTATATTATACTATATGATTAAATGGCGCCTTAATTTACTGCTTTTATTTTTTATACCGACCAATTTTCAATCCCTGTCAACGTGTTGCACCTTTTTTTAAACATATCATCGTTTCTCTCACTTTTTATTTAATCTTATACTATACTTTATAATATTTTATCTACTACTTATAGCATACTCCGTGCGCTCCATATTATATCATGTTTATACATCCCCCCTAAAAAATATACTGGGTTTCCAAAATTATATTATTTTTTACTCACTTCATCTGATATTATTTGTCATGATTTCTATTTTTAGAGTTAAACTATAAAAATTTTGACTAACATTTTAAGATATATTTTTCATCATATTAATATACAAAAAATTATAATTTATAGTAATTTTAGAATATCTAATTTTTTTGTTTAAAATATTAAATTAATCTGATATAATTTATTTTTGAAAATTAATCAGATTAATTTTTGGTAAGTGCAACATGACAAACAATTCAGACGAAGGAATTAATGACGTACGACTCACTTATCTAAAATTAAAAAAATGTCCTTTTGAAAAATATATGTTCATAATTATGTAAAAGAACTATTTATATTGAACGAAAAATAAAGATGTTTTCCTATAAAATTAATCTCACTATAAAATAATTGTCAAATGTCAATTCAAACAAAAGATTCCACAGCCATATCCGTCAACGGGATCTTTAAGCCACGATTAAATTAACGTCGATTTGATACGGAAAAAAATATTTTTTATTTTTAAAAAAATATGTTTTTTAAATAAAATATTTTTTCTTACTGAAAATAGGAAAGTAGTTTTATAAGCGATAATTTATGTTAATTGTCATTCTTCTATCTCGACAGTAACCCACCCCTCCACCTTGTTATCTATATTTCATTTGTTTTACTTTATATTTTGAAATTCAAAAAAAAATTGATTTAAGAACCTATGTCACAACATATGTCAAATCACAAAATTTAAAATAAATTTTTGATATATGTATATCACACGTATATTTAATTTAATATTATAAGACAAAAAAAGAGAGTTTTATTTTCTTTTAACTCATGCCATTCAAATTAATACACATAAAAGTGAAATAAAGTAAATATTTTTGAATAATTTTTTTCTTTTCAAAATACCAATATTTAATTTCCATTAGAAAATAATTAAAAGAAATTTCTTCCTACCAAACACAACCTTAAAATTATAATATATTCCCATTATCAAAAGGGTCCCAAATTTATCTTTATCTTGGTCAGTACTGCCGATTTAGTGGACTATCTTTTAATTATATTGAGAAGTACCTATCTTCAATTTATTTATGTTCAATGTGTTGTTAGTTAGGGGTTTGGAAGACGAGAGGTATTTATCATTCGATCAATTTTATTTTTGATATATTATTTGATTGTTGATTTAAATTGACGTTTAAGTATTCTGAATTAATATTATATAAAATTTTATTTAGAAGAAAAAATTTTATATTAATATTTTTAGTATTTAAACTTCTTTCATTAAAAATAAAAATAACTTATTTAAATATGATTTTAACGTGAAAAATATTTATATATTTTTTCATATAATAAAAATATATAAATAAATTATTAACTTTATCTGAATCGATAAGTCCTTACCTGACTTTGCCCGTTGAACCAAATGTAAAGTGGGGAGAGAAAAGGGGATTGATGTGACGGATGCCTTTTGTTCTATTCTCCGACGCTTCTAACAAAGTCATCTACATGTCATACGCACAACCAAATTGTCGACTTTCGAATTTTTTTCGTTTTATATTATTTATCTATGTTATTATAAATATATTTTAAATTATTTTAAATTTATAAAATTAGAATAATTTTCTTCATAAGATTCTTAAAATTTATTCTATCATAAAGGTCAAATAGAGTTCCTTTATTAGAGATAATAAATTAGTTGGAAACTTTAGAATATCATTTTAAGACTTCATTGTTAAGGATTTTGACATGATATATCTCTTTCGATAATTTCTTAATTCAACTTTCTAAGTAATATTATCATAAGATCAAATATAATTTTCATGTAAAATTATAAAATTATTACTTAAATTACATGTGAAATCAAAACATATATTTTAGTTTAAAATCATAATGTTAACCAAAAAATATATATTTAGAAATTCATATCCGATCAACTTAATTAAGACATGTAAAATGAATGAAAAGGAGTGTCACTTCGTAACAAAGACCAAGTTTATTTTATGTGGAAATGGATTTCCGAATTAACAGTTTGGTTATGTTACTTTCTTTGTTTTAATTTGTTTGTTCATTTACTAGTTTTGTTATGTTACTTTTTCTATTGAATTTGTTTGTCTTGATTTTAGTTTTTTTTTTTTTTTAAAAATAATCTTTTTTTTCTTGCAAAAAAATATAAATAAAATCACATGACATGTGCTTAATATCATAAAATTAAAAGACGTTTTGATATATTATAGATAATTTTTATTTTAAATCACAAGATTGAAAAGTATTTTTTATTTTTTATAATCCGTATCAAATCAAAATCAAACAAACAAATTAAAATGGAAAAGTACATATTTTATAAGATCTATTATGTTCAATAGGCTTTTGACATGCATTTTATCTAATGATTTTGATCATCATGAAATCACAAATTCTTCAAAAATAATAATTAAAAAAAACTTTGTTTTGAAAATTTCATATCATAATTTGACGGTAATATAAAAATCGACTTACTAATTTATATTTCATTGCAACATCATCTTATATTTATTAATAATTTATTTCCTATGCAAACAAGATTATAGTTTATATTATCACTCTTATCAATCTTTAAACCATTTATATCAAATATACACTATAATAAAAATAACTTTTAGATATCTATATTAACAAAGAATATATCGATATTAGTTAATTGTCGTTAGATTCATTGTCATTATAAGCTTTAACAATATTTACAAAGAGAGCTAAATGTAATTGTTACTGGTAATTGTTTCTAAATAAAAAAATATTTAGCGACAATTAAGTTGATGCCGCTAATTAATTACCGCTAAAAATTATTTTTGATATAGTATAGACTAGTCGTTACTATCACCAACCTAATTTATTATTACTTCAATAAGAGTAGTACAAGACAACTCATGTTCAATTTTACCTTTTATTGAACTAAAATTCGATTAGTAAATGTTGTAATTTTTCAAAATAAATTTGTGATAATGTATTTTACTTTTCATGATTTATGAGGGTTTTATGTTTATGAAAAAAAAATAACTTAAAATTTAAATAATATGTTCAAACAGAACTTTAATTTCATATTATAATTTCAATTCACAATTTGTATTATAATTTTAAATTATGATTTCATCTCACGTTCCCGACACGTAAAGTGTTGATGAAGTAGTTAGAATAGAAAAATGTGCTTTTAACAGCCGGCATCAACATGCAAGATTAATACCACTAGTAACAAGGCCAACTGATTTAACTACCTTTGTCTATATATAATAAGTGAATCCCAAGACATTCTTTGAAGGGATAATTTAAATTTTCAACTCTATAATTGCTAATTAGATGAATTGAACCAAGAAACTAAACCATGAGATTACCCTTATGCAATGAACATTACTACCCAAAAATTATTAGTTGACTTTGGGATATAATTGTTACTCTATATATACTCTATAGTTAATAATTGTAGAAAATCCACTCAAGATCCTCTTGGGATAAAGGGTCAAAAATAAGCCTAGAAATGAGCAAACAAAAGAACCAACTAAACATTGAATGAAGTAAACCGTGTGGTTGTCCATAGAAAATTGTATTTGGAGTTATGAGTAGTAGGTAGACAAAAACAAAAAATATTGCCAACCCATAAACAGATATACATAATGCATGGAGAATATTGAAAATTCTTATATTTTACTCACATTCACCGTATCAAGAGTTAAAAAGAATTTTCTCTTTCAGTCATAATTCATAATATGAAAAAAAATAAATATATCATATCCTGGTATCCTGATATCCTCGTATACTGAACTCACTGTGAATGTTTAGAATGATATAACGCTCGTACTCCGAATCGTATAAAGTGGGATGGAGGGAGTAAGATTTTTAAGGTTATCATATAAGTTTAAAAATAAATTAAAAGGGGTGGAAATGAAGGTGGAAACGTATACATTTTCCACCAAACAAAGGGATATGGGTAATTTAGGTGTGGGCCTTTCTTGTGATGGGTACCCACTAACTACTTTGTACTTAAACCATTTTACATGGGCCTGGCCCTGTTCTTTTGGAAAAGTTTTAACATATTTGGCCACTCGTCAAAATTAATTACAATCGCTAATTATATAGATATACATTAATATACAAAATATATATATATTTGTCGGTTATTATTTTGATGGGAGGCTATACGACCTAAAAATCCCTTTTGAATTGTGTTTTTGCTTATAATAACAAAGAGAGGCATTTAAGGTTGTGTACGTCTGGCATGGAGGAAAATGTTTTCTAGTTATTCTTTCTATCCATATGTGTTTTCGGTTATTTTCATTATTTAGTTGTTGTTAGCGTTCATGTTATAAATTCTTGATCATTTACGTATTTTCTTTTGTAAATTGCTTTTCTAGACTCACGAGGTAAGGGTAAGATTCGTGTATATTCTCGATCATTTACGTATTTTTTTACATTGAGTAAAAAGAAGGTTTCTATGTCATTATATATTGACTTAAAATTGAAGCAAGCTAATGAAATGTCCATGCAGTCATGCACTGAAAGATTGGTGACTAAATTATATGCATGGATAATGTAAATACATATAATTAATGAGTCACTCTAGCTTTAGGTCACTTAAATAACGTAATTTTAGTTATATATATATAAATACGTCGTTGAATTTCTTTGGCATAATTTTTTTTCTTTTTGAATCCTTACTTGAAACTTTAGCTCCGTCCATGCTAAATAAGTCCTACACGGTATAATACTATAATCATAGCATGATTATCCAAAAGAATTGGATTTAACGATGAATAAAATTTATAGCTAAATAGTAAAATTTATCGCTAATCTTATTTTTACGTTAGATTTTCATTAGCTACGACGTAAAATTGCGATGGACGGGTAAAAAGGGAAAGAGAGAAAAATGAGCAGACAAGAAACTGATGATTTATGTTCAGAAAATATAATAAAAACAACAATGTACATACATATGTGAATTATGTCACTAGAAAAACAAATGAAAAACAACAAAAGAGGGCACTTTTTTTATAGAATTTTTTTTTTGGTGAAAACAAAAAAATTAAATAATGAGGGACACAATACAACTGATCACTGCAGTGGATCAACAAAAAAATATAAAGTGGGCGGTTTGAGTACTATGTGTATAAATGTTTGAGTAAATAATAATAATAATAGTTGACAAACTCTTTTTTTTTTTAATCTTGGGATTTGTGTAAATTTTTTTTTTTCTGATTACAAAATCTCTGCCATTTTTTAATTTTTTGTCCACTTGGTTTAAAAAAAATGCAACATGAAAATTGAAGTACATAAAAATTACACCTTCTGGACCACGCATCTAAAATTGTTATGGGGACAGTATCTCAAAATCAATGATTTAAAATTATCGATTATCCGCTTTGTTTTAATTTGTATGATATAAATTAAATTAGTATAGAATTTTTAAAATAAATCGTATGAACCTTTAAACATGTTATAGTATTTGAAAGGTGAACTCTCATGATCAAGTGTTTCGGAATTTAGGAGTATCGTTGTGAGATTAAAAGGAAAAGTGTGTCACGAGATTACAAGGTGTTGGAAGGATGTAAATGAGACAACTGTGATATGTTTGTCTTTGTGTATATGTGCTGTGTGTGAGAAGTATACTGATTATGGTAAGCTATTAATTAATGAAAAAGGACCACTCTATTCTGTGTTTCTGTTTGGTTTGGTTTTAAAACATTCAGAGCCATAGGGTGGTCCTTTCTGCATGCAGTTATATATACATATAGATCATTATAATCATAGGTTTTAAAGTGTTTTTATGGACTACTGACAATCAGCCCCAATTTTTTTTCTTTATCTTTGGTACATTTTCACCAGTACTTGTCTTGGATCTAATCACTTTTTACATAAGGAAAAAAATTGAAGTTGTTTTTTGCTAGGAATTAGGCTCCATGCACTTTGAGAATTAGAAAAGTTTCAGTCATATTGGGCTTTGAAGCCCATTAGAGTTTTAAAAGGGGAAGCCTAGATAAGAATCCAGCAATTCGGATTAGTCGGACTTCAAAGTGGATCAGATGAGAAACAAAAAGGAATAGAAATCTCATACACCCTTATTAGTAGGAAGATATATACGAACAACAATAACATACACTGTGTAATTACTCAAGTGGAGTATAGAGAGGTTGTTTATGATAAACCTTCGACTCAAGAAACGTGAAGAATTGAAGGCAAAATACTCAACAAGGCATGACGGAACATTCTAAAAAGGGAACAACAGTGACTACAAAAAATAATACGATAATCGAAGTACAAAGAATAATAAATAGTAACAGAAGTCGTAGAAACAAGGAACTACTACAAGAAAGATGCTACTACTGCTAGTATAGAAGGATAAGCGAGATAAGACTCAACTACTTACTAACTTTCTACCTTAATCTATATCTCCTATATTCTCCTATCTAAGGTCCTGTCCTCTGTATGTACCGTAGTAAGCATCTCTCCCTGTATCTTGTCTTTTAAGATACATTACCAACAGGTATAGTGAAGTTTTATTACTGATAACCAACTAACTATAAATGTCTAGTAAGAATGAATTAGCAACTTACAAAGTAGAGTAACTGATATACTTCAACAGTTGATCTTTTTGTTTATAACATAGATCAAATCTATTACCCCACATAAAAGAATCTTAAAATTCTTATAAAGTGCAAAACATGTGCACAGAATGTATAAGTTGGTTGATGAAAAAAAGCATGATAAATACCTGGTCTGGAAATGCAATTAAAAAACTCAACATCTATCAGAGAAATGTTACAAACATTGAAGTCACAAGGATAAAAAACAATAAAGAACCACTCTACAAAACCAATTGCATAGCATTTAACCAGAAGCCTTTGAGTATGCATATGCTTGTCATGCCTAACTTTAATCTACACAAAAAGTAGGCTGCAATGATTGTTCAGTAAATTCAGATGTAATAATGCCAAGTAGAGATTGAACATGACTGATTCAATTCAAATTACAAGGATTTCAACAATTTCTGATATTGATGAGAAAATGCTAAAGTTCAACAATAGAAGTTTTTGCTTGGACAGCTTAAGGAACTTCTGTTTGGGGAAACATAAGTTACAAAGATCAGAATTTTCTGAGAACACAACTTTTTCTTAACCAAGCTTAAAGCATTTATGTAACGAATCACAGATAGCTGACATTTGTACACAAAATCTTCTCATGTGGTCGAGTTCCATGAGTCCACTTAAAATATCTTGAAGGTATGAGATGTGAAGCCAAAAACTGGGAATCGTTTGCATTTGATGCACCCAAGACAAAATCATTCTTGTATACCCCTCCACCTTGCCCTTGTGCATACAGGGCTTTGCGCTATGTGCCAATAGATTAAAAAAATTTAGAAATCAATGCTGGACAAATCAGTTGATATCCTATGAGGTCAAACAAAGTGCGCTGTTGGATATTCATTTTCATAGCCATTGTAGTCATAATATAGCCTTTCTCCCTTTCGAATGTCTCTGTTTGCAACCAATAAAACACGGCATTCACCATCAACATCAAACCTCACACACTTCACATTCTGCTTCTTCTTCCCAGCGCTGTGTTAGAAGAAATATGTATATCATTAAGAACGCTCCAAAAGAAAAAACATACAATGCACGTATAAGGCATACTTGAATTTAACACTACCCATGTTTATGTTTAACTTGTGCATCCAGTTTTAGATTAAACTACTTGTAATAATGAGATTTTCTGAAAGAGTTCAGTCTCATTCCACGAGAAAGAACACATGGATGCTGGCTAATTCATGATGTGTGATTGATATAATTAAGAGTTGTACACAAAGAACCATATGATAAGCATGAGATATCATAGTAACTTCAAAAGGCACAAGTGTTTGATGGAAAAGAACATACCGAGTATGATTGTTTATCCCATTGATGAAGCGAGCAATATTACTGTGCTTGTCAGGACAAATGACGAGGTCTTTTGAAGGATCATTAGTAGTTAAAAGAGTCATCATGCTATCTCCATCATCAGCTTCCCGGTTATTCAAGTAATCAACATCTCCAACATACTCTGTAATTATTGTCCAGTCTTTTATGAATGCATCTGCTTCAACAGTAAATCTGACAAAGCAAAGATAAAAAGATAAATTAAACATCCCATATTAAGATTACACAAAAAAAATATGATAATATGTGAATACATTGGAAAGCAAAATAGTGATCAAATACATACCCCTCTTTGGGATCAAAAACAACCATGAGTGGTGGCCATTCACCCTGTTTCATCATGTTCTTGCATAACTGTAAAGTTTCTGTATCGTCTTTAGACAATACCTGAAGTTCAATAACAGAAGTCTTAAGATTTGAAAAATAGGTAATTCAAAGGATCATGCTAAGAAAGTTGGACATTTTTCTAAATAATACAATGAAATAAAAAAAATCTTTCCACATTTTCTCCTTTAAAGGCTTATGGGCATACTAAGTAGCTAGATATTATTATCTCCTTGTGAAAATTTCAAGCATCACACAGAACTCAGAAGGCATGTATCTATGTAAACCACTCCAGTGGTTATGTGGCAAACAACATAGAGGATTCCCCTCAGTCAATCAAACTATCCTGAACCTAGTTAGTTAAGATCAGCTAAATAAATAATACGATATTCAGGGAGATTTGACCAGTTCTTATCTAACAATAAGATAGTAAGATGACATCTTTAACCACTACAATGTGCCAATACATACTTTTTATTTTTCTTCCAATTCAATGTTTTGATCCCGCTCTAAGTTAGATTCAGTAATAGCATGCCAGTCTAAATCTAAACACATTTGGTCAGTCAAAATGTTAAAGATTATGTTCTATTTTACCTGCATTCCCTCTCGCTCGAGTGCTGCATGATTAGCTGATCGTGGGGCCATACCTGGCACATAGGTAAGCTCATTGCTGAATTCTGCCCCAGCTGCTAACAAGGCAGTAGCAAGAGATGTCATTTGTTCCAATCTCCGGGTAGGATCCTTAGTCGGATTGAATGGCAATAATCTTCTTCTCTTCTTTGACATAACCAAGCCACTACCACGTTTTCTCTTTTTCTGGCAATCTGACAAAAAAAAAACAACCAAAAGCAACACCCATCAGATCAAGTAATTGGAGCAAACAAATAAGATAATATCATCCGAACTATAGAGAATTTACCTTTGCCTGGACCACACTCATTAATCGAGTTAGACGGTCTCTCAATCCGGAAAAAATCAACAATCTTTGTTTGCACAAGAGAAAGTTCTGCACATTAGATAGGAGGAACACATTATCAATCAATAAATTAAGTATTATCAAGCATTGGATACCCCTTATTCCTTCAAGGATGAAATAACCAAGACAATGCATTACAACATGTACAAAATTAAACCTTTACTGTCATGACCATGGCATTGTAAAATAGTGATGATCACATCTGTCTAGCTTAATTTTTGTTTATGATTACTACTCTTTAAAGAAACTAGTACTACTAGTACAGCTTAATTCAAAACTACCCGGGATTGATAATAGGTAGGAGGATAAACTGAAACATTTGAGGCTGTAAAGATAATTATTGTTATTAAATCATTAGCACGGCATAAAAACATTCCCCCTAGATCAGCTGTTAATACAAATAAGAGAAACTCCATCATAGCCATTTCTGTACGATCAATGTACTCTACAGACCATCAAAGCTCATCACACTTCATTTGAACCCTCCCATTTCAACACTCAATAATTAGGGTTGTTCTAACAATTGGAGGTTCTTGACATTTACTTGTTTACAATTTTACACACCCAAATATAAAAGAGTTGCTTTAGACATTAATTACTCAAACCATGTTAGTCTATAAAATTAACCCCATATCGTCAAACAATTAAAGAATAGGCAACCAAAATCAAGCTTCAATTTTTAGCAGATTTCACAAACACCCAAATACAATTCTAACACAAAAAGGTTCAAAAATTGAAGAAACGAATAAAAAATGAAAACCCACAGACATACTTGTCGGATTCTTGTTATCATCGCAAGATGAGCAGAACCAGGAGCCTTTGGGAACTGAAGCCAGGATGGGTCTCAAGCAAAATAGATGAAATCCTCGGTCACATTTGTCACAAAGCAAAAGCTGAGCTGGGTATTCACCAGATCCACATTTCACACATGAAGTATCGCTGTATTCATCTTCTTCAACCATTTTCCTTGAATTCAACCTGTTCCTCAATATTCTTCTTCCCGGTTTTGGAGCTTCCGTTCTTCTCCGCAACACAACTGTTGTTGAAGAACCCATTGTTAGCAAAAACAAATCAGAAAAGAAGAACTGAGAAGGTAGATACAATCGATGTTACTGTGAAAATGAAAACGAATTGGGGATTCAGTAGGGTTGAAATAAACAGCTAAAAGGAATCAATTTTTTCCCGCGCTATTTACTGTTCGCGGGAAAAAAGAGATTAGCGCCAAAAATGTTACGCGGGTCGTAGATATTAAATTAGAGCTGCGGCCTTTTAGGCCCATATCACGGCCCATTGCTAAAACGGAACTTTTATAATCACTCTAAGAAGCTTTCCCCTCTCTTCTCCGAAAGTTATATCTGGGTCGAAAGTTGGTTGTAAAGTAAAAATAGAATATGTATGCAACGAAAATCTACTTATTTTGATTGAAAGGCATGGACCTATCGCTCAATTTAAGAAGCTTTCCCTTCTACTTTACGAAAATTTTCTTTAAATCTATTTCACTTCATTAGTCTATCACTATTAAAAAACCAGAAGTAGTACCTTACTATATGTTTGTAGGTTTGAGAAGCCAAAAGAGTCACGTAGGATAAATAGCGTCCAAATGATAACTCTCAGTAAAAAATTATCGATGTGGGAAAGTTATTAGAGTGCGAAAAACGTAAAAAAAATTTTGTATTAAAAATCTAAAAAAGATAAAAAGCTAACCTTTATAGAGGACTTAATTGAATTCATGTGAAAATGAATCTGGGAAATGAGAATATTAAAATTACATTCACGTGATAAGATTTAGGGAATAGGAATTTCATTGAAATTCACGTGACAAGAGATTGTTATATCTCAAGAGTTGTTCAAGCTCACATGACTAGTGTGTCGTGTAAGCACACATGACTTAAGAGTCATTCAGTATTTAACGTCTTTAATGTCGCAATCACTATTTAAATTCATCAAGCACTTAACTAAATTCACATTAAAAAAATCTAGGCAATGGGCATATACAAAATTGAGCTCAAGTGAAAAGAGTCTACCACATCTAGAAAGTCATGCAGGACACACGCAACTTAGCAGTTATTCACTATATCACTCACATCACAATCATTATTGAAATTCCTAAAGCATATATAACTAAATTCATGTGAAGAACAATCTAGGGAATCGTCACACTAAAAATTGAATTCAAGTGAATAGAGTAATACATCAAACAAATCAAACAAATGTGCACGCCTCACGTGTCTAATGTGTAATTACTACTTATATTCCTAAATCATATAACTTAATTGAATCATTTTTCACATAAAAATTTAAGAATGTAAAAGTAAACATTTATATAGAACTTAACTAGATTCATAAATGAATCTAGGAATTCATAAATGAATCTAGGAAACAAATATCAAAAATTATATTCTTGTGACAATTTTTAGGAAATGATACTTCATTTGTGTTCACGTGAAAAGAGTTTATTATAACAACTTTTTTTAAGTTAGAAAAAAATTGGAAAATAAATAAAAATAAGTATAATTTACCTATATACACATTTTTTCTTTTCATAATCTCCATTATTCCTTACAAGTATCCCTTATTTTACTCTCAAACTCCAAACGTTTGATACATAAATCCTAACTCCCAAAATTAATATTTATTCCTGTTGGGTATGTAGCAAGAATTGATGGGAAATAGAGGGAAGGAGAGGAATTTGAAAAGTTTAGAACTTGAAAGGTTGGAAACTTGAAAAGTCCTCTAATGCTTTAATAAAAAAGGCAATAGTCCCTCATCGGTAATGGAAATGAAAATAGGAGAGTTTAAATAAATAAACACTCCTATTAATTATTAAAAGGGTTGGAAAGAGGGACCCCCCTCGCGCCGTCGTCGTCGCTTGCTTTAGCTTCGGCTTTGGCAAATGATCGAGAGATAATTTTTTGGACAAATTTATTTTAATTATTTATTTAATTAATTAAATGGCCAAAAATTATTTTCAATTAATTAGTTGATAACAGAAATTAACCGAAATGTTTTCAAATTTTTAGTTAATCCGACCCGACTCGAATCCGCGCGCATGACCCGTTTTAAATTCCGTTATATTTAAAAATTCCCCCCACTGTTCTGAAAGGTTGCAACTTTCAGGAACAGTCAATACCATTTGAAAGTTTGCAACCTTTCATTAATGGTCGTGTCAATTCTGAAAGGGTTGCAACCTTTCAGAATATATTATTCTTGCCTATAAATACCATTCAGTCTTCAGAATATTTCCTAACGAATTTTCTGATCTTCCTTCTTCTTAAAAAACACATTTTTCGTGCACTTTCCTGCTGTGGATTGATTCGCTGAAGTAGAGTTTTTGGTATCTATACTCTACTGATTAAGATCATTTTACCCTGGGAGGTTATATTCCAAATCAAACCTCGGATACTAGAGGGGAATAATTTCCTTAAGGGGATATTGTGAATTCAGTGGACTTGATTTTCTTCCTAAATCTTTAAAAAGAGTATTCAAGATTCTGGTAAGTTTTACAGATTAAATTATTTTTTACAAAGAAATTTCTGTTCATCTTATTTACTGGTTCTAAAAATCTCAGTTACTTCGTGTTTCTGAATGATTTATTACAACCAATAATTTCTGATTTTCTTAACACAAATTGGCAACAATCTTAAGGAAATTAATAAATCTGTGTTTCTGGTGGAGACAAAAATCTTTGTGATTTTATACTCCTTTAAGTCTGCAATTATAATTTATTGCTTACTTATATTGTATCAATTTTGTTTATCAGAAATGGAAAACACTGGTGTTATAGTGGCTGTTGCTGCACCAACCCGAACTCTTGTATCACAAGCAGAGAAATCGGGTAAATTCACAGGTGTGAATTTCAAAGTATGGCAGCAACGAGTATTTTTCTGGCTTACCACTCTTGGTCTGCAGAAATTTACAAGTGAAGATACTCCAGTACCTGCTGATGATATGCCAGACAGGGAAAAATTTATGATTGTTGAAGCATGGAAACAGTCAGACTTCCTATGTAAAGGTTACATTTTGAGTGCTTTAGAGGATGACTTATATAATGTCTATAGTGCAATAACAACTTCAAAAGAGTTATGGAATGCACTTGAGAAGAAATATAAGACAGAAGATGCATGCTTGAAAAAATTTGTGGTCGCAAAGTTTTTAGACTATAAAATGGTAGATAGTAAAACTGTTGGATCACAAGTGCAGGAACTTCAACTTATTCTCCATGATCTGATTGCTGAAGATATGGTAGTAAATGAAGTTTTTCAAGTCACTGCAATGATTGAGAAGTTGCCTCCTTCGTGGAATGATTTCAAGAATTATCTAAAGCACAAGCGTAAAGAAATGAAGCTTGAAGATCTTGTGATTCGTCTCAAGATTGAGGAAGATAACAGAAATACCGAAAAGAAGTCGCATAAGAGTTCAAAAATCATTGGAGTTAATATTGTTGAAGAAGCTCCTACCAAAGACAAAAAGAGAAAGAAGTCCAACGGGCAGAAGTCAGAACAGGCCAAGAAGAAATTCAAAGGCAACTGTTATAATTGTGGCAAGGCTGGTCATAGATCTTCTGATTGTCATGCTCCAAGAAAGGACAAAAACAAAGGCAAAGGCAAAAGTCAAGCAAACATCGTGGAAAAGATGGAAGATGCAGATGACTCGTGTGCAATGATATCAGAGTGTAACTTAGTTGGAAATCCCAAGGAGTGGTTCTCGACTTAGGTGCTAGTAGACATATTTGCCCTGCAAAAGAAGCCTTTGCAACGTACACTCCTGCTGAGTACGATGAAGATTTATTCATGGAAAACACAGCAACAGCAAGGATTGCAGGAACTGGGAAAGTAATGTTGAAAATGACATCCGGCAAAGTGTTGACTTTAAACAATGTTCTGCATGTCCCTACTATTATGAAGAATTTAGTTTCTGCTGCACTACTCGTTAAGAACGGGTTTAAGTGTGTCCTAGTTAGTGATAAAGCTGTAATAAGTAAGAATGAAATGTTCATAGGAAAGGGCTACTTCAATGAGGGTCTTTTCAAACTAAATGTAATGGTTATTGACAGTATTAATAACAATTCTGCTTTTGTTTACTTATTGGAGTTAAGTGATTTATGGCATGCCCGTTTGGGACATGTAAATTACAAAGCCTTGCGAAAATTGGTTAATTTAGAAGTATTGCCTGATTTTAAATGCGATAAGTCGAAATGTGAAATTTGTGTGGAAAGTAAGTTTGTTAAACATCATTACAAGTCTGTTGAAAGAAATTCTAAAACTTTAGACTTAATTCACACAGATATATGCGATATGAAGTCAACATCATCTCGTGGTGAGAAAAAGTATTTTATAACTTTTATTGATGACTGCACTCAATTTTGAAAAGTCCTCTAATGCTTTAATAAAAAAGGCAATTCCCTCATCGGTATTGGAAATGAAAATAGGAGAGTTTAAATAAATAAACACTCCTATTAATTATTAAAAAGGGTTGGAAAGAGGGACCCCCCTCGCGCCGTCGTTGTCGTCGCTCGCTCGCTTCAGCTTCGGCTTCGGCTACGGCTTTGACTTTGGCTTTGGCAAATGATCGGTCGAGAGATAAATTTTTGGACAAATTTATTTTAATTATTTATTTAATTAATTAAATGGCCAAAAATTATTTTCAATTAATCATTTGATAACAGAAATTAACCGAAATGTTTTCAACTTTTCAGTTAACCCGACCCGACTCGGATCCGCGCGCGTGACCCGTTTTAAATTCCATTATATTTAAAAATTCCCGCCACTGTTATGAAAGGTTGCAACTTTCAAGAACAGTCAATACCATTTGAAAGTTTGCAACCTTTCATTAATGGTCGTGTCAATTCTGAAAGGGTTGCAACCTTTCAGAATATATTATTCTTGCCTATAAATACCATTCAGTCTTCAGAATATTTCCTAACGAATTTTCTGATCTTCCTTCTTCTTAAAAAATACATTTTTTCGTGTACTTTCTTGCTGTGGCTTGATTCGCTGACAGTAGAGTTTTTGGTATCTATACTCTACTGATTAAGATCATTTTACCCTGGGAGGTTATATTCCAAATCAAACCTCGAATACTAGAGGGGAATAATTTTCTTAAGGGGACACTGTGAATTCAGTGGACTTGATTTTCTTCCTAAATCTTTAAAAAGAGTATTCAAGATTCTGGTAAATTTTACAGATTAAATTATTTTTTGCAAATAAATTTCTGTTCATCTTATTTTCTTGTTCTAAAAATCTCAGTTACTTCGTGTTTCTGAATGATTTATTACAACCAATAATTTCAGATTTTCTTAACACAGATTGGCAACAATTCCTTCCTTATTTCAATCCACAAATCACTCCCTATATCACATCAAAAATGAAATCAAAATTTCAGAAAATAATTTTTTATTTCTCAACAATAGAATTTCAGATTATAATAATAAAAAGTAAAAATAACATCAAAGTTGATAAAAATCAATCGTTATTTCTAAAAAAATCAAATTAAGAAAATGAAAAAAAAGATAAAAGCAAAAAACTTTTAAAAAAAAGCAAAAAAATTAAAATCGATTGAATCATAAAAAAATTATATGTTGAATCAAGATTTAGAAAAACTCTTTTACTTTTTGGTGATGATTTTTTTCAAAAAAACAACAACAAATGATTGAGATTTGAGAATAACGTGGAGAAATAAATAGGAAAAATAATAACAATAAAAATAAAAATCAACTAATAGAAAGAAAATCAATTGATTGATAAACCTTATCAATCACAAATTACTATATTATGGAAGAATATTTGTTATTTAATTATATCAGGATTTCTTTTTATATTTGATTATTTTATTATTAAATAATATTTTTCTTATTTCATTCATATTGTTACAAATATTTTGTTATATATCAAAAACGAGAATGTCGTATTTGATTTGCAATGTTTATAGATGTTCGAATTTTAAATCTATATTGAAATACAAGTTCAAAAAAAAGAGAAAGAAATAGTTGGATCAGTCATTACACGATTATCACTGCCAAAGACACAATGTATCTCATTTATTGATTCGATACATCACTGCTACAATCATTGTTTGTTCCACGCATCTGATACTAAATTTTCATGTGTATCTCGTTTATTTTGATAAAAACACTATGTATCAAATTAAATATCTTGATATATAAATACGTAAACATTGATGATCTTATTGTATCAAATACACAATCAACTACTAAATGATACCTTTATAGATACACTTTATTTCAGCTTACACACATTATTCTTTCACAACCTTATTATATCAGATACATTATTATCAACAAAAAGAATTATAGAAAAAAGCATCTAATCAACTTGAAATCTTCCACAATTGCATATTTATCATTCAAGGCAAACAACATATCTTTCTTTCAGAATCACAGACTAAATAAAGATACTCTGATGATTCAAAAACCTGTTAACATTAAAGAAATTGGTGATACATTCTGTAAAACAGTTATTATATGCATCAATCACAAACAATCAAACAACTAAACTTATATACTTATATCAGGTACAAAATATAACTTTAATCTGATACATACCTCATTCTTGAACATTGTGATGCTTTTACAATAAAATATATGCATAATGTATCATCTATAAAGTATAGTATTCTACAAACAACAAGATTTACAAATAGTAATGTATTATGTTAGATATTTGGTAATGAAACAATAATTTAAATTAATATTGCATGTATCACACAGTAACTTGTTGATCTTTAATTCCAAGATTAGTTATTAAATGTATCTAATTAATAGGAGTATAGTACTTATCAATTTATACAAGAAACACAAATACTAATGTATCAGGATTGTATGGTCATCTAAAAAATATAAATAAAAATCGAATTAACAACACAATATATGTAGTTTCATACCTCTGATTGTTAGATCTATTTTACCATGCAATTAAAACTCTGTTCTATTCTATACAGTGCAAATCGAGACTCGTATTTTTTCCAGATTTTTGAATGTCACATTTTTTTTCTTCAGATTCTTCATTGTCTTAGCAAAATCAAAATATTCATGATGTAACTTCTCATTGTTTTTGTGATTTTGAATCAAAATTGAAAGGATCTTCGACGAATTGAAAGAAGAAATTTAAAATCCCACTTATGTATCATTCATAACTCACCTTAATTTTCCAGATTCTTGAACGTTTTCATGATCATGTATCACCTATTGTTTTCAACTTTTAAAACCTATTATGATTGGGGAAAGAATTGAAAGATGAAAATTTGAATTGTTTGAAACCATACGAATTTGGAATAGAACTGAGAGAAAAAAATTTAAATTTTGAATCGAAGCCGGACAAATTTGGAAGAGAATTGGAGAAGAAAATTTAAATTTTGATTTGATTAAATATGATTAGATTTTGAAGAGATTGAAATCAATTAAATTAGCGTGATTTGAAGAACTAACAATCAATTTTATATTCTCTTTTCTTTAAAAGTGTAACTGAATTTGTTTTAATGTATCATATTTAACGTATCCAACTTATTTGCTATGTATCCGAATAACATTATCTTTAAGAAATTTTCATAAATTTTTTAAAAACTGAGATAGAATGTAATTTAAATCTTACACTATGCTAACTAGTTCTTTACCCAAGACAATTAAATATATGTTTTACAAGGAAATCAACTTTAAAAAAGACACACATTCCAATTTTTTTATTTCTTTACTGAAAATTACTGATTGAGCAAATTTATTTCTTTATATAATTAAATTTGTTTACTTTTCTAGTTAAGAAAGATGGCTATTCAATTTTTTGTTTGATTTATAAAATATGATATAATTTATTATATTGTGTTTAGTTTATTTCTATTATTAAATACTATTTATTTCTCCATATTTAAATAACTGATAATCAAACAGAATAATATAGTTAAATCATCCTTCAATTTATTGCTTCTTAAGAATGTCACGAGGAAGTAGTAGTTAAAAAGGAAAATTGTGTGAAATCACAAACTATTAATTTAAATTAAATGTTATAACCATAGTTTATTATAGAGATAATTGTATAAAATGACAAACTAATAATATAAAATAAATATAGTAGCTACCCTTTGATTTATTTGTGTTCCATAGCAAACTGTTTGTCAGCCCTTCTCTCCCTCGTATTCTCGCTTGCCACTCTCCCTCTCTCTCTCGCTTCCTGTCGCTCGCCTCTCTCGCAACCACTATTTAAATTCATCAATACTTAACTAAATTCACATAAATATCTAGGAATGAGAATATAAAAAAACTAGTTCACGTGAAAAGAGTCTGTGACACCTAGAAAGTCGTGCGGGCACACACAACTTAGTAGTTATTCATTATTTCACAAATATCACAAACATTATTAAAATTCCTAAAGCACATAAAAAATTTAATTCATGTGAAAAGAGAATAACACATCAAATAAACGTGCAAGCTCACGTGTCTAGTGTGTTGTACAAACAAACAAGAGATAAAACTTGTTAAGTACCTAAAGCCTTTAATGCACAATCACTATTTAAATTTTTAAATCACATAAATAATTTCACGTGAAAAAGAATCCAAGAAACATGAAATAAATTTGTTATATCTCGAGAATCATGCATGCCCACATGACTGATGCGTCGTGCGGCACACGTGGCTTAATTAAGCTCATTCCCATAAAAAATATGAGAATTTAGTTATGTGGTTTAGTAATTTTTATAGCGATTACACATTAAAGATGTGATGTAGTTAATCATTACAAACTCATGTGTCTGCAGAACACATTAGACATGTAAGCTTGCACTTTTGGTTGATAAGTTATACTTTTTTCCCATGATTTCAATTTTTTATGTGTCCATTCCCTAGATTTTTCACGTGTATTATGAATTTAAATATTGATTACAATGTAAAAGTGTGAGGTACTAATTGATTGTGAATTTGATTTTTTAGGTACTTGTTCCCTTTTTCACGCGAACTTAATTAAGTGCTCTATGAATTTCAATAATGGTTGCAACATTAAAAGAGTAACATAAATAATGATTATTAAGTCACGTGTGTTGCACGACATACTAGTCATGTGCGCTTGCACGACTATTAAGACGTTCGTGCGACATACTAGTCATGTGCACTTGCACGACTATTAAGACGTTTCATTTGAATTCTATTTACCTATTGCTCAATTTAAGAAGCTTTCCCTTCTACTCTACGAAAATTATCTTTAAATCTATTTCACTTCATTGGTCTATCACTATTAAAAAACCAGAAGTAGTACCTTACTATATGTATGTAGGTTTGAGAAGCCAAAAGAGTCACGTAGGATAAATAGCGTCCAAATGATAACTCTTAGTAAAAATTTATCGATGTGGGAAAATGATTGGAGTGTGAAAAACGTAATTTTTTTTTGTATTAAAAATCTAACAAGATAAAAACCAAATCTTTATAGAGGACTTAATTGAATTCACGTGAAAATGAATATGGGAAATGAAAATATTAAAATTACATTCACATGATAAGATTTAGGGAATAGGAATTTCATTGAAATTCACGTGACAAGAGATTGTTATATCTCAAGAGTTGTTCAAGCTCACATGACTAGTGTGTCGTGTAAGCACACATGACTTAAGAGTCATTCAGTATTTTACGTCTTTAATGTCGCAACTACTATTTAAATTCATCAAGCACTTAACTAAATTCACATTAAAAAATCTAGGCAATGGGCATATACAAAATTGAGCTCCAGTGAAAAGAGTCTACCATGTCTAGAAAGTCGTGCAAGACACACGCAACTTAGCAGTTATTCACTACATCACTCACATCACAATCATTATTGAAATTCCTAAAGCATATAACTAAATTCACGTGAAGAACAATCTAGGGAATCGTCACACTAAAAATTAAATTCAAGTGAATAGAGTATAATACATCAAACAAATGTGCACGCTCACGTGTCTAATGTGTAGTTACTACTTATATTCCTAAATCATATAACTTAATTGAATCATTTTTCACATAAAAAATTTAAGAAGGTAAAAGTAAACATTTATATAGAACTTAACTAGATTCATAAATGAATCTAGGAATTCATAAATGAATCTAGGAAACAAATATCAAATATTATATTCTTGTGACAATTTTTAGGAAATGACACTTTATTTGTGTTCACGTGAAAAGAGTTTATTATAACAACTTTTTTTAAGTTAGAAAAAATTTGAAAAATAAATAAAAATAAGTATAATTTACCTATATACACATCTTTTCTTTTCATAATCTCCATTATTCCCTACAAGTATCCCTTATTTTACTCTCAAACTCCATACGTTTGATACATAAATCCTAAATCCCAAAATTAATATTTATTCCTTCCTTATTTCAATCCACAAATCACTCCCTATATCACATCAAAAATGAAATCAAAATTTCAGAAAATAATTTTTTATTTCTCAACAATAGAATTTCAGATTATAATAATAAAAAGTAAAAATAACATCAAAGTTGATAAAAATCAATCGTTATTTCTAAAAAAATCAAATTAAGAAAATGAAAAAATAAGATAAAAGCAAAAAACTTTTAAAAAAAAGCAAAAAAATTAAAATCGATTGAATCATAAAAAAATTATATGTTGAATCAAGATTTAGAAAAACTCTTTTACTTTTTGGTGATGATTTTTTTCAAAAAAACAACAACAAATGATTGAGATTTGAGAATAACGTGGAGAAATAAATAGGAAAAATAATAACAATAAAAATAAAAATCAACTAATAGAAAGAAAATCAATTGATTGATAAACCTTATCAATCACAAATTACTATATTATGGAAGAATATTTGTTATTTAATTATATCAGGATTTCTTTTTATATTTGATTATTTTATTATTAAATAATATTTTTCTTATTTCGTTCATATTGTTACAAATATTTTGTTATATATCAAAAACGAGAATGTCGTATTTGATTTGCAATGTTTATAGATGTTCGAATTTTAAATCTATATTGAAATACAAGTTCAAAAAAAAGAGAAAGAAATAGTTGGATCAGTCATTACACGATTATCACTGCCAAAGACACAATGTATCTCATTTATTTTGATTCTTAAATTAGTCTTGTTAGTGTTATTATTGATTCGATACATCACTGCTACAATCATTGTTTGTTCCACGCATCTGATACTAAATTTTCATGTGTATCTCGTTTATTTTGATAAAAACACTATGTATCAAATTAAATATCTTGATATATAAATACGTAAACATTGATGATCTTATTGTATCAAATACACAATCAACTACTAAATGATACCTTTATAGATACACTTTATTTCAGCTTACACACATTATTCTTTCACAACCTTATTATATCAGATACATTATTATCAACAAAAAGAATTATAGAAAAAAGCATCTAATCAACTTGAAATCTTCCACAATTGCATATTTATCATTCAAGGCAAACAACATATCTTTCTTTCAGAATCACAGACTAAATAAAGATACTCTGATGATTCAAAAACCTGTTAACATTAAAGAAATTGGTGATACATTCTGTAAAACAGTTATTATATGCATCAATCACAAACAATCAAACAACTAAACTTATATACTTATATCAGGTACAAAATATAACTTTAATCTGATACATACCTCATTCTTGAACATTGTGATGCTTTTACAATAAAATATATGCATAATGTATCATCTATAAAGTATAGTATTCTACAAACAACAAGATTTACAAATAGTAATGTATTATGTTAGATATTTGGTAATGAAACAATAATTTAAATTAATATTGCATGTATCACACAGTAACTTGTTGATCTTTAATTCCAAGATTAGTTATTAAATGTATCTAATTAATAGGAGTATAGTACTTATCAATTTATACAAGAAACACAAATACTAATGTATCAGGATTGTATGGTCATCTAAAAAATATAAATAAAAATCGAATTAACAACACAATATATGTAGTTTCATACCTCTGATTGTTAGATCTATTTTACCATGCAATTAAAACTCTGTTCTATTCTATACAGTGCAAATCGAGACTCATATTTTTTCCAGATTTTTGAATGTCACATTTTTTTCTCTTCAGATTCTTCATTATCTTAGCAAAATCAAAATATTCATGATGTAACTTCTCATTGTTTTTGTGATTTTGAATCAAAATTGAAAGGATCTTCGACGAATTGAAAGAAGAAATTTAAAATCCCACTTATGTATCATTCATAACTCACCTTAATTTTCCAGATTCTTGAACGTTTTCATGATCATGTATCACCTATTGTTTTCAACTTTTAAAACCTATTATGATTGGGGAAAGAATTGAAAGATGAAAATTTGAATTGTTTGAAACCATACGAATTTGGAATAGAACTGAGAGAAAAAAATTTAAATTTTGAATCGAAGCCGGACAAATTTGGAAGAGAATTGGAGAAGAAAATTTAAATTTTGATTTGATTAAATATGATTAGATTTTGAAGAGATTGAAATCAATTAAATTAGCGTGGTTTGAGGAACTAACAATCAATTTTATATTCTCTTTTCTTTAAAAGTGTAACTGAATTTGTTTTAATGTATCATATTTAATGTATCCAACTTATTTGCTATGTATCCGAATAACATTATCTTTAAGAAATTTTCATAAATTTTTTAAAAACTGAGATAGAATGTAATTTAAATCTTACACTATGCTAACTAGTTCTTTACCCAAGACAATTAAATATATGTTTTACAAGGAAATCAACTTTAAAAAAGACACACATTCCAATTTTTTTATTTCTTTACTGAAAATTACTGATTGAGCAAATTTATTTCTTTATATAATTAAATTTGTTTACTTTTCTAGTTAAGAAAGATGGCTATTCAATTTTTTGTTTGATTTATAAAATATGATATAATTTATTATATTGTGTTTAGTTTATTTCTATTATTAAATACTATTTATTTCTCCATATTTAAATAACTGATAATCAAACAGAATAATATAGTTAAATCATCCTTCAATTTATTGCTTCTTAAGAATGTCACGAGGAAGTAGTAGTTAAAAAGGAAAATTGTGTGAAATCACAAACTATTAATTTAAATTAAATGTTATAACCATAGTTTATTATAGAGATAATTGTATAAAATGACAAACTAATAATATAAAATAAATATAGTAGCTACCCTTTGATTTATTTGTGTTCCATAGCAAACTGTTTGTCAGCCCTTCTCTCCCTCGTATTCTCGCTTGCCACTCTCCCTCTCTCTCTCGCTTCCTGTCGCTCGCCTCTCTCGCAACCACTATTTAAATTCATCAATACTTAACTAAATTCACATAAATATCTAGGAATGAGAATATAAAAAAACTAGTTCACGTGAAAAGAGTCTGTGACACCTAGAAAGTCGTGCGGGCACACACAACTTAGTAGTTATTCATTATTTCACAAATATCACAAACATTATTAAAATTCCTAAAGCACATAAAAAATTTAATTCATGTGAAAAGAGAATAACACATCAAATAAACGTGCAAGCTCACGTGTCTAGTGTGTTGTACAAACAAACAAGAGATAAAACTTGTTAAGTACCTAAAGCCTTTAATGCACAATCACTATTTAAATTTTTAAATCACATAAATAATTTCACGTGAAAAAGAATCCAAGAAACATGAAATAAATTTGTTATATCTCGAGAATCATGCATGCCCACATGACTGATGCGTCGTGCGGCACACGTGGCTTAATTAAGCTCATTCCCATAAAAAATATGAGAATTTAGTTATGTGGTTTAGTAATTTTTATAGCGATTACACATTAAAGATGTGATGTAGTTAATCATTACAAACTCATGTGTCTGCAGAACACATTAGACATGTAAGCTTGCACTTTTGGTTGATAAGTTATACTTTTTTCCCATGATTTCAATTTTTTATGTGTCCATTCCCTAGATTTTTCACGTGTATTATGAATTTAAATATTGATTACAATGTAAAAGTGTGAGGTACTAATTGATTGTGAATTTGATTTTTTAGGTACTTGTTCCCTTTTTCACGCGAACTTAATTAAGTGCTCTATGAATTTCAATAATGGTTGCAACATTAAAAGAGTAACATAAATAATGATTATTAAGTCACGTGTGTTGCACGACATACTAGTCATGTGCGCTTGCACGACTATTAAGACGTTCGTGCGACATACTAGTCATGTGCGCTTGCACGACTATTAAGACGTTTCATTTGAATTCTATTTACCTATTGCTCAATTTAAGAAGCTTTCCCTTCTACTCTACGAAAATTATCTTTAAATCTATTTCACTTCATTGGTCTATCACTATTAAAAAACCAGAAGTAGTACCTTACTATATGTATGTAGGTTTGAGAAGCCAAAAGAGTCACGTAGGATAAATAGCGTCCAAATGATAACTCTTAGTAAAAATTTATCGATGTGGGAAAATGATTGGAGTGTGAAAAACGTAATTTTTTTTTGTATTAAAAATCTAACAAGATAAAAACCAAATCTTTATAGAGGACTTAATTGAATTCACGTGAAAATGAATATGGGAAATGAAAATATTAAAATTACATTCACATGATAAGATTTAGGGAATAGGAATTTCATTGAAATTCACGTGACAAGAGATTGTTATATCTCAAGAGTTGTTCAAGCTCACATGACTAGTGTGTCGTGTAAGCACACATGACTTAAGAGTCATTCAGTATTTTACGTCTTTAATGTCGCAACTACTATTTAAATTCATCAAGCACTTAACTAAATTCACATTAAAAAATCTAGGCAATGGGCATATACAAAATTGAGCTCCAGTGAAAAGAGTCTACCATGTCTAGAAAGTCGTGCAAGACACACGCAACTTAGCAGTTATTCACTACATCACTCACATCACAATCATTATTGAAATTCCTAAAGCATATAACTAAATTCACGTGAAGAACAATCTAGGGAATCGTCACACTAAAAATTAAATTCAAGTGAATAGAGTATAATACATCAAACAAATGTGCACGCTCACGTGTCTAATGTGTAGTTACTACTTATATTCCTAAATCATATAACTTAATTGAATCATTTTTCACATAAAAAATTTAAGAAGGTAAAAGTAAACATTTATATAGAACTTAACTAGATTCATAAATGAATCTAGGAATTCATAAATGAATCTAGGAAACAAATATCAAATATTATATTCTTGTGACAATTTTTAGGAAATGACACTTCATTTGTGTTCACGTGAAAAGAGTTTATTATAACAACTTTTTTTAAGTTAGAAAAAATTTGAAAAATAAATAAAAATAAGTATAATTTACCTATATACACATCTTTTCTTTTCATAATCTCCATTATTCCCTACAAGTATCCCTTATTTTACTCTCAAACTCCATACGTTTGATACATAAATCCTAAATCCCAAAATTAATATTTATTCCTTCCTTATTTCAATCCACAAATCACTCCCTATATCACATCAAAAATGAAATCAAAATTTCAGAAAATAATTTTTTATTTCTCAACAATAGAATTTCAGATTATAATAATAAAAAGTAAAAATAACATCAAAGTTGATAAAAATCAATCGTTATTTCTAAAAAAATCAAATTAAGAAAATGAAAAAATAAGATAAAAGCAAAAAACTTTTAAAAAAAAGCAAAAAAATTAAAATCGATTGAATCATAAAAAAATTATATGTTGAATCAAGATTTAGAAAAACTCTTTTACTTTTTGGTGATGATTTTTTTCAAAAAAACAACAACAAATGATTGAGATTTGAGAATAACGTGGAGAAATAAATAGGAAAAATAATAACAATAAAAATAAAAATCAACTAATAGAAAGAAAATCAATTGATTGATAAACCTTATCAATCACAAATTACTATATTATGGAAGAATATTTGTTATTTAATTATATCAGGATTTCTTTTTATATTTGATTATTTTATTATTAAATAATATTTTTCTTATTTCGTTCATATTGTTACAAATATTTTGTTATATATCAAAAACGAGAATGTCGTATTTGATTTGCAATGTTTATAGATGTTCGAATTTTAAATCTATATTGAAATACAAGTTCAAAAAAAAGAGAAAGAAATAGTTGGATCAGTCATTACACGATTATCACTGCCAAAGACACAATGTATCTCATTTATTTTGATTCTTAAATTAGTCTTGTTAGTGTTATTATTGATTCGATACATCACTGCTACAATCATTGTTTGTTCCACGCATCTGATACTAAATTTTCATGTGTATCTCGTTTATTTTGATAAAAACACCATGTATCAAATTAAATATCTTGATATATAAATACGTAAACATTGATGATCTTATTGTATCAAATACACAATCAACTACTAAATGATACCTTTATAGATACACTTTATTTCAGCTTACACACATTATTCTTTCACAACCTTATTATATCAGATACATTATTATCAACAAAAAGAATTATAGAAAAAAGCATCTAATCAACTTGAAATCTTCCACAATTGCATATTTATCATTCAAGGCAAACAACATATCTTTCTTTCAGAATCACAGACTAAATAAAGATACTCTGATGATTCAAAAACCTGTTAACATTAAAGAAATTGGTGATACATTCTGTAAAACAGTTATTATATGCATCAATCACAAACAATCAAACAACTAAACTTATATACTTATATCAGGTACAAAATATAACTTTAATCTGATACATACCTCATTCTTGAACATTGTGATGCTTTTACAATAAAATATATGCATAATGTATCATCTATAAAGTATAGTATTCTACAAACAACAAGATTTACAAATAGTAATGTATTATGTTAGATATTTGGTAATGAAACAATAATTTAAATTAATATTGCATGTATCACACAGTAACTTGTTGATCTTTAATTCCAAGATTAGTTATTAAATGTATCTAATTAATAGGAGTATAGTACTTATCAATTTATACAAGAAACACAAATACTAATGTATCAGGATTGTATGGTCATCTAAAAAATATAAATAAAAATCGAATTAACAACACAATATATGTAGTTTCATACCTCTGATTGTTAGATCTATTTTACCATGCAATTAAAACTCTGTTCTATTCTATACAGTGCAAATCGAGACTCATATTTTTTCCAGATTTTTGAATGTCACATTTTTTTTCTTCAGATTCTTCATTGTCTTAGCAAAATCAAAATATTCATGATGTAACTTCTCATTGTTTTTGTGATTTTGAATCAAAATTGAAAGGATCTTCGACGAATTGAAAGAAGAAATTTAAAATCCCACTTATGTATCATTCATAACTCACCTTAATTTTCCAGATTCTTGAACGTTTTCATGATCATGTATCACCTATTGTTTTCAACTTTTAAAACCTATTATGATTGGGGAAAGAATTGAAAGATGAAAATTTGAATTGTTTGAAACCATACGAATTTGGAATAGAACTGAGAGAAAAAAATTTAAATTTTGAATCGAAGCCGGACAAATTTGGAAGAGAATTGGAGAAGAAAATTTAAATTTTGATTTGATTAAATATGATTAGATTTTGAAGAGATTGAAATCAATTAAATTAGCGTGATTTGAAGAACTAACAATCAATTTTATATTCTCTTTTCTTTAAAAGTGTAACTGAATTTGTTTTAATGTATCATATTTAACGTATCCA
The DNA here is from genome assembly GCF_036512215.1 of Solanum lycopersicum. Lineage (NCBI taxonomy): Eukaryota > Viridiplantae > Streptophyta > Magnoliopsida > Solanales > Solanaceae > Solanum > Solanum lycopersicum. The sequence goes on along the minus strand of NC_090802.1, from coordinate 49,487,536 downwards.
ACTTATTTGCTATGTATCCGAATAACATTATCTTTAAGAAATTTTCATAAATTTTTTAAAAACTGAGATAGAATGTAATTTAAATCTTACACTATGCTAACTAGTTCTTTACCCAAGACAATTAAATATATGTTTTACAAGGAAATCAACTTTAAAAAAGACACACATTCCAATTTTTTTATTTCTTTACTGAAAATTACTGATTGAGCAAATTTATTTCTTTATATAATTAAATTTGTTTACTTTTCTAGTTAAGAAAGATGGCTATTCAATTTTTTGTTTGATTTATAAAATATGATATAATTTATTATATTGTGTTTAGTTTATTTCTATTATTAAATACTATTTATTTCTCCATATTTAAATAACTGATAATCAAACAGAATAATATAGTTAAATCATCCTTCAATTTATTGCTTCTTAAGAATGTCACGAGGAAGTAGTAGTTAAAAAGGAAAATTGTGTGAAATCACAAACTATTAATTTAAATTAAATGTTATAACCATAGTTTATTATAGAGATAATTGTATAAAATGACAAACTAATAATATAAAATAAATATAGTAGCTACCCTTTGATTTATTTGTGTTCCATAGCAAACTGTTTGTCAGCCCTTCTCTCCCTCGTATTCTCGCTTGCCACTCTCCCTCTCTCTCTCGCTTCCTGTCGCTCGCCTCTCTCGCTTATACAATAAAATTGTATAAATTGTGTTTCTAATTGCATAAAGCGAGAGAAAATTGTATAAACGCATGCAAATACATATATCTTCATCCTATACACTTATAATATATAAATATTTCCCCGCCAAGTCTTTTTTGCATCTCTCATTTTATACAAATTCAAATTGTATATAATTTCTCTCTTTCTCGTTTTATACATTCGATTCAATCATATATTTCCTGCACAAGTCTCTTTTTGTTTTCCTCTTTCTCTTTTTATACAAATTCAAATTATATATAATTTTTTCTCTTTCTCGTTTTATATAATTCAGTTTTGCCTTTCTCGCTTTCTTGTTTTATACAATTTAAATTGTATATAATTTATCTCTTTCTCGTTTTATACAATTTGCTTCAATTGTATATGGATAGCAAATTATACATATATAAGTTTGCTACGGAGCGTATTATGCGAACTTTGCTATAGCATACAAATATGAATTTTATGTTTGCTATGTGAAAGTTGCCCTTTATTTTATGTATAATTCGCAACAAACATCCCATTTTTTTGTCATCTAATTCGGTATACAATTAGCCATTTTTTGATATACAATTATCCATTCGGTATACAGATGTATAAGAAGTATGAATGCGTTTATATTTGTATAAAACGAGAGAAAAATGTATATAAAAATACAAATACATATACTTTCATCATATACACTTATAATTATACAATTACAAATCTTAATTAATACAAATTACAACGTATAAATGAATTCATGCAAAGTTGAATAACTTATATAAAATAGGATGTATCTAGCGAATTATACAAACCAAAAGCTCCACAGGATAGTAAAATATGCAATATATGAAGTGCAATTATGTAAACTATAGTTAGAACATACAAATATGTTTTTTATGTTTGCTATACGTTAAAGTTGCTCTAGTTAAAACTGTTTTTGTTGACTTTTTTAGTTAGTTTTAATTTATATAATTAATAATTTTATAATTATAATTATTTATATGATTTAGTTAAATGATATTTAATTTAATTTTAAAACTAGATGCATCCACTCATTAGTAACTAAAAAAAAAATTGACACTCATTAGCTAAAATAAAATGTACTCTTTACATTTTGAACATCATTAACAAAATTTTTGACTCCACTATTACAGGCCAAAATGACATAAGTCATTCACTGTATTAAGCCTTTAATGTCGCGTTCATTATTTATATTCATAAAACACTGAACTCAATCACGTGAAAAATCTAGAAAATGGGCGCATTAAAAATTAAATTCCTGCAAACACACACAACTTAAAAGTCATTCGCTACCTAACCCATTTAATATTGCAATCAATATTTAAATTTCAAAAGCACATAACTAAATTCAATGGAAAAAAATTTAGAAAATGGACACATTAAAAATTGATTTCACTTTAAAAAGTATAACACATCAAACAAGCATGCATGCTCACGTGTCTAGTGTATTGTACAAACACACACGAGTTAAAGAATTTTTAAGTACCTCACTCCTTTAATGCACAATCACTATTTAAATTCTCAATTTACATTACAAACTTAAGTGATTTCAAAATTTAAATAGTGACTACAATATTAAAGTCGTAACATATTGATTGACTCTTAAGTCATGTGCACCTTCACGACACATCACACACTAGACATGTGTGCCAAGATATGACAATTTTTTTCACATGAATTCAGATAAAGTGGTTATTTTTTTCTAAATTTTTGTCACAAGAATTTAATTTTTTATATGCTCATTTCTTTAAAAATACGTAAATTCAGTTATGTGATTTAGTAATTTAAATAGCGATTGCACATTAAAGATATGAGGTAGCTAAACATAACCAATTCATGTGTGTCTACAGAACACACTAAACATGTAAGACTGCACTTTTGATTGTTAAGTTATACTCTTTTCACGTGATTTCAATTTTTGATGTGTCCATTCCCTAGATTTTTAACGTGTGTTTAGTTTTGTGCTTTATGAATTTAAAGAATCATTACAATGTTAAAGTGTGAGGTACTAAATGACTGTAAAGTTGTATGTGCCTCCACGACTTCCCTTGTACGACTCTCGTGAGTTTGATCTTTTAAATACTTGTTTCCCACATTTTTTTCACTTGAATTTAAATAACTAATCTATGAATATGAATAATTTTTGCAACATTAAATGAGTAACATACTGAATGACTCTTAAGTCACGTGTGTCGCACGATATACTAGTCATGTGCGCTTGCACGACTATTAAGATGCTTTATTTGAATTCTAGTGATTTTGATCGAAAGGTGTCGGCCAATCGCTCAATCTAAGAAGCTTTCCCCTCTTCTTTACGGAAGTTAGTTTTTAATCTATTCCAATTCATAGGTCAAGCACTATCGTCAAACCAAGAGTAGTATCTTAATATATCTATGTAGATTTGGTAGCCAAAAGAGTCATATTATAGGATAAAAAAATGTTCAAAAGATTACTCTTAGTAGAAATTTATCGATGTGGGAAAATTATTGGAGTGCCAAAAAACCTAATTTTTTTTCGCATAAAAAATATAAAAAGATAAAAATAAAAATTTATAAATGACTTAACTGAATTCACGTGAGAATGAATTTAGGAGATGAAAAAATTAAAATTAAATTCACATGACAAGACTTAGGGAATAAAGATTTTATTGAAATTCATGTGACGAGATTGTTATATCTCAAGAGTTGTGCAAGCTCATGACTAGTGTTTCATGCAGGAACACATTACTTAAAAGTCATTCAGTATGTTACGCATTTAATGTCGCAACCACTATTTAAATTCATCAATACTTAACTAAATTCACATAAATATCTAGGGAATGAGAATATAAAAAAACTAGTTCACGTGAAAAGAGTCTGTGACATCTAGAAAGTCGTGCGGGCACACACAACTTAGTAGTTATTCATTATTTCACAAATATCACAAACATTATTGAAATTCCTAAAGCACATCAAAAATTTAATTCATGTGAAAAGAGAATAACACATCAAATAAACGTGCAAGCTCACGTGTCTAGTGTGTTGTACAAACAAACAAGAGATAAAACTTGATGCACAATCACTATTTAAATTTTTAAATCACATAAATAATTTCACGTGAAAAAGAATCCAAGAAACATGAAAAGAATTTGTTATATCTCGAGAATTGTGCATGCCCACATGACTGATGCGTCGTGCGGCACACGTGGCTTAATTAAGCTCATTCCCATAAAAAATATGAGAATTTAGTTATGTGGTTTAGTAATTTTTATAGCGATTACACATTAAAGATGTGATGTAGTTAATCATTACAAACTCATGTGTCTGTAGAACACATTAGACCTGTAAGCTTGCACTTTTGGTTGATAAGTTATACTTTTTTCCCATGATTTCAATTTTTTATGTGTCCATTCCCTAGATTTTTCACGTGTATTATGAATTTAAATATTGATTACAATGTAAAAGTGTGAGGTACTAATTTATTGTGAATTTGATTTTTTAGGTATTTGTTCCCTTTTCCACGCGAACTTAATTAAGTGCTCTATGAATTTCAATAATGGTCGCAACATTAAAAGAGTAACATAAATAATGATTATTAAGTCACGTGTGTTGCACGACATACTAGTCATGTGTGCTTGCACGACTATTAAGATGTTCATGCGACATACTAGTCGTGTGCGCTTGCACGACTATTAAGACGTTTCATTTGAATTCTATTTACCTATCGCTCAATTTAAGAAGCTTTCCCTTCTACTCTATGAAAATTATCTTTAAATCTATTTCACTTCATTGGTCTATCACTATTAAAAAACCAGAAGTAGTACCTTACTATATGTATGTAGGTTTGAGAAGCCAAAAGAGTCACGTAGGATAAATAGCGTCCAAATGATAACTCTTAGTAAAAATTTATCGATGTGGAAAAATGATTGGAGTGTGAAAAACGTAATTTTTTTTGTATTAAAAATATAAAATAATAAAAATCAAACCTTTATAGAGGACTTAATTGAATTCACGTGAAAATGAATATGGGAAATGAAAATATTAAAATTACATTCACGTGATAAGATTTAGGGAATAGAAATTTCATTGAAATTCACGTGACAAGAGATTGTTATATCTCAAGAGTTGTTCAAGCTCACATGACTAGTGTGTCGTGTAAGCACACATGACTTAAAAGTCATTCAGTATTTTACGTCTTTAATGTCGCAACTACTATTTAAATTCATCAAGCACTTAACTAAATTCACATTAAAAAATCTAGGCAATGGGCATATACAAAATTGAGCTCCAGCGAAAAGAGTCTACCACGTCTAGAAAGTCGTGCAGGACACACGCAACTTAGCAGTTATTCACTACATCACTCACATCACAATCATTATTGAAATTTCTAAAGCATATAACTAAATTCACGTGAAGAACAATCTAGGGAATCGTCACACTAAAAATTGAATTCAAGTGAATAGAGTATAATACATCAAACAAATGTGCACGCTCACGTGTCTAATGTGTAATTACTACTTATATTCCTAAATCATATAACTTAATTGAATCATTTTTCATATAAAAAATTTAAGAAGGTAAAAGTAAACATTTATATAGAACTTAACTAGATTCATAAATGAATCTAGGAAACAAATATCAAATATTTATATTCTTGTGACAATTTTTAGGAAATGACACTTCATTTGTGTTCACGTGAAAAGAGTTTATTATAACAACTTTTTTTAAGTTAGAAAAAAATTGGAAAATAAATAAAAATAAGTACAATTTACCTATATACACATCTTTTCTTTTCATAATCTCCATTATTCCCTCCAAGTATCCCTTATTTTACTCTCAAACTCCAAACGTTTGATACATAAATCCTAACTCCCAAAATTAATATTTATTCCTTCCTTATTTCAATCCACAAATCACTCCCTATACCACACCAAAAATGGAATCAAAATTTCATAAAATATATTTTTATTTCTCAACAATAGAATTTCAGATTATAATAATAAAAAGTAAAAATAACATCAAAGTTGATAAAAATCAATCGTTATTTCTAAAAAATCAAATTAAGAAAATGAAAAAATAAGATAAAAGCAAAAAACTTATAAAAAAAAGCAAAAAAATTAAAATCGATTGAATCATAAAAAAATTATATGTTGAATCAAGATTTAGAAAAACTCTTTTACTTTATGGTGATGATTGTTTTTTAAAAAAACAACAAAAAATGATTGAGATTTGAGAATAACGTGGAGAAAGAAATAGGAAATATAATAACAATAAAAATAAAAATCAACTAATAGAAAGAAAATCAATTGATTGATAAACCTTATCAATCACAAATTACTATATTATGGAAGAATATTTGTTATTTAATTATATCAGGATTTCTTTTTATATTTGATTATTTTATTATTAAATAATATTTTTCTTATTTCATTCATATTGTTACAAATATTTTGTTATATATCAAAAACGAGAATGTCGTATTTGATTTGCAATGTTTATACATGTTCGAATTTTAAATCTACATTGAAATACAAGTTCAAAAAAAAGAGAAAGAAATAGTTGGATTAGTCATTACACGATTATCACTGCCAAAGACACAATGTATCTCATTTATTTTGATTCTTAATTTAGTCTTGTTAGTGTTATTATTGATTCGATACATCACTGCTACAATCATTGTTTGTTCCACGCATCTGATACTAATTTTTCATGTGTATCTCGTTTATTTTTATAAAAACACTATGTATCAAATTAAATATCTTGATATATAAATACGTAAACATTGATAATATTAATGTATCAAATACATAATCAACTACTAAATGATATCTTTATAGATACACTTTATTTCAGCTTACACACACTATTCTTTCACAACCTTATTGTATCAGATACATTATTATCAGCAAAAAGAATTATAGAAAAAAGCATCTAATCAACTTGAAATCTTCCACAATTGCATATTTATTATTCAAGACAAACAATATATCTTTCTTTCAGAATCACAGACTAAATAAAGATACTTTGATGATTCAAAAACCTGTTAACGTTAAAGAAATTAGTGATACATTCCGTAAAACAGTTATTATATGCATCAATCACAAACAATCAAACAACTAAACTTATATACTTATATTAGGTACAAAACATAACTTTAATCTGATACATACCTCATTCACGACTATTAAGATGCTTTATTTGAATTCTAGTGATTTTGATCGAAAGGTGTCGGCCAATTGCTCAATCTAAGAAGCTTTCCCCTCTTCTTTACGGAAGTTAGCTTTTAATCTATTCCAGTTCATAGGTCAATTACTATCGTCAAACCAAGAGTAGTACCTTAATATATCTATGTAGATTTCGTAGCCAAAAGAGTCATATTATAGGATAAAAAAATGTTTAAAAGATTACTCTTAGTAGAAGTTTATCGATGTGGGAAAATTATTGGAGTGCCAAAAAACCTAATTTTTTTTCCGCATAAAAAATATAAAAAGATAAAAGTAAACATTTATAAATGACTTAACTGAATTCACGTGAGAATGAATTTAGGAGATGAAAAAATTAAAATTAAATTCACATGACAAGACTTAGGGAATAAAGACTTTATTGAAATTCATGTGACAAGAGATTGTTATATCTCAAGAGTTTTGCAAGCTCATGACTAGTGTTTCGTACAGGAACACATTACTTAAAAGTCATTCAGTATGTTACGCATTTAATGTTGCAACCACTATTTAAATTCATCAATACTTAACTAAATTCACATAAATATCTAGGGAATGAGAATATAAAAAAACTAGTTCACGTGAAAAAAGTCTGTGACATCTAGAAAGTCGTGCGGGCACACACAACTTAGTAGTTATTCATTATTTCACAAATATCACAAACATTATTGAAATTCCTAAAGCACATAAAAAATTTAATTCATGTGAAAAGAGAATAACACATCAAATAAACGTGCAAGCTCACGTGTCTAGTGTGTTGTACAACAAACAAGAGATAAAACTTGGTAAGTACCTAAAGCCTTTAATGCACAATCACTATTTAAATTTTTAAATCACATAAATAATTTCACGTGAAAAAGAATCAAAGAAACTTGAAAAAATTTGTTATATCTCGAGAATCGTGCATGCCCACATGACTGATGCGTCGTGCGGCACACGTGGCTTAATTAAGCTCATTCCCATAAAAAATATGAGAATTTAGTTATGTGGTTTAGTAATTTTTATAGAGATTACACATTAAAGATGTGATGTAGTTAATCATTACAAACTCATGTGTGTCTACAGAACACATTAGACATGTAAGCTTGCACTTTTGGTTGATAAGTTATACTTTTTTCCGTTGATTTCAATTTTTTATGTGTCCATTCCCTAGATTTTTCACGTGTATTATGAATTTAAATATTGATTACAATGTAAAAGTGTGAGGTACTAATTGATTGTGAATTTGATTTTTTAGGTACTTGTTCCCTTTTTCACGCGAACTTAATTAAGTGCTCTATGAATTTCAATAATGGTTGCAACATTAAAAGAGTAACATAAATAATGATTATTAAGTCACGTGTGTTGCACGACATACTAGTCATGTGCGCCTGCACGACTATTAAGACGTTCGTGCGACATACTAGTCATGAAAATTAACTTTAAATCTATTTCACTTCATTGGTCTATCACTATTAAAAAACCAGAAGTAGTACCTTACTATATGTATGTAGGTTTGAGAAGCCAAAAGAGTCACGTAGGATAAAAAGCGTCCAAATGATAACTCTTAGTAAAAATTTATCGATGTGGGAAAATGATTGGAGTGTGAAAAACGTAATTTTTTTTTGTATTAAAAATCTAAAAAGATAAAAACCAAACCTTTATAGAGGACTTAATTGAATTCACCTGAAAATGAATATGGGAAATGAAAATATTAAAATTACATTCACGTGATAAGATTTAGGGAATAGGAATTTCATTGAAATTCACATGACAAGAGATTGTTATATCTCAAGAGTTGTTCAAGCTCACATGACTAGTGTGTCGTGTAAGCACACATGATTTAAGAGTCATTCAGTATTTTACGTCTTTAATGTCGCAACTACTATTTAACTTCATCAAGCACTTAACTAAATTCACATTAAAAAATCTAGGCAATGGGCATATACAAAATTGAGCTCAAGTGAAACGAGTCTACCACATCTAGAAAGTCGTGCAGGACACACGCAACTTAGCAGTTATTAACTACATCACTCACGTCACAATTATTATTGAAATTCCTAAAGCATATAACTAAATTCACGTGAAGAACAATCTAGGAAATCGTCACACTAAAAATTGAATTCAAGTGAATAGAGTATAATACATCAAACAAATGTGCACGCTCACGTGTCTAATGTGTAATGACTACTTATATTCCTAAATCATATAACTTAATTGAATCATTTTTCACATATAAAATTTAAAAAGGTAAAAGTAAACATTTATATAGAACTTAACTAGATTCATAAATGAATCTAGGAATTCATAAATGAATCTAGGAAACAAATATCAAAAATTATATTCTTGTGACAATTTTTAGGAAATGACACTTCATTTGTGTTCACGTGAAAAGAGTTTATTATAACAATTTTTTTTGAGTTAGAGAAAAATTGGAAAATAAATAAAAATAAGTATAATTTATCTATATACACATCTTTCCTTTTCGTAATCTCCTTTATTCCCTACAAGTATTCCTTATTTTACTCTCAAACTTCAAACGTTTGATACATAAATCCTAACTCCCAAAATTAATATTTATTCCTTCCTTATTTCAATCCACAAATCACTCCCTATACCACTCCAAAAATGAAATCAAAATTTCAGAAAATAATTTTTTATTTCTTAACAATAGAATTTCAGATTATAATAATAAAAAGTAAAAATAACATCAAAGTTGATAAAAATCAATTGTTATTTCTAAAAAAATCAAATTAAGAAAATGAAAAAATAAGATAAAAGCAAAAAACTTATAAAAAAAAGCAAAAAAATTAAAATCGATTGAATCATAAAAAAATTATATGTTGAATCAAGATTTAGAAAAACTCTTTTACTTTTTGGTGATGATTTTAAGAAAAAACAACAACAAATGATTGGGATTTGAGAATAACGTGGAGAAAGAAATAGGAATAATAATAACAATAAAAATAAAAATCAACTAATAGAAAGAAAATCAATTGATTGATAAACCTTATCAATCACAAATTACTATATTATGGAAGAATATTTGTTATTTAATTATATCAGGATTTCTTTTTATATTTGATTATTTTATTATTAAATAATATTTTTCTTATTTCATTCATATTGTTACAAATCTTTTGTTATATATCAAAAATTAGAATGTCGTATTTGACTTGCAATGTTTATACATGTTCGAATTTTAAATCTACATTGAAATACAAGTTCAAAAAAAAGAGAAAGAAATAGTTGGATTAGTCATTACACGATTATCACTGCCAAAGACACAATGTATCTCATTTATTTTGATTCTTAAATTAGTCTTGTTAGTGTTATTATTGATTCGATACATCACTGCTACATTTATTGTTTGTTCCACGCATCTGATACTAAATTTTCATGTGTATCTCGTTTATTTTGATAAAAACACTATGTATCAAATTAAATATCTTGATATAAATACGTAAACATTGATAATATTATTGTATCAAATACATAATCAACTACTAAATGATATATTTATAGATACACTTTATTTCAGCTTACACACACTAATCTTTCACAACCTTATTGTATCAGATACATTATTATCAACAAAAAGAATTATAGAAAAAAGCATCTAATCAACTTGAAATCTTCCACAATTGCATATTTATCATTCAAGGCAAACAATATATCTTTCTTTCAGAATCACAGACTAAATAAAGATACTCTGATGATTCAAAAACCTGTTAACATTAAAGAAATTAGTGATACATTCCGTAAAACAGTTATTATATGCATCAATCACAAACAATCAAACAACTAAACTTATATACTTATATCAGGTACAAAATATAACTTTAATCTGATACATACCTCATTCTTGAACATTTTGATGCTTTTACAACAAAATATATGCACGACTATTAAGATGCTTTATTTGAATTCTAGTGATTTTGATCGAAAGGTGTCGGCCAATCGCTCAATCTAAGAAGCTTTCCCCTCTTCTTTACGGAAGTTAGTTTTTAATCTATTCCAGTTCATAGGTCAAGCACTATCGTCAAACCAAGTGTAGTACCATAATATATCTATGTAGATTTGGTAGCCAAAAGAGTCATATTATAGGATAAAAAAATGTTCAAAAGAATACACTTAGTAGAAATTTATCGATGTGGGAAAATTATTGGAGAGCGAAAAACATAAAAAAAATTTTCATATTAAAAATCTAAGAAGATAAAAGCAAACTTATTTAGAGGACTTAACTGATTTCACGTGAGAATGAATTTAGGAGATGAAAAAATTAAAATTAAATTCACGTGACAAGATTTATGGAATAAAGACTTTATCGAAATTCATGTGACAAGAGATTGTTATATCTCAAGAGTTGTGCAAGCTCATGACTAGTGTTTCGTGCAGGAACACATGACTTAAAAGTCATTCAGTATGTTACGCATTTAATGTCGCAACCACTATTTAAATTCATCAACACTTAACTAAATTCACATAAATATCTAGGGAATGAGCATATAAAAAAATTAGTTCACGTGAAAAGAGTCCGTGACATCTAGAAAGTCGTGCGGGCACACAAAACTTAGTAGTTATTCATTATCTCATAAATATCACAATCATTACTGAAATTTCTAATGCACATCAATTATAGGATAAAAAAATTCCTAGATTTTATTCACATGAATTTAGTTAACTACTCTATGAATTTCAATAGTGGTTGCAACTTTAAATGAGTAACATACCGAATGACTTTTAAGTCACGTGTGTCGCACGACATACTAGTCATGTCTGCTTGCACGACTATTAAGACGCTTCATCTGAATTTTGTTTATTTTGATTGAAATATGTCATCCTATCGCTCAATCCCTGAAGCTTTCCCCTCTTTTTTACGGAAGTCATCTTTAAATATACTCCAGTTCATGGGTCAATCACTATCGTCAAACCAAGAGTAGTACCTTAATATATCTATGTAGATTTCGAAGCCAAAAGAGTCATACTATAGGATAAAAAAATGTTCAAAAGATTACTCTTAGTAGAAATTTATCGTTGTGGGAAAATTATTGGGGTGCGAAAAATGTAATATTTTTTTCGTATTAAAAATCTAAGAAGATAAAAGCAAACTTTTATAGAGGACTTAACTGAATTCACGTGAGAATGAATTTAGGAGATGAAAAAATTAAAATTAAATTCATGTGACAAGATTTAGAGAATAAAGACTTTACCGAAATTCCTGTGACAAGAGATTGTTATATCTCAAGAGTTGTGCAAGCTCATGACTAGTGTTTCGTGCAGGAACACATGACTTTTAAAAGTCATTTAGTATGTTACTCATTCAATGTCGCAACCACTATTTAAATTCATCAACACGTAACTAAATTCACATAAATATCTAGGGAATGAGCATATAAAATAATTAGTTCACGTGAAAAGAGTCTGTGACATCTAGAAAGTCGTGCGGGCACACACAACTTAGTAATTATTCATTATCTCATAAATATCACAATCATTACTGAAATTCCTAAAGCACATGTATTATTGGATAAAAAAATTCCTAGATTTTATTCACATGAATTTAGTTAAATACTCTATGAATTTCGATAGTAGTTGCAACATTAAATGAGTAACATATCAAATAACTTTTAAGTCACGTGTGTTGCACGACATACTAGTCATGTCTGCTTGCACGACTATTAAGACGCTTCATCTTAATTTTGTTTATTTTGATTGAAATATGTCATCCTATTGCTCAATCCCTGAAGCTTTCCCCTTTTTTTTACAGAAGTCATCTTTAAATATACTCCAGTTCATGCGTCAATCACTATCGTCAAATCAAGAGTAGTACCTTAATATATCTATGTAGATTTCGTAGCCAAAAGAGTCATATTATAGGATAAAAAAATGTTCAAAAGATTACTCTTAGTAGAAATTTATCGATGTAGGAAAATTATTGGAGTGCGAAAACGTAATACTTTTTTCGTATTAAAAATCTAAGAAGATAAAAGAAAACTTTTATAGAGGACTTAATTGAATTCACGTGAAAATGAATCTGGGAAATGAGAATATTAAAATTACATTCACGTGATAAGATTTAGGGAATAGGAATTTCATTGAAATTCACGTGACAGAGATTGTTATATCTCTAGAGTTGTTCAAGTTCACATGACTAGTGTGTCGTGTAAGCAGACACAACTTAAAAGTCATTCAGTATGTTATGCATTTAATGTCGCAACAACTATTTAAATTCATCAAGCACTTAACTAAATTCACATAAAAAATCTAGTGAATGAGCATATACAAAATTTATTTCAAGTGAAAAGAGTCTGTCACATCTAGAAAATTGTGCAAGTACACACATCTTCGTACAATCATTCATGAAATTCCTAAAGCACATCAATTATAGGATAAAAAATTTTCTAGATTTTTTTCACATGAATTTAGTTAACTACTCTATGAATTTCAATAGTGGTTGCAACATTAAATGAGTAACATATCGAATGACTTTTAAGTCACGTGTGTCGCACGACATACTATGTGTGCTTGCATGACTATTAAGACGCTTCATCTGAATTTTATTTGTTTTGATTGAAATATGTCATCCTATCGCTCAATCCCTGAAGCTTTCCCCTCTTTTTTTACGGAAGTCATCTTTAAATGTACTCCAGTTCATGGGTCAATCACTGTCGTCAAACCAAGAGTAGTACCTTAATATATCTATGTAGATTTCGAAGCCAAAAGAGTCATATTATAGGATAAAAAAATGTTCAAAAGATTACTCTTAGTAGAAATTTATCGATGTGGGAAAATTATTGGGGTGCGAAAAACGTAATATTTTTTTCGTATTAAAAATCTAAGAAGATAAAAGCAAACTTTTATAGAGGACTTAACTGAATTCACGTGAGAATGAATTTAGGAGATGAAAAAATTAAAATTAAATTCACGTGATAAGATTTAGGAATAGGAATTTCATTGGATTTCACGTGACAGAGATTGTTATATCTCTAGAGTTGTTCAAGCTCACATGACTAGTGTGTCGTGTAAGAACACATGACTTAAAAGTCATTCAGTATGTTACGCATTTAATGTCGCAACCACTATTTAAATTCATCAAGCACTTAACTAAATTCACATAAAAATCTAGAGAATGAGCATATACAAAATTTATTTCAAGTGAAAAGAGTCTGTCACATCTAGAAAATTGTTCAAGTACACAACTTCGTACAATCATTACTGAAATTCCTAAAGCACATCAATTATAGGATAAAAAAATTCCTAGATTTTTTTCACATGAATTTAGTTAATTACTTTATGAATCTCAATAGTGGTTGCAGCATTAAATGGGTAACATACCGAATGACTTTTTAACTCACGTGTGTCGCACGACATACTAGTCATGTCTGCTTGCATGACTATTAAGATGCTTCTTTGAATTTTATTTGTTTTTATTGAAATATGTCATCCTACCGCTCAATCCTGAAGCTTTCCCCTCTTTTTTACGGAAGTCATCTTTATATATACTCCAGTTCATGGGTCAACCACTATTGTCAAACCAAGAGTGGTACCTTAATATATCTATGTAGATTTCGAAGCCAAAAGAGTCATATTATAGGATAAAAAAATGTTCAAAAGATTATTCTTAGTAGAAGTTTATCGATGTGGGAAAATTATTGGAGTGCTAAAAAACATAATTTTTTCCCATAAATAATCTAAGAAGATAATAGTAAACATTTATAAATGACTTAACTGAATTCACGTGAAAATGAATCTAAGAAATGAGAATATTAAAATTACATTCACGTGATAAGATTTAGGCAATAGGAAGTTCATTAAAAAGAGTCTGTCACATCTAGAAAATTTTGCAAGTACACACAACTTCGTAGTTATTCATTATCTCATGCATTTCACAATCATTACTGAAATCCTAAAGCACATCAATTATAGGATAAAAAAATTCCAAGATTTTTTTCACATGAATTTAGTTAACTACTCTATGAATTTCAATAGTGGTTGCAACATTAAATGAGTAACATACCGAATGACTTTTAAGTCACGTGTCTCGCACGACATACTATGTGTGCTTCACATACTATGTGTGCTTACACGACTATTAAGACGCTTTATCTGAATTTTATTTATTTTGATTAAAATATGTCATCCTATCGCTCAATCCCTGAAGCTTTCCCCTCTTTTTTTACGGAAGTCATCTTTAAATATACTCCAGTTCATGGGTCAATCACTGTCGTCAAACCAAGAGAAGTACCTTAATATATCTATGTAGGTTTCGTAGCCAAAAGAGTCGTATTATAGGATAAAAAAATGTTCAAAAGATTACTCTTAGTAGAAATTTATCGATGAGGGAAAATTATTGGAGTGTGAAAAACATAATATTTTTTTCGTATTAAAAATCTAAGAAGATAAAAGCAAACTTTTTTAGAGGACTTAACTGATTCCACGTGAGAATGAATTTAGGAGATGAAAAAATTAAAATTAAATTCATGTGACAAGATTTAGGGAATAAAGACTTCATCGCAATTCATGTGACAAGAGATTGTTATATCTCAAGAGTTGTGCAAGCTCATGACTAGTGTTTCGTGCAGGAACACATGACTTAAAAGTCATTCAGTATGTTACGCATTTAATGTCGCAATTACTATTTAAATTCATCAACAATTAACTAAATTCACATAAATATCTAGGGAATGAGTATATAAAAATATTAGTTCACGTGAAAAGAGTCTGTGACATCTAGAAAGTCGTGCGGCAGACACAACATAGTAGTTATTCATTATCTTATAAATATCACAATCATTACTGAAATTCCTAAAGCACATCAATTATAGGATAAAAGAATTCCTAGATTTTTTTCACATGAATTTAGTTAACTACTCTATGAATTTCAATAGTGGTTGCAACGTTAAATGAGTAACATACCGAATGACTTTTAAGTCACGTGTGTCGCACGACATACTATGTGTGCTTGCACGACTATTAAGACGCTTCATCTGAATTTTGTTTATTTTGATTCAAGTATGTCATCCTATCGCTCAATCCGTGAAGCTTTCCCCTCTTTTTTACAGAAGTCATCTTTAAATATACTCTAGTTCATGCGTCAATCACTATCGTCAAACCAAGAGTAGTACCTTAATATATCTATGTAGATTTCGAAGCCAAAAGAGTCATATTATAGGATAAAAAAATGTTCAAAAGATTACTCTTAGTAGAAATTTATCGATGTAGGAAAATTTTTGGATTGCGAAGAACGTAATATTTTTTTCGTATTAAAAATGTAAGAAGATAATAGCAAACTTTTATAGAGGACTTAATTGAATTCACGTGAAAATTAATATGGGAAATGAGAATATTAAATTTACATTCACGTGATAAGATTAAGGGAATAGGAAGTTCATTGAAAAGAGTCTGTCACATCTAGAAAATTGTGCAAGTACACACAACTTCGTTGTTATTCATTATCTCAAGCATATCACAATCATTACTGAAATTCCTAAAGCACATCAATTATAGGATAAAAAAATTTCTAGATTTTTTTAACTTGAATTTAGTTAACTACTCTTTGAATTTCAATAGTGGTTGCAACATTAAATGAGTAACATACCGAATGACTTTTAACTCACGTGTGTCGCACGACATACTAGTCATGTGTGCTTGCACGACTATTAAGACGCTTCATCTGAATTTTATTTATTTGGATTGAAATATGTCATCCTATCGCTCAATCCCTGAAGCTTTCCCCTTTTTTTTTTACGGAAGTCATCTTTAAATATACTCCAGTTCATGGGTCAATCACTATCGTCAAACCAAGAGTAGTACCTTAATATATCTATGTAGATTTCGAAGCCGAAAGAGTCATATTATAGGATAAAAAAAGTTCAAAAGATTACTCTTAGTAGAAGTTTATCGATGTGGGAAAATTATTGGAGTGCCAAAAAATATAATTTTTTTTGCAATAAATAATCTAAGAAGATAATAGTAAACATTTATAAATGACTTCACTGAATTCACGTGAGAAAGAATTTAGTAGATGAAAAAATTAAAATTAAATTCACGTGATAAGATTTAGGAAATAAATACTTTATCGAAATTTATGTGACAAGAGATTGTTATATCTTAAGAGTTGTGCAAGCTCATGACAAGTATTTCGTGCAGGAACACATGACTTAAAAGTCATTCAGTATGTTACGCATTTAATGTCGCAATCACTATTTAAATTCATCAAGACTTTCACTAAATTCACATAAATATCTAGGGAATGAGCATATAAAAAAATTAGTTCACGTGAAAAGAGTCTGTGACATCTAGAAAGTCGTGCGGGCACACACAACTTAGTAGTTATTCATTATCTCACAAATATCACAATCATTATTGAAATTCCTAAAGCACATCAAAAATTGAATTCATGTTAAAAGAGAATAACACATCAAATAAACATGTAGGCTCAGGTGTCTAGTGTGTTGTACAAACAAACAAGAGATAAAAATTGTTAATTACCTAACGCCTTGAATGCACAATCATTATTTAAATTTCTAAATCACATAACTAATTTCACATAAAAAAGAATCCAAGAAACATGAAATTTTTTTATATCTCGAGAATCGTGCACGCCCACATGACTAATGTGTCGTGGGACACACGTGGCTTAACTAAGCTCATTCTCTAAAAAATATGAGAATTTAGTATGTGGTTTAGTAATTTTTATAGCGATTGCACATTAAAGATGTGATGTAGTTAATCATTACAAACTCATGTGTGTAGGCAGAACACACTAGACATGTAAGCTTGCACTTTTGGTTTTTAAGTTATACTTTTTTTCCGTGATTTCAAATTTTTATGTGTCCATTCCCTAGATTTTCACCTGTATTATGAATTTAAATATTGATTACAATGTTAAAGTGAGAGGTACTAATTGATTGTGAATTTGATTTTTTAGGTACTTGTTCACTAGATTTTTTTCACGCGAATTTAATTAATGTTGTTCATCTTGTATTCCAAACATACTTAGAACAAAACTTTGAACATCTTTGTAAGACAACAAAGTTTAAGAATATTTTACAATTAGAAAATTAAAACTACTAGCGAAATTAGAATCAGAAACCGATAAAAAATATAAGAAATATTTTCCTTAAAGAAGAATTGTTGTTAATATGTGTCTAAAGAATCTTACTGATTCCAACAAACTTTGAAGAAACACGAAGTTACTAAGTTTAATGAACCTGTGAAGAACAAGAATAGAAGAACTAAAATTAATTCACAAATCAAAAATTTGTAAAACACGTACCAGAATTTGGAAAATTTTTAATAGGAAAAAGATCAAGTCCACTGAACTCACAGTGTCCTCTTAAGGAAGTTATTCCCCTCTATTATCCGAGGTTTGACTTGGAATATGACCTCTCAGGGTAAAATGATCTTAATCTCCAGAGTATAGTTACCAAAAACTCCGGTGTCAGTGAACCACTCAACGGCAGTAAACTACACTTATAATACTAGATTTAGTAGTTGAAGAAGAAGTCCATGAATTCTATATTAAATGAGAGGAAATCCCTCAATTTATAGAAAACAAAGGGTAGTGCGAAAAGTTTCTTATTGTGCCTTACCGGAAAGGTCACAAACCTTTGGAAAAGTCACAATCTTTAAGAAAGGTCGTCACCTTTCATAAAAGTCACGAATTTCCATAAAAGTCACAACTTTTCATAAAAGTCGCAACAAGAGATAAAAATTGTTAAGTACCTAACGCCTTTAATGCACAATCATTATTTAAATTTTTAAATCACATAACTAATTTCACGTGAAAAAGAATCCAAGAAACATGAAAAAAATTTGTTATGTCTCGAGAATCGTGCACGCCCACATGACTAATGTGTCGTGCGGCACACGTGGCTTAACTAAGCTCATTCCCTATAAAACATGAGAATTTAGTTATGTGGTTTAGTATTTTTTATGGCGATTGCACATTAAAGATGTGATGTAGTTAATCATTACAAACTCATGTGTGTCTGCAGAACACACTAGAGATGTAAGCTTGCACTTTTGGTTGATAAGTTATACTTTTTTCCCGTGATTTCAAATTTTTATGTGTCCATTCCCTAGATTTTTCACATGTATTATGAATTTAAATATTGATTACAATGTTAAAGTGTGAGGTACTAATTGATTGTGAATTTTATTTTTTAGGTACTTGTTCCCTTTTTCACGCGAATTTAATTATGTGCTCTATGAATTTCAATAATGGTTGCAACATTAAAAGAGAAACATAAAGAATGATTATTAAGTCATGTGCATTGCATGACATACTAGTCATGTGCGTTTGCACGACTATTAAGACGTTTGCGCGACATACTAGTCATGTGCGCTTGCACGACTATTAAGACATTTCATTTGAATTCTATTTATTTTGATTGAAAGGCGTCGACCTATCACTCAATCTTAGAAGCTTTCCCCGAAACTTTCCCCTCTTCTCTACAGAACTCATCTTTAGATTATTTCAGTTCATGGGTCAATCACTATCGTCAAACCAAGAGCAGTACCTAAATATATTAATGTAGATTTGGAAGCCAAAAGAATCACATTTTAGGATAAATAATGTTCAAAGGATTACTCTTAATTGAAGTTTATCAACGTGGGAAAATTATTGGAGTACCAAAAAACTTAAAGTTTTTTTCCGCATAAAATATCTAAGTAGATAAAAGTAAACATTTATAGATAAATTAACTGAATTCACGTAAAAATGAATTTAGGAAATGAAAATATAAATATTAAATTCACGTGAAAAGATTTAGGAAATAGAGACTTCATCGAATGCACGTGACAAGAGATTGTTATATCTCAAGAGTTGTTAAGCTTACATGACTAGTGTGTCGTGCAGAGACACATGACTTAAAAGTCATTCACTATGTTACGCATTTAATGTCGCAACCACTATTTAAATTCATCAACCACTTAACTAAATTAACATAAAAAATCTTGGAAATGAGCATATAAAAATTTAATTCACGTCAAAAGAGTCTCTCACATCTAGAAAGTCGTGCAGGCACACACAACTTAGCAGTTATTCATCACCTCACGCATATCACAATCATTACTTAAATTCTAAAACACATCAAAAATTGAATTCACCTGAAAAGAGTGTAACACATCAAATAAACGTGCAGGCTCACGTTTCCAGTGTATTGTACGAACAAACCCGAGATAACGATTGTTAAGTACCTCATGCCTTTAATGCACAATCATTATTTAAATTTTAAAATCATATAACTAATTTCACGTGAAAAAGAATCTAAGGAACATGAAAAGAATTTGTTATATCTCTAGAATCATACACGCCCACTTGACTAATGTGTCGTGCGGCATCCGCGACTTCAATGAGCTCATTCGCTAAAAAATACGTGAATTTAGTTATGTGGTCTAGTAATTTTTATAGTGATTACACATTAAAGGTGTGAGGTAGTTAATCATTATTAACCTCTGTGTGTCTTGTATAACACACTAGACATGTAAGCCTCCACTTTTGGTTGATAAGTTTTACTTTTTCACGTGATTTCAATTTTTGATGTGTCCATTCCCTAGATTTTTCACGTTTGTTTAGTTTTGTGCTTTATGAATTTAAATATTGGTTACAATGTTAAATGTGTGAGGTACTAAATGACTGTAAAGTTGTCTGTGCCTTCACGACTTTCCTGGTGTAGCTCCCGTGAATTTTATTTTTTAAGTACATGTTCCATAGATATTTTTCACGTGAATTTAGTTAACTTCTCTATGAATTTCAATAATTTTTGCAACATTAAATGAGTATCATACAGAATGACTCTTAAGTCATGTGTGTCGTATGACATACTAGTCATGTGCACTTGCACGACTATTAAGAAGCTTCATTTGAATTCTATTTATTTTGATTGAAAGGTGTCGACCTATTGCTCAATCTAAGAAGTTTTTTCCGAAAGTTTCCCCTCTTCTCTACGGAAGTGATCATTTAATCTATTTCAGTTCATTGGTTAATCACTATCGTCAAACCAAGAGTAGTACCTTAATATATGTATGTAGATTTTTAAACCAAAAGAGTCACATTTTAGGATAAATATGTGTTCAAAAGATTACTCTTAATAGAAATTTATTGATGTGGGAAAATTATTGGAGTTCCAAAAAAGTTAATATTTTTTTTCGCATAAAATATCTAAGAAGATAAAAGTAAATATTTATAGAGGACTTAATTAAATTTACGTGAATGTGAATTTAAGAAATGAAAATATTAAAATTAAATTCATGTGACATGATTTAGGGAATAGAGACTTTATCGAAATTTACGTGACGAGAAATTGTTATATTTCAAGAGTTGTGCAAGCTCACATGGCTAGTGTGTCGTGCAGGAAAACATGACTTAAAAGTCATTCAATATGCTACACATTTAATGTCACAACCACTGTTTAAATTCATCAACTGTTTAACTAAATTTACATAAAAAATCCAGGGAATGAGCATATAAAAAAATTTAGTTAACGTTAAAAGAGTGTCACATCTAGAAAGTCGTGCAAGCACACACAACTTAGCAGTTATTCATTACCTCACACATATCACAAACATTATTGAAATTTCTAAAGCACATCAAAAATTGAATTCACGTGAAAAGAGTGTAACATATCAAATAAACGTGCAGGCTCACATGTCTAGTGTGTTGTAAAGACAAATACATGATTTTTTCATGTGAATTTAGTTATGTGATTTAATAATTTAAACGGTGATTGCACATTAAAGATGTGAGGTAGTTAACCCTTACTAACTAATGTGTGTTCACAGAACACACAAGACATGTAAGCTTGTACTTTTGTTTGATAAGTTATAATCTTTTCACGTAATTTTTATTTTTAATGTGTTCATTTCCTAGATTCTTTCACGTGTGTATGTACAACTATCCGGATTTGGCACTCTTTTCACGTGAATTTAATTTTTTAAGTTATGATTTCCTAAAATTTTTTCACGTGAATTTAGTTAAATTTTTTTTTTTATGAATTTCAATAATGGTTGCAACATAAAATGAGTAATAACATACTGAATGACTTTAAGTCACGTATGTCGTACGACATACTAGTCATCTGAATTTGCATGACTCTCGAGAGATAACAAATTATTTTCACGTTTCTTAGATTTTTTTCACGGGAAGTTAATTATGTGATTTATAAATTTGAATAGTAATTGTGTATTAAAACGTGAGATATTCAACAATTCAGGTGAAAATATATATGGAATGAACACATAAAAAATCAAATTCACATATAAAAAATGTGTCACATTTAGAACGTCGTGCAAATACACACAGTTTAACACTAATTCATTACCTCATGCATTTAATTTAACAATCAATAATTATATTCTAAAGCACATAACTATATAAGAGCTTTTTAGTTAACCTCTAAACACCTTGGGCCGAAGAGTGATTGTAAAATAAAAAAGAATGGTATGCTTTTAAATTCAATTTATTTTGATAGAAAGAAGTTAGGGTATCACCCTATCTAAACAACTTTCCCCTTTCCTATGTGACAGTAATTATTAAATTCATTTCAATTTTTTTCTCTGTTGCTCTCGCCAAACTAAGAGTAGAAGCTTAATATATAAGTGTATAGATTTCGAAGCCAATAGAGTTACACTTTAAAATAATAAAGTATATTTAAAATGATATTGTTTATAGAAGTTGATCAAAACGGAAAAATCATTTGAGTGTACAACTTAAAAAAACTTTTTTTCACATAAAATGTTTAAGAAAGTAAAAGTAAACATTTATAGAAAATTTAACTTAATTTACGTGAAAATAAATCTAGAAAATGAGCATATCAAAAATTAAATTTACGTGACAAGAGTTTATTATATCTCGAAAGTTGTACAAGCTCACTTGACTAGAGTGTGTGCAGGCACACATGACTTTTTCACGTAAATTTGATTTTTAAGGTTCTGACTTTCTAGATTTTTCACATGAATTTAGTTAAATGTTTCACGAATTTCAATAATGGTTGCAATGTAAAATGAATAACATACTGGATGATTCTTAAGTCATGCGTGTCACACGACATTCTAGTCATCTGAGTTTGCACGACGCTCGGGAGATAACAAATTTTTTTCACGTTCCTTAGAATTTTTCCATATGAAGTTAATTATGTGATTTATAAATTTGAATAGTGATTGTGTATCAACTTTAAATTTTTAAAGCACATAACTAAATTCACATGAAAATATCTAGAAAATGGATACATTAAAAATTGAATTCACGTGAAAAGAGTACAACTCATCAAACAAATGTGCAAACTCATGTGTCTAGTGTGTTTTACAAACACACACGGTTAAGAATTGTTAAGTACCTCACGTCTTTAATGCACAGTCACTATTTAAATTCCTAAAGCACACAACTAACTTCCTGTGAAAAAAGAATCTAAGAAACGTGAAAAAAATCAGTTATCTCTCAAGAGTCGAGCAAGCTCACGTAACTAGTATGTCATGCGACACACATGAGTTAAGAGTCATTCAATATGTTACACATTTGATGTTGCAATCACTATTTAAAATCATAAAGAACTTAACTAAATTTATGTGAAAAAAATCTAGCAAATAACCAAATCACTGTTTATATTCATAAAGTACTTAGTTGCGTTTTGGGCCAATGATATGAAAGAAAATAAGGGGTCATTTGGTACAAAAATTGAAAATATAAGGATTAGTAACATAGAGATTAGTAATGCAGAGATTAGTAATGCAAATTATTTTTTTGTCAAGTGTTCGGTTCTACTTTTCACTTAATTTTGTGTTTGATTTAAAACACTAAAAAAAAATTATTTCCTATTATACACTTGTATTATTATGAGTGTTTATTTCATGAAATCGAGTCAATGTAGATAACCATCAATGGGACAATTTTTTTAAAGAATTTTCTATTCCATTTAATTAGTTAAGTAACTACTTATATGTATAGAATTGTTATTAATTTTAAGGTGTAGTGTACCACTAAAAAAATCATTGATGGCACGGTGTAATGTTATTGGTCAAATATATATTTTAAATTTAACATAAATTTAAGACTACTTAAATTATTCAATACCTAGAGCTTGTTTTTTTAAAAAAATAGTTCAAGTGGGTAATCAACAAACTATCTTGAATAAAAAAAATCAAAAATTAGTGAAATCATTAAATTACACAAAAAGATTTGAAGAATTTAAGCAGAACATTTATAACCATCTTAATATAAATAAAAAGGAAATTAAATTACAAAAGAAATTTAAGAAAATAAATTAAGGATTAGTTTAGTCATTTAGAGGTTTTATCCAAGGTTTAACCACATATGATGAATAAGTAATCTATGTACTAAATTAAGTGAAGCAACCAAATAATGTATTAAATGGACTAAATTTTAATCTATAGATTATTCTATCTAATACAACCTACCAAACAGGTCCTAAGTGTTTTATATTTATGTTTATATAGTCTAAACTCTAATATATGTCTGTTTCCGTCTTAATATGTCTTAGGTTCAAACTATCTATATATAAAGAAAATCATATAAGAGTGACATCCCAAAATGGGTCATGAAATGTTTAAAACAAATATAATGAAGATTCTAATACGAATTTGGAACATCGAATGAAAAAATAAAAACGCTAATATATGAAATTATGAATATATTGAACGTAAATGCTATTTATTTCGATGTGATTGATTATTAAATTTCTAAATATTAATTCAAGGGAAAAGACTCAAACATGCTATTAAACTTTCAAAAAAGGCGCATATATGCCATCAGTTAAAAGTTTGATTTTATTATGTCTTTACAGTTAAAGAAAATATTTATTCATGTTATTATTTTTTAACAATAGAAATCATTTTTGACAGGTGGCCAATTATAATCCGGCCACGTTATTAATTTTTTAAATAAATAATTAATTCAATTGTTTTTCAAAATTATAATTTTTTAAAATTAAAATATTGATAACGTGACCGAATTATAATTGATCACGTGTCAAAAATGGTTTTGCAAAACCATTATTAAAAAATAATGACATAAATAAATCTTTTCTTTAACGATAATAACATAAATAATTCAAATATTTAACTAATAATATAAATAATTTTTTTTTTAAAAGTTGGATGCATATTTGAATCTTTTTCCTTTATTCAATTAAGATAATATAGTAAACTCAAAGGATCACTTCTCCGAACCCATGGAGTCCATTCACCTGGTCTCATCCCCTGACTCACCCGAGTTCAACCATCTGACTCGGGCATTGACTCATTCATCAGTCATCGGACTCGACGCCGAATGGAAGCCAATTCGAACCCATCAGTCTACTTTCCCCACCGTCTCGCTTCTCCAAATCGCTTGTCAGCTCCCCGGCGACGACGACGACGACTCGTCGGTGGAATCGCCCGTCTTCTTAATTGACCTAGCGTCGATCCCTTTACAATCAATTTACCAGCTTATCAGGGATGCATTTGTCTCGCCGAATATACTGAAATTGGGATTCAGATTCAAACAGGATTTAGTGTATTTATCTTCTACTTTCTGCGCTCATGACTGTGAACCTGGTTTTGATAGGGTTAGTTTTGTTTTTTGTCTTCTGAAGAAATGATTATTCGAGTTACTTCACAATTGTCGAAGCTTTTATTTTATATACCATATTGCTTTCAAATATGACTTCAAATTGCAAAATGATATGTTAATGGTGGTGCTTTGAAGTTTCATGATATTGATTAAGGAGCTTAACTTGCATAATTTTGGGTAGTGATATATAATGGTCAACACAACTTAAGCTAACTCTGGAAGAACTAAGTGGTAGCTCAATGACATACCCCTTAACCCCGCGCCCGGTATATGCGGTAGCTGCTTATGCTTGGTTGCTTAAAGAATGTCAACAACTTCATCAAAATTTATCCCGATTTTGCTTTTTAATCACTGTCCTAGATTGTAAAAGAACTGTTGAAATATATGGATATGTCATTGCTGCAATTAGTATTTGTAGTTTACTAAAGTACTTGGGACTATTTTTGCTCTTGAAGCAATCTTGGTTCAACCACACATTCTATATGCTGCACACTCTTATGTTTCGTTACCTTTTTATAGGACTGATTTTTGTTTTGTCTGGTTAATGCTTGTCATATACTAGCTAATAATTGGTGACTAGGTGGAACCCTTTTTAGATATAACAAGCATATACATCAACCTGCAACCCAAACAACCAGGGAGAAGATTATCAAAGCAAACAAAGAGCTTGGCAACAATTTGCCAGGAGGTTTTGGGGATTCCTTTATCAAAGGTGTGCAGTCTTGATATTTGACATTTTATTTCTCAGAAATATAAATATGAATTTATTACAAATTTTTGAAATACTACATTTGTTTTACTTTGTTGCATCTCGAGTACAGGAACTCCAATGCAGTGATTGGTCACAGCGTCCACTGACAGAAGAGCAAATGCAATACGCAGCAGTTGATGCTTATTGTTTGATTCATATCCTTGAAGTCTTCAAGAGTAAGGCGGTGACAGAAGGTTGGTGAAGTACCTTTTTCATCTTCTTCCAGTGCATGCCTACGTGTTGCAACCTCCATGAAGCAGCTCTGATACACCAGTAACGTACTTCCTTGATTGGAAAGATAGTTCTGTCTAGAAAGTTAGGTGTCTTGAGCATGTTCTCTAGGTTTCTGTTGGAGTATATCTCCTTTTGAACAACAAAAGTGAGTTTGCTTCTGTGTGTGTTGGGGTAATACAGTATGCTCTTCTGAAAGAAGCTTTGGTATGTCAAGTGTTTGCAGCAGTGCAGTGATAGGAGAGAGATTAGTCCATATTTGGCCCTGACTTTGTACCCCAGATGTCCAATTATGTTTTGATTTCTAGATTTCAGATCTGCGATGCCCCAGAACAAACAGTAAACGAAAAGGCGAGCTATGTCCCATCAGTCATCAGGAGCTATAGATCATCATAGGCAAAAAAACTCCCTTTTTACTGCATTATGTCTATCTTGTTTGTCCTATTTACATTTGGTAACCGGTCCATTTCAGGGAATTCTGTCGAAAGTACAACGGGTCTCCAGTTGTATCATCTGGATCTTGGTTTGAAACAGATATTTGACACACAACAAAACTCTAACAAAATGTGTGGTATCAAATTTGGTGAAGCTTTAGAGATGGTCCAAGCTATCCCGCCTGATTTTTGTAAAACCGTCCCCATATCAGATGAAGAGGTTACTGCACTGCCACCAGATCAAGCTAATCGGATGGATTACGTGCTTTCACAAATTGTCAGGAAGTATGGTGATAAAATTTTGTTAAGTGAATCTGATAGAAAACCAAAAATTTCGAGAAAGAAGGCAAAGAAATCATCTGGTAGAGTAGCAAACACACGCAGTCCAACAGAAGGTGGTGAAGAATGGCAAGGTCCACCACCCTGGGATGCAACCTCCGGTGGGGATGGGTGTCCTAAGTTTCTATGTGATGTGATGGTGAGATACCATATTTTAGTTACAAATATTGCTTTTCTGTAAAACTGATACACCTAGGCTTCTTGAATGCTCTCTCTTGCGTTAAGGTGGAGATTTCTCCTCTTTCTCTTTCTTTGGGAGTCGAAAGTATGACATATTTTTCTTCTTTTTGTGGTTGTTATGGAGGTTGTGACTTGTGGTAATCTTTCAGGTTGAAGGATTGGCAAAACATTTAAGATGTGTTGGCATTGATGCTGCTGTTCCTTATTCAAAGAAGCCTGAATCGAGGTTTTGAATGATTTTTGATTCTTCATTTACTTGATTCTAAGTGGAAACTCAATAAACATCCGTTTTCTGTAGATGGTGTTGTGATAACTTTTCTGACTTTTTCTTCTTCAGGGATTTAATTGAACAAGCCTGTAAAGAGAAGAGAGTACTCTTAACGCGAGATGCCAAACTCTTGAGACATGATTATCTTTTAAAAAATCAGATATACCGGGTGAAGAGTCTTCTAAAGAACGATCAATTGGTTGAGGTAAAATGAATGCTTCAAATTGTAGAGCATGGAGTTAGACATGAAAATGTTTTGAATGAATGAATAAAATGTGAGAGGAAAGGGGGATGGGGGGCAGGAGTGCAAGTGAACAGTATTATAAAATTTTCTGACAATTTGTCAACCATCTGTTCATGGCAATATTACCTTGCATACCTACAGGTAATAGAAACTTTTCAACTGGAAATTTCTGAGGACCAGTTGATGTCAAGGTGCACAAAATGCAACGGTAAGTTCATCCAAAAACCTCTGACGACAGAAGAAGCTGTTGAAGCAGCTAAGGGATTTCAGGTGATTCCAAACTGCTTGTTTAACAAGAATTTGGAATTTTGGCAATGCATGGATTGCAAGCAACTTTACTGGGAGGTAGACTCTCAGTTGCTATTTACTCCATCAGATTTTGTTGGATTGTGTATGTTCCAGATATAATTTTCCTCTGCCTCCCTACTATAAAAAAAAAGTAGAGATATATACAAATGGAATTGAACTTGTAGTGCCTTTGGGTCACGACTTGCATGTTGAGGAATTTTCATGTCTTATATTCCGTCAACCATGTTTACATAATGAAAGCTGTTCTTATGTGAAGTTTCTTAGCTGTGCAAAGTTCTGGGTCTGTTGGTTCTTTTTGTTTGTAGTGGAAAAAGATATATGCACCCTACAATCTGTTCTTTTTCAGTGGAGGTGTCACAGCTATAAAGTTGGCACTGTGGTGAATTGGATTCTGTCTGATCTTTGGACTAAATGGAGCATGTCTCCAATGGGACGGATGTCTGGTCGAGATATAGGAATAAAAACTCATAGATCCCACGTTTGGATCCTAGCTCGTAATAAGTGGGTGTCCATTTGGTGAGCCTTGGTGGGTATGGTTATAGGCACCTACATTTGTGAGTTCTAACAGGCTGCTTGATGGATTGACTGAGTGCGCATATACTAGGCTACTAGCTGTCCCTATCACCACCCTTGTCAGAATTTTACGAAGATAAAAGGAAATTACTAAATATCATTAATGTTACATGTAAGGCCTTATTTAGATAGGTTTTATTAAGTTACCATTGTATCTCATTACTTGTTAAATTAGAATTTGGGCCCTAACTGCAACCTCAAAAGCTAGCTCAAAGGGAGGTGGATTGTCAAAGCCTTACAAGTAGACCATCGATCTATTAACCATCAATGTGAGGCTTTTTTCATTCTTCAACCCCCACCTCACACCCAGGGTTGGACATTTGGAGTGTGGACAATTTAATTTGGGAACCCAACATTGGGTGAGGTGGGTCCTGCTTTGATATTATGTTAAATTAGGTTTCACATGTAACTCACACCCCAAAAGCTAGCTCAAAGGTATGAAGATTTCCAAGCCTTGTAAAGATATCACCCATCTTATTATAATCATCGATGTGGGGACCATTTCATTGTTGTGAGAAGATGACATAGTATGGGATCTGATATTAATCATCGATGTGGGACCATTTCATTGTTGTGAGAAGATGACATAGTATGGGATCTGATATTGGCGTGTGGACTCTGGTTATAAGCCCAATATTAGCTTCAAGTTTATTACCATATCACATTATCACTATGATGTTAATATAGTATATACCAGAACAGCAGAGTCCCGAACTTAGCCTGAGAAAGACCATCTGCTACTATGACATTGCCATTGCCATTTTCCTTTTTCCTATGTCCTCATCTTAGTTATGGTGGTGCTCATTTGGATTTCTGCATCTACTTGTGCCAACAATATTAAAAGCTTCTATATTTCTTCTCCAGTTCGTGTTCTTTTTTATGTGGTGAAAACAGGTGATATTTTCATGGAAAAAAGAGACATTGAGAACTACTTTCAGAAACAATAGAACTATAAAAGATGCTTTTGCTGGGCTCCTAACATCATTAGCAGCCAAAACATCAGTGTAGCTTTGATGCTTTTCAACAGCACCTCTAGGCTAAAAAAGCCCTCAACAGTGGCTCCCCCTTCTCCCCCACCCCTCCCAGAAGATATAGAAAAGGAAGACAAAAAGGTATTATCAACCTGCAGCCCCCTCCTAGGCTCCTACAATACTCAAGCCAAGTCCCTCACATCTCCACCTGAGGTCTATGGGACCTTGCTCCAGCTTCCACACTTCATATCCTCTATCAGCACTGCATCTTCTTTTATACAGTGTTTCTCATTCCCCTGAACACGCAATCTCCTGCTATAAGCTGAATAGCACCTTCCAAGTTCCAAGACACGCGGGGTTTGATCTATTGCAGTGATTACTGCTACCTTAGATGGTAGTTTATGTGGGACTGTTGTGAAATAACTGGTCCATGGTAAACAGAACAGTAGATTCAGAATGGAATGAATAGCCTTTACTTTTGGCCTAAGCTTTGGTTTAGTCTCAAGGATGCGGCACTTGATGTGTGAGTTAGGTGTATGTCCCAAGTTCAAATCCTACGGCGGACAAAGCCCCTAGTATTTATGTTTGGAACAAAAATAGAGGAGCAGACCAATACTCCCTAGAGTTATGAACCTGGTGCCAAAATTAGAACCAGAAGCCCACGAGGGATTTCGCCGATGCCTCCCCTTCCTTCCCCTCCCTCAAAAGGTTCTTATGCTAATAAAGATACGTGTCTAATTTGAGAAACTAAGAGAATGTTATCACTCCCCTAGAGTTTTAAATTACATGTTCACATTAGATCACTCGCATTGACTCAACTTTATAGATGTACATCTAAACAATTGCATCAATAAAGAGTATATTAGTCTCCAAGCCTGATTGCCCTGTTTCACTGTTACAGGGAACTCAATACCGCAATGCTGTGCAAAAGTTTGTCGATGTCTGCAAGCTGAAGGAATGAAATGGCCGTCATAATCCTGGTAAAACCATCAAGAAAACCCCCTATTCAGCACTTGGCTTGTTGTAACTCTTTAATTTATTCGTCATCAGTACATGCCATATTGCTTCCTGTAGGTTTATAGTGCGTTTGAATTGCGTCCTTTTCTATGCATGAAGGCATCAAGAAAATGATTTCCACATGGCCGGTTTGTCTTATTCTTTCTTATGAAGTTAAAGGAATGGAAAATAAAATGGCTACAAAATCTGTTGCCCCCACCAAAAAAAGCAGCAGTATTGTGCTTAATGACCGTAATGTACGGACTTAAATAACTCTATTAAGAATACTCAAGTGGAGAACTTAAATTACTTTGTTTGATATTTTGATTGAGTGAAAGGCACAATGCTCATAAATAATTGGATAGATAAGATTTAAGTATCCTTTAGATATGGGTTTTATTTGCTACATCGTCAAAGCACTATAAACATAAAAGTGACTGATGGGATATTTTTATTATAGTAACGAGATAGATGGAAAGCACTATCAACAGCAATGGAAGAAAGTGGGAAACTTCAAGTAACCAACTTGTTTGTTGATTAATTAATAAATAAACGTAGTTCAATTCAACCCACTTATTACATTGTTCTTTTAATTTAATTAAAATATGAACACAGAGTGAGGACAAGACTTTCTTGATTTGCAATTTGGTAGTTGTTGGTTTTTAGTTCTTTTCCATGATGTGCTAGTCAACTTAATTTACTCTTAAATATTTCATAATATTGAACTGAAAGCATGCTATTATTTACTTTAGGTGCTCGTATAAGATGATTAGATTTGTTAGTGTGGACTAAGAAGCTCCATTACATCCACTTTCTAATGTAAAAATGGATGGAAAGTTAATAGTAATAACATAAAGAATCTTACAAAGTTTTCAATTTTTCAACTACTCGAACTCTATGCTAAGGATACATATTAAGATATTATTTAACTGATAATTTGAATTGAAAAAAGTACCATTGATTTATTGGTATGGGATTATTGGATTACCAGTTTTTAAACGGTTTTGTTAAAAAGTATAATAGATTATCAATTTGATATTAATTTTATAATTTGGGCTACTCTCTATGTGATTATATTACAAGTATTATTTTACTCATTATATAGGGTGGGCGTTTCTTTTTTGGTTTGGTTTAATCAAATTTCGGTTCGATTTTTCGGTATTCGGTTTTAAAAAAGTGTGTCACCATAGTTTATATCAAACTAGATCGGTGCGGTTCGATTTTGTTCAGTTTGTAAATCGATTTTTTGGTGTGAATAAAATAAAGAGGGAATATGATAAAGTGTTAAGAGTTTTATCATGTATTTAATAAAAATAAAGAGGGCATGAATGATTTCTTTAGCAAAGATGCCACAGGATTTGTTTCTGTTTTTTAGCATAGATGGCTCCCATTTTGCTAAAGCTTAAATGTTTTTTCCTATATCGGAATGCTGAATGAATAAAGAAGAGAGCAGGCAGCCTAACAAGCACGATGTCACAATGAACTTTCGATCAACCAAAATATAAGGACTCACAATGTACAATTGTACATAAACAACAATAGTTCAACAATTTATTTACATTATATTTGTTGTCAATTAAAAATTTAAATGAGTCATGTAAATATTTTGAATCAAAATTTAAAAGTGTATAACTATTATTAATTAAGCAATATTTTTAAATTTAATAAATAAAATTTTAATTCTTCAATGCACTATAAAATCGGAACCCTTTATTGAACTCCGAATTGATGTTTCGAAAAAAGAAAATCAACATCGAAGCCATACTTATGCCCACCCCTGTTATTATATGACAGTTATCTTAATATTTTACCATTACTATAACAACACAAATTAGCCTCTCTATCTCTTTATTGTGATACTTTTTCTTTTCTCTACGCCAATTAGTATTACCTCCCTCCCTCTCAATTTTAGATTTAAGTTGCTGATAAAAACAAATAATTTAATATTGTTTTCTCAATTTATTTTCTGAGTCTTTAGAAGAAATTCGAACAATAATATCTTAATAAGTGATCAATATACAAATTTGTGCTGTACTTATGAACATTGAGGGATCATTAAAACCAAAAAGTTGAATAATCGAGAAGTAATTTTTTGTGTCTCATTTTAAGTGACATATTTTAACTTATCACGAAGTTTAAAATTTTTTAAAACTTGTGATTTAAAATTAATAATAAAAATTTATATGACTATAAATTATTTTATTAAAAATAAAAATAAATATTTTATAATTAAATTATTATTTAATATAGAAATATACCATTCCTAAAAGAAAATATAAATCAAAGAGAAAGTAAATATATATATATATATATATATATATATTATTGAGTTCATCATCATTATAATATAAATACATTAAATAGATTTTTTGACTAGTAAAAAGTGACAAGATGAGACAAAGAAGGCTCCTGTGACGTGGGATGCACCATGAGTATCATTATGATGATGGATGGTTTCGAACCGACATCGTTTTGGCGGCCTACCGTCATATCAGCACCGCCTTCCCGGATTCCTCCTCTGATACAATTACAACATACAACTTTATTTTCGGCTCTCGAGAATCTAAATATTCTTTCCCACCTTTTCTTTTTTTTTCATTCTGTTTAGTGCTCGCATTTTTCTGCTCTTGATGACAAGAGGAGTTAAAATTTAATTTTTTTTCAAAATTTATGTCTGATAAATTTTTTTATCAAAGCTATGGCATTAGCCATGACTTTAGCTTCTAGGTTTTTGATTTATGTTTATGCCGATTATTTTTTTATATATTAAAATAAAAATAATTTTAGCGATAATAAATATTAATATTAATAAAGAGTGTTAAAATTTTTATCGATTTTAGTTAAGTATTATTAGAATTAATATCGCTAAAGGCTTTAGGAACATATACAAAGAGTAATAATCATTGTTAAAAATATATATTTAGCAATAATTAAGAATTTTAGTCAGTGTGATGGACTTATCTGTGTCTGCTCAAATTTCATTTCCCACTCAGATTTTCAGAAGAGAATAGTTTTAAGAAAACTCTCTCCGGCCCATCACGTCTTTGTCTTACACTATTTGTTCTCTTTTACAAAACTTTTGATTCTTTTTACCAATTACATTATTTAAAAAATAAATTATGATGGAAAAAAAATATCTAAATTTTAAAATTAACAAAAAATATGAAAACATTTTATTTAATGAATAAATCATTATATTAGAGAGTAAAAGTAAAT
Source organism: Solanum lycopersicum (assembly GCF_036512215.1). Taxonomy (NCBI): domain Eukaryota; kingdom Viridiplantae; phylum Streptophyta; class Magnoliopsida; order Solanales; family Solanaceae; genus Solanum; species Solanum lycopersicum. The sequence continues at coordinate 49,453,570 of NC_090802.1, read as the reverse complement.
ATCGAAGCGTGAAATACTGGAGTTAATTCTAATTTTGATGATAAGTTTTTTCAAGATAAAAAAACCAAAAAGTAAAAAAATAATTTTTTATAGTTGTGAACTGAATCTGCTCAAGTTGTAAATTTGTAGCATAATATATAAAGTGGACAAATTATAGGAACTTTTGCTTTGATTAATTTGTTGTCTGAATGGCAAGCAGTGTAACCCCATATTCATAGCTTAACTCTTCATATGAGTTTGATTTGTCTTCTTCTTGTCCACTCACCAAACTATATATATATATACTATTTTTCTGCTAAAAAAATAAATATTTTTCGTTCATTTTTATTTGTTTTATTGTATTTTTTAAAAGTTAATTTGATTAATTTTTAAAGTTAAATTAGACTTTATTAATTTGATGTTTTGAATAAAAGTTAACATATTAAAAAACTATACGAAAAATACTATAAATTATAATTTTTCATATATCAATATGTTAAGAAATATATCATAAAATATTAGTCAAAATTCTTATAATTTTACTCTAAAAGAAAAATTTATAACGAGTAAAAATAAACGAAAATAATATATAGTGGAACTAGAATAGGAATGTTGTAGTCGATGATTTCATATTTCACAACTAATTTTGTAGTGGATAATATTTTAATTGAATTGCCATGAAAAATAAATAAATAATATTACTGTTATCTCACACTCAATAAAAAAAATAAAAAAGCTTTTTACTATTTTATAAGATTTTTTGCTACTATGCATTTTTCCAAATTCCAATAAGTTTGTTTAATGAAAAAATGAGTGGAAAAAAATCTACTTTAACAACATAAATTTTTTCATTAATTCATAATGGGAGTAGTGTTCACACTTTTCTTATTGAATAATGTAGCAAACAGTTAATAATTTGGCTTTACTGCTTAAAATTAATATTTATAATAAGATTTGACAAGTTTTCAACTTTTTCACGCACAGTCTCAATGACAGTTAACAGTAGTATTTTTTTTGGACTTGTGTTTAATTTCTGACTTTCTTCTGCACAATTTCTAAGTTACTGGTGGACGGTGATATTGTCCATGCAAGGTCAAAACGTAGTTCAAAATATTTTTTAATTTGTCGTTCGGACGTTCGATACTTATATTAAAATCTAAATTCAGCGAGGATGATTTCACATAAAAAAAAATAAAAACTTAACTCGATCAAGACTTCTTAATTAAAAATAAAAGAGCACTCTATTTAGTTATCACTCTATCACAATCCTTATTGATAATACAGTCGTGAATACTTATAGCGTGTTTAACAATTGCTAAGATTTTGACAACTATACCAATAAAATTAATTCCTCCATTTTTATTTATGTGATATATTTTTTCGTCCAAGAATATTATAAGTGCTTATTTGAGGAAGCATGTTTTATTCTACTTTTTATAGCCTGTCCAAACTCCAAACACATACAATATGTTCAAGTAGTTACTATAACTTTGAATTGGACTTGAATTGTACTTCCCTCATGCAATCCAAAATTGAAAAATGCTGATTAGATGTACTCGCTATTGAAAAATGCTGATTAGAAGTACTCCTTTAGTTTCGATTTATACGATATTAATTAATTTTTTTAAAAAAGATTTTGGAATATGTTATTCAAAAATAATAATTAGATCGTTATATGGTTATCACTAACTTTATTAAGAGTAAATTCAGAAATTTTAAAAAATAATTAGTTGAATTATAAATAAGTAACATTATTTTTATAAAAGGTGTATTAAAAGAAATTACTACAATGCTAGTAGTCATAGTAGCACATTTAGTCAATCTAATAACTATATTTTTTTGGAAGACGATATTATTAGTAAAGAGTGTTGATTATTTTACGGATATTAATTAATTATATTGAATTTAATGTTATTATAGATTTTACAGACATTTAAAAAAAAATATTAATTGCTAAAATATATATTTAATGACAATTAAATTATTATTATTAACTAATTATTTCTAACAATTATTTTCAAACTTCAAGTTGCCTGATTTTCAATTTCAAATATGCTTTAATATCTACTTCAAATTTATTGATTAATGGGTCTTAATTATGTACGTAATAACATAAAGTTTTTTTTTCTTCAAAATATGATGTAATTATCTTTTTGATTCATAAAGTTAGCCGTGTCGAATTTAACTAACTAAAGAGGAGAATAGAAGTCAGTGATTGAATAATATTAATGGTGGTACCATATATTGACAATTTGACATACAATATATTTGATGCGCCGCATACTCTGAAATGGGGCAAAAAAAGAACATATAATAGTCAACTACATTTCATATTTTATATACTGTCATAATTCGCTAGGTTATTTTTGTCGTTGGTGTGGTTGTTTAATTATTATTTTATTGTTGTTATTATTTTTATTTAGACAGTTGAATTATAGTATATTTTGATAGTGGACTTGAAAGTATTCTATAGTGTTAACTTTCCCATTTTCAGTTAATTCAGTTAGTTTGTTAGCATGTTCACGTGGTTAGTTAGGATTGCATTCTGTTAGTTAGTGTGTGTGTATGTGTATATGTGTGGAAAGTGTGAGTGGAAGTTAGAGGTTGTTACTGCATTTCTGTGTATATATACACCATTTGCAGCATCTGTATTGAATGAGTTTTATAAGAACACCATTCCTTCTTCTTCAATTCTGCTTCTTCTTCAATTCGACTTGTTCTTAGAAGCATCAATGAAGCAATTTCAAGCTTCCAGATAGAGTTTTTTCATGGTATCAGAGCAGCAATAGATAGTAATCGTATAAGCTGCAAAGAAGACAACAATGGTTGTAGGAAGAATCGATCCAAATGATCCTCTTTACATAGGACCATCAGATGCTTCAAGTGTAGTTTTGATTCCAATCAAACTCACAGGGCCTGAAAACTATGGAGTGTGGAGTAGATCGATGAAGATTGCTTTGACAGGAAAGAGGAAAATTGGATTTGTTACAGGAGCTTGTAGCAGGGCTTTGTATAGAGATGAGTTACATGAGCAATGGGAGACATGTAATGCAATCGTATTATCATGGTTGATGAATTCAATTAGTGAAGATCTGTTAAATGGAATAGTGTATGCTACTAGTGCTTATACAGTTTGGCAAGACTTGAAGGAGAGGTTTGACAAAGGCAATCGAATGAGGATCTACCAATTGCACAGAGAAATCAACTCACTCTCACAAGGTACTGAATCTGTTTCATCATATTACACCAAACTAAAAAACTTGTGGGGGGAATATGATGCACTTGTACCATCTCCTAGTTGTGCTTGCCCAAAGTCCAAAGAGTATGCTGATCATCTGTACCAGCTCAGATTGATTCAGTTTCTCAGTGGTTTGAATGAATCGTATGAACAGGCTAAGAGACAGATTCTGCTTAAAGGTGTTACTCCTACAATTAATCAAGCTTACGCTATGATTATAGAAGATGAACTACAACAACAAACTGCTTGTGTGTCCATTTCTAATAAAGTTTCTGATGTAGTTGCTATGAGTGTTAATAAAGGAAACAATTATAATCAAGGAAATCAGAACAATAAGGGAAGGAGATGTGAACATTGTCAATACACAGGGCACACTAAAGAGAATTGTTACAGATTAATTGGCTATCCAGCAGAATGGAAACACAGAAAAAGGTCTGGATTTAACTCAAGGTCAGGCCAAATGAATTCTTCATATGGAGGAAATGGTCATAACTATGTTGGAGAGGCCAACAATGTAAGCAAAGAGAACTCTGGAGAAGCTTCTACTAGTCATCATGAAGTAAACAATGCTTTTGTGGCTAGAGGACATGCATTTACTGATGGAGAATACAAGCCAATAATGGATATGTTGGGAAAGGATAAAAAGGAAGTGAAACAGGTCAACATGACAGGTATGGCAAATTGTTTTTCAACTAATATTGCCTCTCATTGTTGGATAATAGACTCTGGTGCTTCTCATCATATCACAGCAAATGAGCATTTACTAAAAAATAGTAAGTGTATGGCTGGTTCTCATCAAGACAAGGTGAGCTTACCTACAGGTGACAAGGCTTCTATAACACACATAGGAGACACACATTTGTTTAACAATGAAGTAATCAAAGATGTGTTGTGTGTACCTGAATTCAAGTTCAATCTATTGTCTGTGTCACAGTTAACTAGGGAGCTGTCTTGTTTTGTCACCTTTTACCCTGAGTTCTGTATAGTTCAGGATCTTTATAGTGGCAGGGTGAAGGGGATTGGTAAGGAAGAAGGGAGCTTATACATATTCAGAAATGATTCTAGCATGAAGGACAGATGTGAAGCTCAAAATCCTCAAAGAATGGTTGCAGAAGTATCATTGCAAGACTGTGAGTTGTGGCATAGAAGGCTTGGACATCCATCAAACCAAGTACTACATGGTTTAAATCTGTTACATGATAAAAACACTGATTTGCTTACTAGTTGTTCAGTCTGTCCATTAGCTAAGCAAACTAGGAGTTCATTTCCTATCAGTGTTTCAAAAACCTCTAAGTGCTTTGAACTTGTACACATGGATCTTTGGGGACCATACAAGGTTCCCACATTTGATAAGAAATACTACTTTCTTACAGTTGTTGATGATTACAGCAGATATACTTGGATACATTTGTTACAGCTCAAGTCTGAAACTATAGTAGCTATAAGGAATTTCTTTACTTTGATAAAGAATCAATTTGGATGTATCATCAAGATAGTAAGGTCAGACAATGGAACAGAGTTCTTCAACTCTCAATGCAAAGAATTGTTTACAAGCCTGGGCATTATACATCAAAGTAGCTGTCCTCACACACCACAACAAAATGGTGTAGTGGAGAGGAAGCATAGACACATATTGAATGTAGCAAGAGCCATCAGATTTCAGTCTTGTATGCCACTTAGATTCTGGGGAATTTGTGTTCAAGCAGCTGTATATTTGATTAAAAGATTACCATCATTCAATCTCCATAACAAAAGTCCTTATGAAATGATGTTCTCTAAGCCTCCTAATATCAGTAATTTAAGAGTTATGGGCTGTCTTGGTTATGCTTCTGCTATTCTTAGAATTGATAAGTTTTCAGAGAGGGCAAAACCTGTGATCATGATGGGATATTCAGAAACTCAAAAAGGTTATTTGTTAATGGATTTACAGACTAGAAGGTTTCTAGTCAATAGAGATGTGGTGTTTCAAGAACACATTTTTCCTTTTGCCACTTCAAAATTCTCACAAAAACCTGTCAAAGACTTGTTACATGATAGCTTTGAAGAAGAAACTGATTCTGAAGAGACAACTTCTGATGATTGTGTATTAGCAGGCACACAGGTTTCCACTAACTTGAATGATGTTCCTAGTGAAGTGTTGCATATTCAGAATGAAGAGATGGTAGTTTCAGAGTCCACTATTGATTCAACTTCAGCTAGAAAGTCATCTAGACACACTAAACCTCCTATTTGGATGAAGGATTATATGACTACTGCTATTGGACAGAATAATAAGTATTTTTTGGCAAATCATCTTAGTTATGATCATATGTCCTCAAAGTATCATAGCTATCTAGCCAATTTCTCAGATTCAGTAGAGCCTCATACATTTGGTCAAGCTAGTAAAGATCCAAGATGGATTGAGGCCATGAAGTTGGAAATTCAAGCCCTTGAAGATAACAAGACTTGGTTAGTGGTTGATTTACCTTTAGGTAAACATACTGTTGGTTCTAAATGGATTTACAAGATCAAATACAAGGCTGATGGAAACATAGAAAGATTTAAAGCTAGACTTGTAGCTAAGGGTTATAGTCAACAAGAAGGATTGGATTATCATGACACATTTTCACCAGTAGCAAAAATGGTGACTGTTAGATGTGTCATTGTAGTGGCTGTTTCAAAAGGGTGGTCTCTTTATCAAATGGATGTGTACAATGCCTTCTTACAAGGAGATTTGGATGAGGAGGTATATATGGAAATGCCTGATGGTTTCAGAACTCAAGGATCGACCAAAGTCTGTAAATTGCTCAAATCTTTGTATGGACTTAAGCAAGCATCTAGACAATGGAACATCAAATTGACAAACACATTGTTATCTGCAGGCTTCATCCAAAGCTCTTATGATTACTCATTGTTCACTTTGAAGAAGCCAGAGGGGATGGTTATTGTCCTAATCTATGTAGATGACTTACTCATTACTAGTGACAATGAGTGATTAATTAGAGAAGCAAAAGAAGCATTGCATCAGAAGTTTAAAATCAAAGATTTAGGACAACTCAAATATTTCTTAGGAATTGAGGTGCTGAGGTCCAAAACAGGTGTCATTTTGAATCAAAGGAAATACATATTGGAGCTGATTTCTGACACAGGATTGAGTGGTGCAAAGCCTGCAAATACACCTTTAGAATCTAATTTGAGGTTGACATCAATGGAGTTTGATCAAACTGCTGGATCACAAAAAGATGAGGTGCTAACAAATAATTCAGCTTATCAAAGATTAGTGGGGAAATTGACGTATGCTACTATCACAAGACCTGACATTAGTTATGCAGTGCAAACACTAAGTCAATTCATGCAACATCCAAAAAGATCTCATTGGGAAGCAGCTATTAGGGTGGTGAGATATATAAAAGGAACAGTTGGTCAGGGCATATGGCTAAAGGCTCAATCAGCCACAACATTAACATGTTGGTGTGATTCAGACTGAGCTGCATGTCCTAACACTAGGAGGTCAATAACAGGCTACATAGTAAAGTTTGGAGATTCTTTAGTATCCTGGAAGTCCAAGAAACAGCAGACAGTGTCTAGAAGTTCAGCTGAAGCTGAATACAGAAGCATGGCTTCAGCAGTGGCAGAAGTAACATGGTTGATAGGCTTATTCAATGAGCTCAATGTGTTAATACAAAGGCCAATAAAAGTATGGAGTGATAGCAAATCTTCTATTCAATTAGCTGCGAATCCTGTGTTTCATGAAAGAACCAAGCACATCGAGATAGATTGCCATTTTATTAGAGATAAAGTTAAGACTGGGTTGATTCAAACAGAGTATGTACACACACACCAACAAGTTGTTGATCTGTTAACCAAAGGATTGAGTCAAGCTCAACATGTTCATCTGTTAGGCAAGCTAGGTGTGCTCAACATCTTGCACCCCTCAGCTGAGGGGGAGTGTTAACTTTCCCATTTTCAGTTAATTCAGTTAGTTTGTTAGCATGTTCACGTGGTTAGTTAGGATTGCATTCTGTTAGTTAGTGTGTGTGTATGTGTATATGTGTGGAAAGTGTGAGTGGAAGTTAGAGGTTGTTACTGCATTTCTGTGTATATATACATCATTTGCAGCATCTGTATTGAATGAGTTTTATAAGAACAACATTCCTTCTTCTTCAATTCTGCTTCTTCTTCAATTCGACTTGTTCTTAGAAGCATCAATGAAGCAATTTCAAGCTTCCAGATAGAGTTTTTTCATATAGATATTTTCGTCTCAAATTTTTAGAAATACTCATTGACAGTAGTTTTTGTGTTTTTGCATTAATAATGAGGCGAATTTATTAATTGGGTGTGTGTAATTAGTAATAGGTGGGTAGTATATTGATTTATAAATTATATTAATAAGTTAAATTATAGCTAATAGTTGAGCACCACATATTTAAATAGTTTAAATTTAAAACTGTTAAATAAGTGGTAATTTTGAACTAAAATATGGATGAAAAGAGTATTTTGGAGCTAATAGATTGATGAATGATAGTTTTATACCATTATAATACTTAAAGATATTTTAGACTCTTTTCCGTTTTTAGTAAGAACAATATGTAAATATAAGCAGAGGAGTTATGTGTATAATATTTATTTTGTAATCAAATTAATTTAAATTTGCTTCAAAAAATCCAATATTAAAAATAAACATCTTAACTATTAAACTTAAAAAGACCGACACAACTTTTTAATAATCAAAATCATGAAAAATCTATTACATTTTAGAAAGAAAATACTAATCTCGAACAAGCTATTCAAAGAACAATTTGTAAAATTCATAATTAAATCTATTAAATTTTGATGTGCACATGTTAAAACCTTCAAAATCGCCTAGTATAAATTAGTGGGAGTAATGCCTAGGTACTAACTAGTACGCCAAACAAGTAAATACAAAATAAACCATTTAAATTATTTTCTCCTTCAATAATTAAAAAAAAATTGTGAAATGTAACATAAAATAATTTCATTTATAAAACGTTTTTCATATGCTTCATTATTAAAAATTCAAAATTCATGCTAGATTAAAAATGAATGAATATTTACGGATCGATAATTTTCATCTCCAACTATAATATGGAACCGCCAAAGAGACATCTTTAAGTAGCTTTTTTTTTCCTCGCTTGTAGCTTTAGGACCAGTGGGTTGTTGTTTTCATCATCTGTCTAAAGACTCTTCTTTCTCATTTTTGCCTTTACTTTTTCGTCTCCGCTTTTTCTGTCCTTTGTTCAAATGGATACTTCTCCTCAGTGGCCACAGGTAAAAATTTAACTTTACTATGTTTTAATTCCACTCTATCATCATATTCATTAATTTTTCAATCTAGGGTTTTTACAATTTTTTTTCTAGCCTAATATAATTTACTATATAGTTGTCAATTATCATACATACATTTTTTTTTCCATCTTTCAATAAAGTTGCCCCGAAAGACAGTTTCATTTGTTTTTTACTTAACTGTAAAATGGTGTTTTAATTTCATGTGAAAGGGTATTGGAATAGTAAAAGGTGTTGATGAAGCAAAGTTGGATCAAAGGAAACCGAGGCCACAAAAGGAGCAAGCGGTAAATTGCCCAAGATGCAATTCAACAAACACGAAATTCTGTTACTATAACAATTACAGTCTCACTCAACCCAGATATTTCTGCAAAACGTGTAGAAGGTACTGGACTGAAGGGGGCTCTTTAAGGAATGTTCCAGTAGGAGGCGGTTCCAGAAAGAACAAAAGATCTAACAGTATTAGTATCTCGTCTTCTTCAACTACGTCATCACTATCATTATCATCGTCGTCCAAGAAATTATTTACAGATCTGGCGAACCCTAACGATCTCAATTTAACCTATAACCCAATACCCAGTGGTGGTACTACTACTACTACTGCGACCAATTTCAGTAACTTTTCTGATTTCATGGCGTTACCTTTGCTCCATCCATCAGCTAATTCAGCTTCTACATTCATGACGAGTAGTAATTTGTATCCGTCATCAACTACTGGGATTTCGAATTTACATGATTTGAAGAGTAGTAATGGTATCAATTTTTCTTTGGATGGATTTGAAAATGGGTATGGAAGTTTACCTTCTCATCAAGAGGCAAAATTGTTTTTTCCTATGGATGATTTGAAGATTAATGTTTCAACGGTTGGTGATGAACAGTTTGAAGAAAATAGAGGCCAAGCAGCAGATCAATGGAGGTACATCCTGGTAAAAAAAAATAATGAAGAATTATAAAGGTGTTGTTATTTTAATTTTAATTTTGTGCTTTTAAAAAAAAAAAAGAAGGTGATTTTCACTGAGTGACATATTTAGTTGGTTTAATTTCCAGTATTATCAGAAATACTAGTATTTACTACTACTAACAGATAGGATATATTTATATAATATATGTTTTGTGTTATTTTTCCCCTTTTTAACTCTTCATTTGTTTGTGCTTATATGAAACTTTTAATTCTCTTTCATTTGCATAACTTTGACTTGTGTCTTGTGTTTGTAAAAGCTTGATATTCCCTTTTAGTTTCTCGAGTTCATACAGTTACCATTGTCTATATTAAAAAAATAAATACACCTCCAATATGTTTTTAACTTTTATATTAGGCAACAATGAGATTTGAACTCATAGCTCTACTATTACGTTGAATTGCGGAGGTAAAAGTTTAAGATTTGAAATTTATAGATTCGTCATAATAAATTCAAAGCTAATGTACTGTGAAAATAGGAAGTAGTTAAATAATTATAGATAGTTTAGTAAATTCTCAAAATATAAAAAATACATGTTGCAAAAGTATTGAGTTTATGAGAATAGGTGATTTTCATTATAGATTTGCCCTATGTTAAAAGTATGTGAATATCTTTATAAAATGTGTGTGCTTAGAAGCGATAGATAAAAGACATTTAAGGATATTGTTTAAGATTAATTGTCTTACTTTCTACGTGAAATAGTTAATCCCATCATTTTAGGGCTATGTTATTACGAAAGAAAATAATCTTTGCATTTTTATTTGAGGGGATCGTAGAATCTTATCAAACGATTATGTAATGTTGTCAAAAACTTGTCATCCAACCACTCTTCCACGGTCTAGCATGCTTTACTTTTGAGTTTGTGGACAGGTCACATATTACTAATGTTACTTCTTCCCAACACTATAATCTTTACTTTAATTTGTATATCACAATATTCCGAATTTTTAACCAAACTAAGTCATTATATAAAACAATTTATCAAAGTAATATATTTTTCTAAAATTTTACAAAACTAGTATAAACGTATTTCACGGTAACGTTTTAGGGTATATTTAATTTTTTAAAAACTAACAACATTAGGTTGATATACGTTACTGTAAGTAACGTTTTACTCCTAAAACGTTATTTTCAGTAACGTTTTACTCCTAAAACGTTACTCACAGTAACGTTTTAGGAGTAAAACGTTACTGTGAGTAACATATATCAATCTGACGCCATCAACTTTTAAAAAATAAAATATATTCTAAAACGCTACTGTGGAATACGTTTATATTAGTTTTGTAAAATTTTAGAAAAATATATTATTTTAATGAATGACTTTATATAATGACTTATTTTGGTTAAAACATTCCAATCACCTTTTATTCATGTTTCATTAAAAGTAGGATATTCTATTTCTAAGGATAGCAACCACCTATTTGCTAGCTAGGTAACACATGAGAACATACTTTTATCACATGCTAAAACACTTTTTAGATAATTAAGTTTTACTTTAAAAGAAAAATGAACTAGTTTGACATATAGAAAATTTTTTGCAATCCATTGAGTAGATGGAATGATGGCATATGTTTCTATGAATGATGTGTTTGAGCTGTATACCTTTACTTTTTGTTTCACTCAATTATCTTTGTCACTATATTATATAACACCATGCACCTAAAAAAAAAATAATGTTCGTCATAAAATAACACAAAGGGGTTGAGTGTATTGCATAATTTTTGTATGGGACCTACTCAAAAACATTCTCCTTGGTAACAATGTCAGAAAATAAATTACTAATTGTAGTCAATTATGTTCAACAACAACAAAAAAAGGCCTATGTTTCTGGATTATAGTGGGGTGTTATTGGATATGCACATTTTTTTTTATCATATTTATTTGTAATGTTTGGTGTGGTGCACCTGCTGACATCTACTCCATAATTTTCTGGAATGTTCGTTTCTGTCAAATTTATTCTGGGAAAGTGAGATATTCAGAATTAAATTTAGACTTGTTAGGTTGAAAATGTATAAATTTGTGCTTATTCTAACTTTAACTTAAAAAGATTTCACCTTTTTATCTCATTGACTATAAGTAATATCATCGTATCGAAAAATTTTAATATCTACTGTATAAACTTTTATGTTAGTGATAACGGTTCGATTCTCCTTCTCCTATTACTAATTTCTTTCCTAAGGTTTTCAAAAAATAATGTTACTGTTATTTTATATTTGATAAGTCTATAGTTTTGAAATTTATCACAATTTATTTAAATTTACAAAGATTCAAAAATGTTTTTCACCTTCTTAAAATTCAGGGGCGGAGCTAGGTGGGGGTTTATGGGTAGGGGTGGGCATTCGGTATTTCGGTTCGGTTTCATTTTTTTAATTTTTTCGATTCTTGTAAATTGTGTACCGAATATCGAACCGAAATATTTCGCTTCAATTCAATTTTTGTTATTTCGGTTCGGTTTTTATTAATTCAGTTCAATTTTTTTATTTCGGTTTTTATTAATTGTGTATCGAATACCTGACTAGGCTGGCCGCCGAACGCCGGTCGCCGGTTGAAGACTTGAAGTCGCCGTAAACAACAGCTGCTGCTGCTGCTACCTGAAAGAGGAAGAGGAAGAAGAGGAAGAGCTGCTGCCTGCAAGAGGAAGAGGAGGTTGCAAGATGAATATTAAAAATTAAATTAGGAATAGAGACATTACATAGGGTTTCACATTCTTTTTTTAAAAAAGATTATTTAACATTAATAATTATTAATTAATATAATATAATATAATATAATATAAATTATAGTATAATATTTCGGTTTAAACTGAAATATCGAAAATCAAAATAACACATATCGAAAACCGAATCAAAATACCGAAAAATATAAAAAAGTAAACCAAAAATCAAAATATCGAAACAGAAATTCTAAAAAAATTTAGTTCGATTAGGTGTTTCGATTTTTCGATATTTATACCCATTCCCATTTACGGGTTCAAACGAATTTAGTAATTTTTTGTATATCCTATATTTATATCAAAAAAATGAAAATGACACTTAATAAACTAATTGACAATTCATTTGTAAGAAAGGAGAAAGAAAATTTAAAACCTCCAAACTCTTAATATCCTCTGCTTAAACTTGGTGTCACTTAAAATTAGTACACATAATTAAATTAAACGGAGGGAATTATTATTAATATCATAGTACATAAGTGGTGCTTGATTAATATGCTTGTGATTGTTATTCTTTGCATGTGACTACTTTTTCCTCTACTAATTTACATATAGAAAAAAGAGGGTATAGTGTACTATACATTATATGACACTCGTAAATATGTACCATTTTTGTTGTGTTAGGACAAGAGTGTCGTTTTCTTCAAATCTAACGTTAGATATCTTTGTCAGTCACTTATATAGTTACGTGCAAGAAATCGATGTTTTTGGCGTCTTGCTTACAAATTAATCTACATGAAATCAAGTCAAAATCACATTAAACTAAACAACTAGAAAATACAAAATCAGCTATAGAATTTAATTTATCCGTAATTCAGCTAAATAATTCATAGTTCAATTGTTCCTAGCTAATTAAATTTTCTTATGATCGGTCATTAGATTAGCATGAAATTTTTATTGTTTAGCCATGTAATTTTGTGCGTTATTGATATTTAGTGATGAAGATAGGTTACGTACGTTTGGTTCAATCATTTTTGGTACGTACGTAGCTTCAGTTATTTATCAAAATGAATAAATATATATACCATATGGTATGGTTTTTTCTGCATATCTTGTTTGTTGATATAATAGTCAATTTTTTTATTTTTTTTTTTGCATAAATACACAAAAAATTAAGGAACAAAATGTTGTTGCAAATTGGAGTAGCTAAATATGCATGTCCAAAGTGGTAACATAAGAAATAACGTGTGAACAAAAAATTATGACCGGCAATTTTGTCGGTTAGCTGAAGTACTGTCGTATCACATGAAAAGGAAGATAAAAAGAAGAATTTAAGTATGCACCTTAATAAGGTTAAAAGTGAGTAGTTCGATTGGATAAAATGTCTTGTTGGGCTATCACATAAGGCACGCGGAAGCTTATATTTTGTAAATTATATAGTTGAAAAATTAGATAAGAAAAATTTATATTAATAAAAAAAAATATTATTATATTAAAATTATAACAAAGAAAAACATTAAAAGTGCAAAGAAATAAATCTCCATATATAAATGAAAGTCTCTATACGACTATATTGTGGATATTCTTGTGTTCTTGATATTAGAAGAGATGTCTTCTTCGAATTATAAATTTTTAAGTTTCTCCTCTGAGAAAGGAATAAATCAAATACAAAATAATATTATATTTTCCTTAAAAAAAAATGTTTTCTTTTTTTATTTTAGGAAAAAATAAACTTCAAATAAAATAAAAAAATCAAGACAAAACTCTATCACATCTCGTGTTTATGTAGAGTTTAGAAAAGAGTTACCTCAAAAGATGTAATTAACTACACATATTACTAATTTCGTCCGGAATAGTTTGTCATACTGCGCTTATCGAAAGTCAATTTGACTAATTTTCAAAGGTAAATTGGATCATATTAATTTGATATTTTAAACAAAAAAAATTAGATATTCTAAAACTATATGAAAAGTACTATAAATTACTATTTTTTGCATATTAATATGATGAAAAAGTACATCTTAAAATGTTAGTCAGAATTTTTATATTGACTCTAAAAATAGAATTCATGACAAATAATACCAGACGAATGGAGTAGTATTTTATTTTATAGTTCAATTCTTAATTTATAAATTATGGAGAGAAATTTTTTATTATTAAACAAGACTCTCTTTATCTAATAATTTTGGTTAGATTACATAGGTATCAAGTTGCTTAAACCATAAGCCATATTATGAGAGTATTGAAGATCGAAAATGATGAAGGTGAGGTACGAGAATTAATTTAAATTCATATCAGGATATATAAGTACATAAGTCATAAAACATGTAATGAAATTGAAGGAACAGAAAAGAAAAATAGACTTACTATATGGTGTTTACTTACCTACAAAAAAACATTTGTTAAAGTCGTAATGAGAGTTCTATGGAGATGTTTCACACTAGGTAGCTTTCATTCTACTGCAAATAGATAGATTTTCCCAGTCAATTCAGAGACAACGGAGCTTAAAGGTTTTAATCAATTTTGTTTGAAAATTCATATATTAATATACATATATTTATTAAATTTATAAAAAACTAACGAATTCATCTAAACTCATAAATCTCTATCTAGCTCCGCCTCTGCGAGTCATGTACTTATGCACCTCTATTGGCATGGTGGGAATAAAAGGTGATGAGTGATTCTATTATCATTATACAAGGGAGAGTCACATCTCAAAAGTTGGTCATTAAAATGATAAAATCAAGGCTATACAAACTCCATATAATTAAGCATTTTGTTTTACCTTATAATATGATTATAATATTTTATATGAAAAAGTTTCAAACCATAATATGTTTTTTTTTTCTTTCGTGTTTTAGCTGAGGGTAATTTTATCAAGATTTTATCTTTGAATAAAAAAATACCATTTCCAAATACTTCACAAACTTCTATCATTTTTATTCAATAAGCTCAAAAAGGGTTTTTCTCACCTAACCGTCCTTACTTTGCCTTATAATATAAAAGATAATTTCTTTATATTCAAATAGGAATAAGGCTATTTTTTTAAAAAAAAATTTACTTCTAAAGTTTTAGTGAGTATATTAATTACTATTATTCCTTTCTTTCAAATAATAATTGTTGTTCATTATGCTATTTTAAAATGTTCAACAATATTTTTTCATTTTACACTATTTATAATTTATTTTTATTATTAATTATAATCATTTCTCTATTATATTTGAATTACTATACTTATTATTTTAAAGAAACTAATCGAGTAATATATTTGACCATAATTGCTTGTTGCATAAGAAAGTGCACAAATACCCATTATTGGTATGCCCTAAATTTATACGTAACTTTTATTTTGTAATATTTCACATCTCTGTAGTTTTAAATTTGTTTTATCAAATTGCCCCGCTTCACATTATGCTCGAAATGGTACCCATTGCTCAGCCACTACCATTACAGCCACCCAATGATTCCTTTAATTTCAGAGCTTCTAAGCTTTCCTTTAACAAATCAAACTTACCCCGGCGACGGGATTTTCCACCGCCCATTTCGACGGAGCAGGCTAACTTCTCTCCGTTGGACGACGACTTTGTAAGTTCAAGCAGCTTTGCTTCAGTTCTTGATTCCTGCAAATGCCCTAACCTGGGTAAACAAGTCCACGCACAAGCACTCAAAAATGGGTTTCATGGGCACGAGTTTGTTGAGACGAAATTGCTTCAGATGTATGGAAAATGTGGTTGTTTTGATGATGCAGTCCAACTGTTTGATAAAATGCTTGAAAGAAATTTGTATTCATGGAACGCTGTTATTAATGTCTATTTAAGTAATGGGCTTTCCAAGGAAGCTTTTGAGTGTTTTAGGCAGGTGCGGTTTGAGGAGTTGGAGTTGGAGTTTTTCTTGTTTCCGGTGGTCTTGAAGATTTGTTGTGGTTATGGTGGGGTTGAATTGGGAAAGCAGTTACATGGTACAGTGATAAAGTATGGATTTGCATCCAATGTTTATGTGGGCAATGCTTTGATTGATATGTATGGGAAATGTGGGAGTTTGGATAACGCAAAAGAGGTTTTGAACAAAATGTCCAAGAGGGATTGTGTTTCTTGGAATTCAGTTATTACTGCTTTCGCTGCCAATGGAATGTTAAGTGAAGCTCTTCAAGTTTTTAATAAGATGTCTGCTGAGGACCATTTTACTCCAAATTTTATTTCTTGGAGTGCTTTGGTTGGTGGATTTTCACAGAATGGATACGACGAAGAGGCCATTGAATATCTCTACAGAATGCAAGTTGCTGGATTCCAGCCAAATGCCCAGACATTGGCGAGTGTGCTTCCTGCTTGTGGTAGATTACAAATGCTACATTTGGGAAAAGAAATTCATGGATATCTCACCAGAAATGAATTGATGTCGAACTCTTTTGTTGTTAATGGCTTAATTGATGTTTATAGGAGGTGTGGGGATATGGAGAGTGCCCTCCTAATATTTTCAATGTATTCGATGAAGAATGATGTCTCTTACAACACTATGTTAGTGGGATACTTTGAGAATGGAGAGATTTCAAAGGCTCAAGAGCTGTTTTATCAGATGGAACATGAAGGGAAGTGTGAGGATATAATTTCATGGAATTCAATGATTTCAGGTTATGTAAACAACTTTATGTTCAATGAAGCTTTGAATATGTTTCAGAAGGTAATGCAGAAGGAAGAATTTGAAGCAGATTCGTTCACTCTTGGCAGTGCCCTTGCTGCTTGTGCTGATATGGGGTTGTTACGACGTGGGAAGGAGATACATTCCTATGCAATTGGTAGGGGTCTGCAAACCGATCCTTTTGTTGGTGGGGCACTTGTAGAATTGTATAGCAAGTGTCTGGATGTTGGTGCTGCTCAGAAAGCTTTTGATGAGGTAGATGAGAGGGATATACCAACATGGAACGCTTTGATATCTGGCTATGCTCGCTCTAACGACATGGTTAGTGTTGAATCCACTCTTGAGAAGATGAAGGCTGATGGATTTGATCCTAATATCTACACTTGGAACAGTATTATTGCTGGCCATGTTGAGAACGCCCATAATGAGTCAGCTCTGCAGTTGTTTTTGGACATGCAATCCTCAGGTTTGAGACCTGATATATACACGATTGGAACGATATTACCTGCCTGCTCAAGGTTAGCGACTCTTGACCGAGGAAAACAGATTCATGCTTATGCAATTAGGTTTGGATATGACTCAAACACTTACATAGGATCAGCTGTTGTGGACATGTATGCAAAATGTGGATGTGTCAAGCATGCTAGACTGGCTTATGATAACATTAAAAAGTATAACTTGGTCACGGAGAATGCAATGCTTACTGCATACGCTATGCATGGACATGGGGAGGAAGGAATTGTGTTCTTTCGAAGAATACTAGACAATGGATTCATACCAGACGACATAACCTTCTTGTCAGCTCTTTCTTCATGTGTCCATGCAGGACTAGTAGAGACTGGGCTTGAATTCTTCAATCTGATGAGATCTTATAATGTGAAACCAACATTAAAACACTACACATGCATGGTTGACCTTTTAAGTCGGACAGGTAAGATAAATGAAGCATTGAAGGTTGTTAATGAGATGACATTGGATCCTGATACAGTGATCTGGGGTGCCTTGCTTGGGGGCTGCACTATCCATGGGAATCTTGAGGTAGGTGAAATTGCGGCAAACAAGCTTATCAAGCTAGAACCCGGAAACACAGGCAACCATGTCATGCTAGCAAATTTATATGCTTCTGTAGGCAGATGGGGTGATCTTGCCAAAATAAGACAACTCATCAATGAGAGGAAAATGCACAAAAATCCTGGATGTAGTTGGCTTGAAGATAAAGGTGAAATACACGTATTTGTAGCTTGTGATACATCCCATCAAAAAACAGATGAGATTTATGAAATGTTAAATATATTGACATCACAAATAAGAGCAGAAAACTAGAGAGCATTGTACTTTTGTATAGAACAAACAATTCACAATTATTCACATTGTGGTATTGTAATGTCACCAGAATTAACTTATCTTCCTATTGTAGCTTCTGGATAGCCTAGTGGTCGATCCTTGTTGCAAGGATATGCCTCCAAGTGAAATTACCACCTCTCTGAGGCTTCTGGACATCACACAAAGACAAAAATTGCTGAAACTTTACGGTCAATAAAGATCTATTGACTCCATTACTCTACGGGCTTGAATTTGCAAAGCTGTCAATCTCTGTTCTGGATCAAGGGTTGAACCAAATTGACTAGCTGCCCATATCAATGATGCAGATTTCTCACCTAGAAATCGCCTTAGGTCTTCATGAATTGTTGCCATGGGAGACCTCTCCCTCCCATTTACATGTCCAATGAGAAGCAGTAGAAACTCTCCACACTTGAGCCTGGGGAAATTAATAATTCTCAGAACAATTCAAGCAGAGTTGCTAAGCAAATTCAAGCTTTCATGTCACAGTTTTGCTTTTCTTTTGTTTACCTTTTTCTTTTCCTAGATTGAAATGACACTATCACACTCCCCTAGGTATCAGCCATACACCACCAAAATATTTTCTAAGCCACCCGAGAGACAGCGGAGGGAGTACCAGTTCCAACTTCCACGAGGAAAAAAGGAAAGGGTGGAAACACTAGAACTAGCATGCAGTATGATCTTGATGGAAAAGAAAGTCAATATAATTAGAACGGCATGAACATTGCAAGAGATTTTACATCGTAATTAAAAAGAAACGAGCTTAAAGAGATGAAATACCTCAATTTTTCATCTACTTGTTTGTCTCTAATGAGTATGGCAACTTCCTCAATGCCATTGCAAGCCTCAAAATCCTAGTACATCACCAGCCAGTGGATTAAATAATGGGCTTAATTACTAAATAAACAAAGTACAGATCATCTGAGGAGTAAACTGAATATAGAAAGCATCTCATACCAAACTCTTTTCAAATATGGAACTGCATAAATCTTGAATTGAAGCTACTTTAAAACTACAAGTACTTTTATCTTGTATTCTTCAGTTAAATGAGGAAAAATATCCAGATGTGGCCACATAGTAAACACTTTTTTTGGATGATCTCCTCGATGCTAACTGAATATAGAAAGCATCTCATACCAAACTCTTTTCAAATG
The DNA here is from genome assembly GCF_036512215.1 of Solanum lycopersicum. Taxonomy (NCBI): domain Eukaryota; kingdom Viridiplantae; phylum Streptophyta; class Magnoliopsida; order Solanales; family Solanaceae; genus Solanum; species Solanum lycopersicum. Next base: position 49,434,331 of record NC_090802.1, on the reverse strand, counting down.
AGTATTACAGGTAAGAAGAACTGGTTCTAGGCCACTTCTGTCAATAGTAAGTCAAAAGAAAAGATATCTACCGCCTGATTGGCAGATGAATCCAGCATGATAGCAATAAAAGCATCCAAGCATGCTCCTTGTCCCAGTACCCCTCGAGTCGACAGTATGTTCATCAACACCTGCTTATTTCCAACCAAGTTAAACATGCCATCATTTTGAAGTGCTTATATTCATGAAAGCGTAAATTTGAGGGCATAAATGATCTCCAAAGGTAATTTGTTAACAAAAAGAGAGAGAGAGAAGAGAGAAAAGCTAAGCTTCTTTACCAACTACCAAAGGTAGCAGCAAAAATGCCATGGAACAGATAATTTCAGAATCATTTGAAGGCAATTATAGTTTCCAGCTAAGTGAGAGCCATGATTAGAGAAGAAAAAAGGCATCAGATCAAATTCTGGTGAGAAGATAAGATGTATAGGGGAACTTTACCGGGATTGCCTTGTACTGATGGGCCAAAACATTACTCTCGCAATGAATCAGACAACAACCTTCCAGAACTCTAAGCGCTAGAGAAACTTCAGAATCAGTTGACGGGCTGGTTATTTCCATAGGTTCCACAGTAAATATGTGGTCTAGACTGGTAACATTCTGGTCCTCTGTATCTCTCAAGGAATGTCTGAAAAGAACTGGAACCACTGTTGCATAGCTCACAGTTAATAGCCTGATCCATTTTCTAAATTAAGCAAAACAATCTTGAAACCAGAAGATTTTCTTATGTAAATTTCAACCATTCAACAGAAACTAGAAGGTTTCACCCCAGAAAATTACAGAATAAGCATCAATGAGAATATAAGTTTATATGACCGGAATAGGTGTCACTGTCCCTAAAATTCCAAGATAATTAGTAGTTTACTGCATTTCACTGCTGTTCTAGCTTAATCTGTATCCAGCATCCTTATCGAATCTGAACAAGTCAAAAACAACATTGTTTGACTTGTTTTAAATGGAATGGAACAGTAATTAACAGGCTTCCCTTACATGCAAATACCAAGTTATCTTTTACTACTTACACCTGAACTCTCATCAATACTAAAAAAGCATTCCAACTCGAGAAGAAACCAAATATTTGTTTGTAATTGTGCCTATAATCTTTAACGAACGACTTTAATACCTTTTGAAAGCTTCAGAGTAGATTCAAAATATTGTAGTAAGATCAAGAAATGAAGCTCAGATTTCATGACATAACACCTAACTGAGCCCGTCCGTGAAGCCAAAACCAATTCCATAAGAGTTCATCTGAGGTATAAATGAATTTAAACAAGAAAAACTTCTTTTTTCCTTAACTCCTTGCAGCAAAGTTGTCACAAAATGAACCTCAATCACATATTCCCAATTTCCCATTAGTGTCATTATCAGGATTTCCACATTCACATCTATATAACCAACTTCTCTATCAATTTTTTGGTTAACCAACCGGAGGGATATAAGTAACATTCAATTATATATTCATAAATTGCTGCAATTGAAACATAAATTAAACGAAAAATCATTGAACATCGAAACCCTAGGGTGCAGAGAATGGAGGAAAACCTTGAAGATCGGGAATGGATTGGCTGTGACAGAAGATGTTGATGGTAGTATCTGACTCGGCAACGGATCGGAGGAACTTGAGGATGACGCGGAGGCCGCGAATACGGAGGAAGGAGAACTCAGCACGTGCATCATTGAGTCCTGTGCGGAGTGCGAGTGTCACCTCCCTGTATAGTCTCTGTCGTTCAAGAGAGCTTATTAGCTCCGCCACCGCCGACGGAGATTCCGTCTGAGATTCAGAGTTCGAATCTTTGCTCCAAAACGGAGCTTTTAGATACATTTCTTCGCTCCGGTGTCTTCACCGCTCTTTACAGCTCGGCGTTAAAAGGAGAAACTGAAATTTCGTCTCTTTTCTCGTTTTTTCCCCTTTCCTTTAGACCAAAAAAAAAAAACCTTTTCCTTTTTCTTTTTTTTCCCCCTCTTTTTTGTGATATTACACTAATCATTTAATTAGAAGTTTTGAAATAGAATTAACTTTGATGAGAAGAAAATAAAACCCAGAATATTTGTTTTCATTTATAATAAGTGATTTTATAATTCCTTTGAGTATTACTAGAGTAAAACAAATTCGATTGGATACATGGTAAAATAATTTAAATAATTTGTTGGGAGTGCATATTGGGTAAACAATATTTTAAAAAAGAATTTATTTAACATAATGAGTTCATGATAATTTTGTGAACACCAAATAATTTAGGTAAATACTTGCAAAATGGTGATGATTTGGGAGAAAACAAGAGCTGAACGCTTGTAAATAATTTTCTTTTTTTGGGTGCAAACGTGCTTATAAATAATTTTTTTTTTTTTTGGATACAAGTGTTTTTTTCGCTAATATAAATGTTATATAGATCTAAATAATAATATTTTTATTTCTTCTATTTACCATAATTTAAGTAAAATTAATATAAAGTAAAAACTATTAATTTTAAAGTAATAAATGTTTAGGACTTGTATATAGTTCAAATAAGGAAATATTTTTAAAAAGTAATAGGACTTCTAATATAGTTAATATTTAAAAAGTAAAATATGGTGCCTCCAATCACTTAAAAAAAGGGGTTAAATTTATTTCCATAACTCTTCAAATTTCCTTACCTAAATAATAGTTCAAGAATCGAATTAGTAAATAAATGGAAACAAAATCCATATATATAGAATCCAGCAAGTTTTCAATGGAAACTAAATCCTACATTAATGAATGAAGCCTTTCCCTTCCCCTTGAACAAGGTTTTCAATGGCTGAAAACGAAAATGATTGGGATTTATGGGCAGTTGTGAGAAGTTGCGGCAAGAGGAACAACTCTGTTCATGATGATATGAACGTTAATAATACCTCTGTTCTTGAGGATCCTACTCATGTTACTGATCGTGTTGGTGATTTTACCGGCTCGGAACACAGGCATTACTTTGGGTTAGATGAAATTATTAGTCTTTCCAATAACCTGAATACCACCAATTCAAAAATTGAAAACCAAACTGAAACTATTCCAAACACACCACTGGTGGTTGTAGAACATGAGGAGAAGAAGAAGAAGAAGGTGAGATTCTCGATGCAAATTTCAAGTACTGAGGCAGGCAATACGTTTAGTTACCGCGGGAAGAGCACTGAAAGATATGAAATATTAGCGGAGAAATTGAGTGAGGCAGATCAATGGAGATGGAGAAAGTATGGGATGAAGCGAACTGGTGATTCGACTTTTCTCAAGAGCTACTATAGGTGTAATGAAGCTAACGATTGTCCGGCAAGGAGACATATTCAGAAAAGCTCAACAGATCCAAACAAGGTGATTGTAACTTACAGAGGCCAACATAATCACCCTCACATTGCAATGGTACACGGGAGTCCTAATGCTGCTGCGCCACTGGAAGAACCATCTTTTCCCTCTTCTACCTAACAAGCCAGTTTTTTACAAGAGATTTTTTTTTCTAACTAGACTACTGCATCTTGAATTAGTCGCTGTTGAAACTGACATAGGATCTTCTGTTTGAATTTCTAGTGTTATTCTTTTTAATATAGTAATCAAGCTTTTCCCTTTTCATTTTCAAGAATCACTAGTATTTCCTTTGTTCCTAGAAGCAGCAAGAACGGAACCTAATGATCAGTTAAACAAATATTCAGCTGAAACAACTTTGCAATATGAGTAATAGCGAGGCAACCTTTTTGTGTTGTTATAGGTTTCGTTGATGCACAGCTATATGATTTAGGACATCTTTTCTTCTTAAGGAGTGACAAGTTTGTCGTATCATTGTTCACCAATTTTATTTGGTAGATAGATAGGAAGAGATGACTGAAGAAGGTTGACAAACATAATGAGAAAACTTGTAGTGCAATGAGCCATACGTAAATTCGACCTGTTATTGAATCCAAGGCCACACCCTCTACCTTATTGCCTTGAATTCCTCATGCTTAAAGCACTCTTAAAGGGCTCCCGGCTTGAACATAAGGATGCACTCCGTACTACAGGCCCACCCTCTCATCCTCTACAACTAACCTGTTCACCCGAGTTCTATGGACACTGCAGCTGGAGCCAACTAGTCTATCTTGGATCTACAAAACTTAAGGGAGAATGATTTGGGAACATTGCCGTGGGCCAAAACATTACTCTCACAATGAATCGGACAACAACCATCCAAGTGCTAGAGAAATTTCAGAATCAGTTTCCCATAGGTTCCACGGTAAACATGTGGTTTTAGAGTGGTAACACTCCAGTAATCTGTATCTCTTCTAAAAAGAAGTGGAACACTGTTGCATATCTTGTACTTTAACACTCTGGTCCTCTGTTCTAAATTAAGCAAATGTAATGTCGAAACTCTGAAAGTGGGGAATGGGAACAAGATCAAATCCTGGAAAGAAAGAAAGTCCAGATGTTTTGAAGGCATAGCAAGAAGTTAAACTAAATTGCATTTTGTTGTTATGTTTTTGGTGTAATCAATTATACTCAAAACACATTACTTCTATAGTTGATGTTTTATACTCAATATAGAAATAGAGTAGGGGTGTCTGGAGTGCATTTGTATATAAGGATTGAGTACAATCCATTTACTTTTGTGATATATTACAAAGTTACCAAGTTACAAAAAATGTAATACCGAGCCGAAACTCAATATACATATTTTCAACATCCATGTAAATACCAGTTCAGAATCATGAATATAAGAGCTATACTAATGTAAGTTTCAACCATTCAATAGAAACTGAAATAGTTTACCCCAAAAGTATCATATATTATTATAAGCATGAAGCTCAAAATTTAAAAGTTGAATTACCATTTTGCCCCTCTAATAAATTAAAACTTATATAATTTATATATATATATATATATATATATATATATATATATATATAATCTTCTTATTCTCATTTCATAATCTTGACCTTTCAAATTTCTAACATAAATGTAAATAAAAATAAAAATGAGTAATTATCAAGAAATTAAAGTAGATTCATGTATCTTTAAAATTAAATTTCATCTCTATCTTTTTTATATTTATTTTAACAATAATTCAGGTGACTTTTCATGTTTCCATAATTTTGTTCTATAAATTTAACTTTTTCAAGAAACTTTTATTTACCACTCCTACAATTCTTGTATGTAGGAACTCTAAACATGTGAAATAATGTCACAATTTGAGGTGAAAGTTGTGAGATTTCCTTATGCAGTTACGAGAAATAGATAAGAATTCAATTACTGGAGCATCGGAGATTGATATGTTAGTTTTATACTTATTTGTAGTAAGAATTATAATAAGACTTTTTTGTCTCTCTTTATATAGTTGAATTCTTGTTTTATTAGCAAGTTGCTCTAAATTCATATTTGTATTTTGTATGATCAAATGTTCAGTTTCACTATAGAGACAAACAAAATGAAATGTCTAATTATCTTGCTCATGTGTACCTTTTTTTTTTCTTTTCTCCGTACTTATAATTTTTTACATATACATTAATTTTCATCTTTAAGAATGAATGTGATAAAATAGGATGTTTACTCTTTTCTTTTCTTTTTATGGAAAAAAAAGGTGAAACATATAATATTAGATTAATGATGGATAAGTTATGTATGAAGAGAAAATTAAATTTTATATAAAAATAGTAGTTATTCATAAATATTCTAATTTTCAAAATATAAATAATACGACTTTTTACATCATAGTTTTAAATATTTATAGTTAACTAATTAGTATAAAGTGTTTGTGGATTAAAAATTAATACAATACTTTAAACACATTCATTATAATTATCAGGAGATCCAAAAGGTAAAGTAAAAAAGTTGAAAGGTTTTGTTTTCCTTTCACTCAAAGTTAATCTTACACTATTTCTTCTAACATTATTCTACCAATAAAACGAAACTATCGAGAAATTTAATTTAGATAGTTGTTATTTTTCCTTTTTGCTTTGCAAACTTATTTTTTGAATTATAAACGAAGTTTATTTAATTAATTTCTCTTATTATTATCTCGATGCATTGGAGGTCAGAAAATTGGAGTGTCATAATTAGTAGTAAAACAAAGTAAGAAATCTCAATTAGACATATTTTATTAATTTCTCATATTATTATCTCGATGCATTCACTTGGAGGTCAGAAAATTGGAGTGTCACAATTAGTAGTAAAACAAAGTAAGAAATCTCAATTAGACATATTTTATTATTTAGTAATATTATCTTTTAAGAAATTATAAACTCATGGGTTACACGCGCAAAGCGCGTGCTCAGAAAGTGTGAAACTCCTAACCTCAAAGTTGAATTACCATTTTATCCTTCACTTAAATATTTTTTCTATTTTTTAAGATGTAAAAGTATTTTTAATAAATAATTAGATAATAAACTTTAAAAAAATAAAGATATAATGAAAGATAAATAGTCATTCAAACAAATGAAGTTCAAACATTTCAAAACATCTCTTATTTAATTTTAAGTTAAAGAATTTGAAGAGTTCTATTGATAAAATTATGTACATGATTTTTCCTACAAAATACATTATTTTGATGTCTTCTCATGACAATAGCATGTGAATTGATTTATCTCATAAAATTCTTCTTCAATTTTTTCATGTTTCTTTTGATCAATAAATTTTAGACATATATGTATATAGATAGAACTAATATTACATGTTTTGTTTCATTCTTTTCATCAAAAATTTATGTTTTTAACGCAACAGGTGATAAATAATTCTAGAGAGTTTTTCATTAGGACAAAAAGTTTGCTCAACATTCATGAGGTAAAACAAACCTACTTGTCTAAGAAAGAATATATATGTTGTTTCGTTAATTTATTGATGGTAAATTCTTGGAGAATATAGTATCTGAATTAGAATTTAATTATTTCAGTGCATTCAATGCATTCTTCAAGAAGGTTAAAGGCGTCATGGACATTTATTTGTTGTTTGGTAAGTATTAATTTTCATTTCAATGTTGCATATTTTTACTTAGTTCATTGTTTGTTACATTTAATTTTTCGATTGAAGAAAGATAAATTGACTACTTTTTCTTGAATAATGGCAATGAAAAAGAAAATAAAAATTTTCATTTACATGTCTGATGTACAAATATTCTTATTATGTTTGTTATAACAAGTTGATTATCATGTAGTGAACACTCTAGGTTATTGGATAAGAGAATTGAATAATTCATGTAATTAGCTTTTTCTCATAATTAAATCTACAAAAATTAGCATGCATTATATTTAATGTGTCTTTAGAATTTATAAATGATTTACTACTTGTATGAAAATAAAATCATGGTGTGATTTCATATTTGTAAATAAATACCCCTAATAACGAAAGAAGAGGAAACGTTGAACAAGAAAAATTACTAAATATTTTTATATTCTGCAACTTTATGTTTTTATTGATTAAATTTAGAACTTGTTATTTTATTTATTCTATCTAGAAAAAAAAATATTTGGATAAAAAATCTCATAAATTCTTTATACTCATTTTAAGGAGTATATACTCCTTTTAATTTTTAAACATAAAAAAATATTATTAATAATTTTTATACCCTTTTACTAATTTAAATATTATTAAAGAAATAATTAATAAAATATTACTTAAATAATACTAAATGGTATTAATCCATTATGTTTCTAGGTAGGATTAATTAAATAAATGTTTAATTTGTTTTTTATTCTAAAATAGAGTTCGGTAGATGAAGTGTTTCGTAACAACAAAAGACAGTAAATTATATCCGAAATTTCCTTTAACATTAAAGAACAAAAATGTCCTTTGAATTACCATACATCTTAATATGGCACATATTTAGATTTTAGTAAGAAACTTTACATATTCCCAGCTTTAAACAATCTAATTCTCATAGACGTTATGTATATCATCAATTTTTAATGAATTTTACAATTCCAAACTTGTATCGATAAATACCAAAAAATTATCTTCAAAATCACTTTATATTAATGCATACACTTAGTTATTTCGATGTATAATTGTTGATGAATGATTATTGGTGGATGTACTTACACTGACACATTGTTCAACACAATTACTTTTTGTTGATGCATACGCTTTGTTATTTTAATGTATAATTATTGATGGATAATTTTTGATGAATGTAATTGTTCATCACATCATATTATATTATAAGTGGGAAGCTCCAAGATGTAAAGTTGAATTACCATTTTATCCCTATACTAAATAAAAATGTTATATTCATATTTGATTATTTTATTTTTAAAAAATATTGAGCAATAGACTTTTTTACTATTAATGAATTGAGAATATTTGAACAGTTATGAAAATTAAATAATCTAAATGTTAAAGAAAATGAAGAGACAAATTTTAGTTAATGAAAACAAATAGGTAGAGATTTAAGTGACTCATTAACTAAAATATAAAAGCAGTTACCTTTACATTGCTAGAATCTTAAAAATTGTAGATTTCAATACAATGAATCCCATAGTTAATATATTAATATATGTTATTTTCAATGATAAATACACGAAAAGAAGCTAAAGAGACTAAATAATCATTTAAAGTGAAAGTATTATATAAAGCCAAGAATAGTTTTCATTTTCCTCAAGTCCCCTCTCCATTTTTATGGGTCTAAAGAAGAGTAAATGATTTCTCTGAGCAATTTTTTCTCAATCAATATCAAAGTTAAAGGCTATTAAAATACGCTATGAACATTGTTGGATTTGTCCAAGAATTTCAGTTATGGATGTTGTTGAATTCGTCAAGGAAATTTCTTAGTGAAGAATACACCATGACACTTATTATTTTATTTCCTTGCTAGGGCTTAATATGTGCAACACACAACAATAGTTTTACGGTAAAAGATTTCTATATGTTACTGGTTTTAACATATTTCATTAAAGTAGCACATAACATTTCACTTATTCATTTAAATATTGTAGTCGTATAGTTTTTTGGATTTTGGATCCTAGAAATGAAAATACCATATAGGATACATATCAATTTTAAGAACATGTAGTTTGTATTTTCTATTTTATAACACATAATATAACTTTAAAATATTGTTAATATACAATCTTCACAAAAATATTTTTATTTATATATGGCCACACGCGCGTGGCGCGTACCCAGAAACTAGTCACAGAATAAACATCAATGATAAAATAAGTGTTTATGAACTGGAATAGGCGTCACTTCCCCTAAAACTCCAAGATTTATAAGCTGTAACTGCATTCACAGCTATTGTGGCTTCATCTGTGTTGACACCCAATTTTGACCCACGTCGGCGTAATTCAATTAGTGAGCTTCATGAGTTCTCCAAATAATTTAAATTAATTAGTTTTATAATTTTGTAAAAAATATAACTATTTAACGTTTACATAGTTGTGTATATAGCCGGTATATCTTGTGTATATTTGAAACCAACCCAATTTCCCCCCATCAGCCCACACCCCTCCTCTTCCAATCCAGGCCCAAGTTCCCTTCAGGCCCAAACGTCCCCCAATTCTCCCACTTCTCCCTCTTTCAATTTTTTAATTACCCAACAACCCAACCTAGACAGCCCAACACCTAGGCCCAAACTTCCAACCCAACCCACTAAACTTAAACCCATAACCCGCCTTTTGACCCGTCCCCCTGACCCGACCCAGCCTCCCCTTTCTTCCCCCTTTCCTCACGTTTTTTCCTGCCAGAACAGCAAACAGAACCCAGAAACGCCAAACCCTCCCCCACGCGACCCCAACAGAAACCGCGTTGCCCCCACGCCCTCTCTCCCGCGTCTCTCACGCGAGATACTCTCCCCCCACCTCTCTCCCTCTCTCTCTAGCGCGTGGAGGAACGAAATAACCCAACGGACCTCTGCAGCCTCTGCGACATCTCCCTTTTTCGTACGACTTGCAGTGCAAAACAACACGACTCCGTCCTTGCGATGCGGATTCGAGCCACGCAAGGGCAAAGGGACGATGGAATAATCTCGTCCCTCCACCTCAACTCGATTCCATTGGGAATCTTGGCATCAAAGTGGCATATTCCTTCAGATGCGGAATTTTGAATTTCAAATTCAAAATGGGCAGAAATCGTCTTACCCGCTCCCTCGAAACCCTAGCTTCACCTATATAAACCCCCACCTCTCTTCAAAAAGGGGTTAGCGATTTTTGTTGGATTTTCGGAAATAGATTTTTAAGACAAAGTGTTAGAAACTTGGGGGGGGACGATTTTTCTGGGAATTTTTTTGGGGTTCCATCACAAAAAGGTTGAGATAAAATTCGAGAGTATTCTGTTGCTTTTCGGTTTTATCGTAGTTGGACAATTTAGAGTTCAAATTTCAGAGGTTTGAAATTCTGAGGGGTTAGACCTTTTGGATGAACAGGGGGGATTAGAAACCTTGTTTAGATTTTCTTATCACAGAGGTGTCTACAGAGGAAGACTTGTCTCGTGTTCTTAGAAAGGAGAGGAGGAAGTTTTCTAAGCTAGCTTGCGTTGGACTGGTGTTCGTGCTCGCACGGTGGTAGTCGTCCCCATCCCCTGCTCGTATCGTCCCCGTTCTGCTGCTCCGAGGAAGGTACATCCCCCGTTTCTTTATTATTTTAAAATCTTCTTGTTGGCTGCGTCTGTTGTTTTTCATGTAATAATAGTCTGGCTCGTTTATATGTGTTGCCATGCTTTGATTGCTGCTCTTCTATTTTCATCTTAGTTTTTTTTGTTTCTTTCTCACGTTAAGTAGCTAATTGTTGTTGTCTAAGTCGCGTCTGGTTTCGATGTCACGTGATAAATGATATTCGTTGTTGGTCTTCTCTATTCGTTGGCTTGTTCTGCTGCTATAAAGAAAAAAAAAGAGGAGGAGAAAGAATGGAAAATCTCGTTGTTGTTGTTTCTCCATTGCGTTTTCGTGTTTCGTCTTCTTTTTCGGCTGCTCGTTTATTGCTATCCCTTCGTTTCCCCTCAAGTCAAGTTTATTTAAGTTATCATCTGTTAAGTCGCGTTTTGTCGCAATATTAGATGAGATATGATAAGTCGTTGTTGTTACTTGCGAATGCTGTGGGTCTTCATTGGTTCCATGTTTTAGACTTTTCAAAATGTATCTCTGTGCTTTATTTCGGTCTAGATGGCATTTGCTAAAGAGGTCGAGACCATGCTTATTTTTCTTTTTCTTTTTAATTCGATTTTGTTGGTCACGTTGCGTTTAAGGTTATTCTTCATCTCGACATGAGCCTCGTTGAGTTTAAACTCGTTTATTCCTACAGTTTGGTGAATCTGTTTGAACTCCGTTTGGCTTAGTCAACTGTTGGGTTCAAGTAGGAATTTACCTGATAGTCGATGCATTAGGAAGCCTCTGTTTAGTTGTTGTTATACGTAGTGTGTTGGTTAAATCAATGTGAGCTTTGGAGCCCTTTTCTCTTGAATATGTTTCTATTATGATCTTCTTCTTGTTTTAAGTACGTGGTTGAACTTATGGTGGTGTTATTTATTAGTTTGAATATGAAGCTTTTGATTAGATTTGGAAATTAATCTTTCTCCGTTTCTGTTGGTTTCCTCCATTGTTTAACATACTCGACTTGCATTATTTGTGTATTGTTTGAGTTTATTTATGTATTAAACTAATGTTGGACCTTTCTTGTTAAATCACTAATTTCTATTTCTTTCTTCTTCTTTGCATAACTCTCTCTCCGAACGAGTCCAATGGACTCTCCCCTTTGGCATCTTTAAGAAAGGCCATAAAAGGCTCGATTTCTTCTTGCCGAGTCAAAGTCATAAAATCCGGTGGACAGCTCCTCGAAATTGAAATCCCTTGAAGATTGAAGAAATTCGAAGAAGAGGATTAGAAGACGTTTTACTTTATTTTTATATTTTTGTATTTCATTTTGTAATGGGCATAAGCCCTTGTTGTCTTATTTCCTTGAAATTTATTTTGCATGTTTAGACTAGGACAGGTACGAAAGAGAAATGGGTCGAAGCCCAAAAAGCAGGTGGGTCCAACATTCGGTCAAGGCGAACAGAACCGAAGTTGGACCCAAAATCTCTCTCTCTCTCTCTCCTTATTACTTGCTTATGTGCGTTTGTTTAAAGTATCGTTAGAGTTAGGATTAGAAAACTCCAAATCCCCGTCGAAATGCCTCTCTACTTTTATCAAGATTAAAATTAAATTTTAAGTGTTAAGAAAGATAGATGTTTAAGTTTGGAAAAATTGCTTAGAGTAAAAGTTTAAAAAAGTTCAACTTTAGCGAAATGTTGAAGCTAATATTCTACAAGTTTGTTTGAATATAAAGTGCCTTAGCCTTAAAAAATGATTTTGCAAAGTAAATATTTCGAAACTTATAAAGTTTGCCTAGATATCTTAAGAAGTTCAAAATTTGCAAGTCTTTAAAACAAAATAGTCAAATAAGTTAATCGTCGGAAAATCGTAGTTAGCGGAGCGTCTTAGGTGCTTTAAACACCTTCCTAAGACGCTAATAGGAATCTGAACCCTCCTAAAATATTTTCAAAACAAATTTTTCTGTTTAAGTTGTTTTGGAAATAAGTTTTCTTGATTTTTCTTAAAAAATTAAGTGGCGACTCCTAAAAGTCGAAAATACTTTAAAATAAAACGAACTCTTTTCGAAAATCAATTTTTCAGTAAAACAATCTGTATTCAGCTGAAGTATCAGATTCTATCGAATGTGAACAAGTCTCATCAATGCAAAACCAGCATTTCAACTTGAGAAGATACTAAACATTTGTTTGTAACTTGCTAATACAATTGTGTGTACAATCTTAAGAATAGATTGAAGCTTAAACAAACGACTTCAATACCTTTTGAAAGCTTCAGAGTTGATACAAAATATTGTAGTAATGAAATGAAATACAGATCGAATTTTATGCAATTTAATTATCTTCTAATGAGCTAACATAACACCTAACTGATCCATCCGTAAAGCCAAATCCAAATCCATCAGTCCGTCTGAGTTCAAAATAGATGTAAACAAGCAAAACTTCTTTTTGCTTAAACTCCTTGCAGCATATTTATCAGAAGATGAAACTCAATTACATTTCCCCAACTTTCGATTAACATCATTATGTCGACTGATATAACTATTGTTAGGTTATTAGCATTTTAATATTAATATTTAACATATTAAATTATTTTATTTTAGAGTTATAAGAATGACCGTCGGTAGGCATTAGTGTCTTAAACTACCAATTTAATCGTGCTATTCATCTTTGACTTGGTAGTCATGTAATGCCATTACTTTTGGCTTTATTGGCTGAATTCATTGTGAGATAAAAACATTCCAATAAACATCGGAATGGATAACTTCTACATCATTCATTAGTATTGGTTATCCATCATTTTATTTCATTCTTAATTCATCCATTACTCTTTGTAACCCATGTAACTCCTATGTAACCTATGAAACTCCTAAGGTCATTATCTTCACTATTTACTACCTCCATTATCTTCCTATTCAATGCTAAAAAGACTTCTTCTAGTATAAATAGTAGTGGTCTTCATTTGGTTTGTAACACACGACACACAAGAGAAAAATATAGAGTGAAAGAGTAAGTCAAAAAGAGAGTTCTTATTAGTTGAAGGGAGATGTTCTTTTTGTGGAGCTTTAGACTCAACTCTTGTCCAGAGTTGTTGAGTTATCTTTTGTGTATAGGCTTTTGTATCCTGGAGGGGACAAGTCAAAGAGAACTACTGCGGACCGATGAAAAATATTTGCTGCAGTGGACTTGAATCTCCTTAAAGAAAGCGAGATATCCGTGCCTCAGCCTTAAAGAAATTTATTTTCTTCGTTGCATTTTCAATTGTAATCTTGTATTTTCTGTTATCTAGTAAGTTTTTTTTTTCACTAACAATTTTAAGGAGAATTCAAGATGGCTACAATTGAAAAAACCGCGGATGTCAAGATGGGAGATCTTAACAAGCCATTTTGGTTCAATGGTAACCATTTCAAGAGATGGAAGGGTAAGTACTATGAATGATGATGAAACTATTTCTCATCTAGAGAAAGTGGAAAAGTACGATGGTGATTCCTATAAGTGTCGGTATTATCTTCTTAATTGTCTATCTGATAATTTTTATAATTATTATGATAGAACTTACTCTAGTGCAAACAAAATTTGGAAGGTATTGCAGAGTAAGTATGATACCGAAGAGGCTGGAGCGAAAAAAATATACAGCTTGTAGATTTTTTCGTTTCCAAATGGTGGATAACAAATCAGTGGTAGATCAAACTCAAAACCTCATTATGATTGTTGGAGAGCTTAGGTCCGAAGAGGTTAAAATTGGAGATAACCGTATTGTTTGTGGCATAGTGGATAAACTTCCACCTTCTTGAAAGGAATTTCAAAAAACGATGCGTCACAAACAAAAGGAAACCTCTCTTGAAACCTTGATCATGAAAATCTGCATGAAAGAAAAAGCAAGGGGCCAAGATGCACTTTTACAAACAGAAGAGAACAACATCACATTGAAGATAAATTTAATCATATCATATATTATTATAAGTGGGAAGCTCCAAAGTAGAAAAGTTGAATTACAATGTTACCCTTATGCTAAATTCAAATGTTATTAAATAAATAAATAATTAATTAAATAGTAAATAGTAGAATTTCTATAATATTTTTATTTAATTGGTATACATGTGAGTAAATTAAATAAAACAAAAATTAAAAATAAGAGTTATCCCTTTGAATAGATACATGTATGTGTTTCATCTTCCAAATTAATTTATATTTTTAATTAATATTTGTCTTTAATTTGTAATAATACTTGACCTTTCAACTTTGTAAGTGAATCTTCATATTCCAAAACTATATTTTTTCCCTATAAATACAAATTTTTCTATAAAAAATTTTTAATAGTGTTTTCATAGAAAGATTTATACGTGATACATTTTTTGTGTGTGGAAGACTAGAGAAGCTTTAATCAAATGAAGAAAATTTCAAGGCAAAGAGGATTTCTGTCAAGATTACAAGGTGTAATGTGATTATAGGGATGAATAACACTTCAATTACAAGAATATCGGAGTTTGATGTATTTGTTTTTGTAATTTTTCGAGATTAAAACTATGATAAGACCCCTCCATTTATGTAGTTGAATGTCGCTTTTGTTAACTTGTCTTTCAAAACTTTTAACTTTTTTTTATGGTCAAAGGTTGAATGATTATTACTATAGCTTTTTTTCAATTTGCATTATCAATAAAAAATAGGGAAAGGAATGTCTTAAAAATGGGGAAATGAATGTCTTCAATTTACATTATCAATTTGCATTTTCGTTGGTAGCCTTATGCTAAACTTGCTCCCATATTTGATTTTTTTTTTGTAATTTTATTTTAAGAATGTATATGATTGAATGGTGTATTTTCGTATGAATTTTTTAATACTTAGTCATAATGATTTTCCATTACAGATTTAGTATATTTGAATTCTTTTATATATTTTATTCTTAGATTACAGTTTTGTTTACATAGTACATTTAAATTTTATAAATTGTTTAATAAATTAAATATTAATATTAAATATTAAATAGTAAATCATCATATTAGTATACATAACTTACCATCAACTTGTAAATGTATGTAACTCTCACTAATTATATTCATTACTCTCATTTCTCATCGATAATCTCAAATGGATTAATATTTATTTACGACAACTCTTTGTATTTCTCAATGCTATCCAATAATAAATAGTGACACTTCACACAATAATATATAAACTTAAACCAATTGAAAAAAAATGAGAAAATCTCTATGCTCTCTTTTCTCGTCTCTTTTTATTTAGTTAGTTTAACATTTATGTTTCTTGCTTGTTGTTATTGTACAACGTACTTTCTATTGTTGTGTTATTATTATTGATAATTTACTATGGTCTGTTGCTTTGTATACATTAACCTATCATGTTGTATTTTAATATCTTCATTGGAATATTGAATTTGTGTGATAGTTATTTTTACTTTATGCACTTTTAGTCAATTTTATAATTAAAGATATAATATTTTTACTAGGAAGATATATGTAGTTTCTATCGAAACAATGATAAATTTTACGATACAAAATTTATATGAAGTATCTTGGGATAAACGTGCAACGCACGTTCCTAAATCTAGTATTATTATAAGTGGGAAGCTCCTAACCTCAAAGTTGAATTATCATTTTACCCTTATTTTATCTCTAAAATAAATTAATATTAATATCTATTTAATTAACTAAATATTAAGTAGAAGTTATATTTAAATTCATGCATCAAATAAGATCTTAATGCATCATATATTCATGTACTAATTAAATGTAGATAATGAAGAGTCTAATAACCTTTCAATTTTAATTTGTAAGATAAGTGGGGGTAATGAAGAGTCTATCAAACACACTCACACCACATCATTTACATTTCTTGTTTATTCAAGTTTGTTATCATCTTGCATTCTGCAGTATGTTAGTCTACATTCCTTGTAAAATTTTCATTACCAGTTTGTAATTATAAGAATTCTTACTATTTTATTTATTTGTATTCTTTAAAATTTCATGCATATTCATCTTCTTTTTGTTGAGAAATACGTAAATTATGATAGTTACAAGATGAAATACTCCAATATGAAGTTGTAAGTAAAAATTTATTTTTCATATCTCCATTGTTTTGAGTTTTTAAATATAACCTCGTAGTTGATTACTGTATTTTTGTATTCATCTTTTCTTCTATCTTTAGGATATATATAGTAAAGCTAATTACATTTTGTATTTATCATTAATTATTTTGAGGGTAAACATGTTAAATCCCATAGAATAATAATTATGTCTATTTCATTGTTTGATGATCATTTATCTTTTTAAACCAACATATTTGTACTTTTTCCTTTTTATATGTAATCTCACATATTTAAAAATTTCATGTACTTAACTGTTATAGAGAGGTACAAAATAAGTGCAAAAGTAAAAATAAAATAAAAAATAATGTATAGTAAAAAAAATGACTAAATGATATATTGAATAATATAATTTTAGAATTAAGTTTAAATATATATATATATATATATATATATATATATATATATATATATATATATATATATATATATATATATATATATATAGTTTATCTTTATTCTTAACATATTCATGCCTTCTTTTCTGTTTGTCTTATTTATTATTATTATTATATGATTATAGTTTTTTATACATATGATATGTTTCGTCTAGAGTAAGTCATGTTTTGTCTAGAGTAAGTCGACTTTTAACAAAATGTAATTCAATTAGTATGAAAATATTTTTGTCTATATATTTTTATGTGATGTCTTTTATTATGGATGTCATGCCTTTATTTATTTCTCTTTTTTTTTTCATTTGAAAGTGTAGTTTTTTCTATAAATTTGATGGTATACCACCCAAACATTTTGTAGTATTTTTCTTTATACGTATCTATTTTTTATAGACAATTTCTTTTTTGATTATTAAAACTTATGTTTAGTAATTAAAATATATTAATTCCTCTGATAAAATAAAATGTTTATTTTTTATGAAGTATTTAAAATATCAAACCTCCAACATCTAACACAAGATTTTCATGTTATATTTTGTGCAGAGTTATATTCTTATGTTAAACTTACATATGAAAGGACTTACATTTGAACCTAGCTCTATAAATTAAAATTTTATGATATCAATTAGGGAATAAACGTGCGATGTACATTTCGAGAACTAGTGTATATATACACATCTTCATATTTGTAACATTGTTTCCTTAGATAGATTTACTTGTACACCTACGAATAGCTCACTCTTGAAATAAATTGTACCATTTCGTCTTTATCATATATTATTATAAGTATGAAGCTCAAAACTTAAAAGTTGAATTACCATTTTATCCCTCTAATAAATTAAATTTTTTATAATTTTCATATATATAATCTTCTTATTCTCATTCCATAATCTTGACCTTTCAAATTTCTAACATAAATTTAAATAAAAATAAAAATTAGTAATTATTCCTTATAGAGAAGAAATTAAAGTAGATTCATGTATCTTTAAAATTAAATTTCATCTCTATCTTTTTTATATTTATTTTAACAATAATTCATGTAACTTTTCATATTTCCATAATTTTGTTCTGTAAATTTAACTTTTTGAAGAAATTTTTTTATTTACCACTCCTACAATTCTTGTGTTTAGGAACTCTAAACATGTGAAATAATGTCACAATTTGAGGTGAAAGTTGTGAGATTCCCTTCTGCAGTCACGAGAATAAACAAGAATTCAAATTACTGAAGCATCGGAGCTTGGTGTGTTAGTTCTATACTTATTTGTAGTAAGAATTATAATAAGACATTTTTTGTCTCTCTTCATATAGTTGAATTCTTGATTTATTAGCAAGTTGCTCTAAATTCATATTTGTATTTTGTATGCTCAAATATTCAGTTTTACTATAGAGACAAAAATAAAATGAAATGTCTAATTATCTTTCTCATTTGTACCTTTTCTTTTTTTCTTTTTGCTTCGTATTTATAATTTTACATATACATTAATTTTCATCTTTAAGAATGAATTTGATAAAATGGGATGTTTATTCTTTTCTTTTCTTTTTATGGAAAAAAAAAGGTGAAACATATAATATTAGAATAATGTTGGATAAGTTATGTATGAAGAGAAAATTAAATTTTATATAAAAAATAGTAGTTATTCATAAATATTCTGATTTTCAAAATATAAATAATAAGACTTTTTACATCATAGTTTTAAATATTTATAGTTAACTAATTAGTTTAAAGTGTTTGTGGATTAAAATTTAATACAATACTTTAAACACATTCATTATAATTATTAGGAGATTCAAAAGGCAAAATAAAAAAGTTGAAAGACTTTGTTTTCCTTTTACTCAAAGTTAATCTTACACTATTTCTTCTAACATTATTCTACCAATAAAACGGAACTATCGAGAAATTTAATTTAGATAGTTGTTATTATTCCTTTTTGCTTTGAAAACTTATTTTTTGAATTATAAACGAAGTTTATTTTATTAATTTCTCATATTATTATCTCGATGCATTTACTTGGAGGTCAGAAAATTGGAGTGTCACAATTAGTAGTAAAATAAAGTAAGAAATCTGGAGTGTCACAATTAGTAGTAAAATAAAGTAAGAAATCTGGAGTGTCACAATTAGTAGTAAAATAAAGTAAGAAATCTCAATTAGACATATTTTATTATTTAGTAATATTATCTTTTAAGAAATAATACACTCATGGGTTGCACGCGCAAGCATTTGTATTATTCCAATGACTCTTTATTTCTTATATATATATATATATATATATATATATATATATATATATATATATATATATATTTATATATATATCATATCATATATTATTATAAGCATGAAGCTCAAAACTTAAAAGTTGAATTACCATTTTGCCCCTTTAATAAATTAAAACTTATATAATTTATATATATATATAATCTTCTTATTCTCATTTCATAATCTTGACCTTTCAAATTTCTAACATAAATGTAAATAAAAATAAAAATGAGTAATTATTAAGAAATTAAAGTAGATTCATGTATCTTTAAAATTAAATTTCATCTCTATCTTTTTTATATTTATTTTAACAATAATTCATGTGACTTTTCATGTTTCCATAATTTTGTTCTATAAATTTAACTTTTTCGATAAGAACTTTTATTTACCACTCCTACAATTCTTGTATGTAGAAACTCTAAACATGTGAAATAATGTCACAATTTGAGGTGAAAGTTGTGAGATTCCCTTATGCAGTTACGAGAATAGATAAGAATTCAATTACTGAAGCATCGGAGCTTGATGTGTTAGTTTTATACTTATTTGTAGTAAGAATTATAATAAGACTTTTTTGTCTCTCTTCATATAGTTGAATTCTTGTTTTATTAGCAAGTTTCTCTAAATTCATATTTGTATTTGGTATGCTCAAATGTTCAGTTTCACTATAGAGACAAACAAAATGAAATGCTTAATTATCTTGCTCATGTGTACCTTTTTTTTTCTTTTCTCCGTACTTATAATTTTTACATATACATTAATTTTCATATTTAAGAATGAATGTGATAAAATAGGATGTTTACTCTTTTCTTTTCTTTTTATGAAAAAAAAGGTGAGACATATAAGATTAGATTAATGGTGGATAAGTTATGTATGACAGAATTAAATTTTATATAAAAATAAGTAGTTATTCATAAATATCCTGATTTTTAAAATAAAAATGATAAAAACTTTTTACATCTTAGTTTTAAATATTTATAGTTAACTAATTAGTTTAAAGTGTTTGTGGATAAAAATTTAATACAATACTTAAAAGACATTCATTAAAAAAGTTGAAAGGTTTTGTTTTCCTTCACTCAAAGTTAATCTTACACTATCTAGCATTATTCTACCAATAAAACGGAACTATCAAGAAATTTAATTTAGATAGTTGTTATTTTTTCTTTTAGCTTTGCAAACTTATTTTTTGAATTACAAACAAAGTTTATTTTATTAATTTTCATATTGTTATCTCGATGCATTCACTTGGAGGGCAGAAAATTGGAGTGTCACAATTAGTAGTAAAACAAAGTAAGAAATCTCAATTAGACATATTTTATTATTAAGTAGTATTATCTTTTAAAAAATAATACACTCATGGGTTACATGCGCAAAGCGCGTGCCCGGAAACTAGTATTATTATAAGCATGAAGCTCAAAACTTAAAAGTTGAATTACTATTTTGCCCCTCTAATAAATTTTTATAATTTTCATATATATAATCTTCTTATTCTCATTCCCTAATCTTGACCTTTCAAATTTCTAACACAAATGTAAATAAAATAAAAATGAGTAATTATTCCTTATAGACAAGAAATTAAAGTAGATTCATGTATCTTTAAAATTAAATTTCATCTCTATCTTTTTTATATTTATTTTAACAATAATTAATGTAACTTTTCATGTATCCAAAATTTTGTTCAATAAATTTAATTTTTTCAAGAAAAACTTTTATTTACCACTCCTACAATTCTTGTGTGTAGGAACTCTAAACATGTGAAATAATGTCACAATTTGAGGTGAAAATTGTGAGATTTCCTTCTGCAGTCACGAAAATAGACAAGAATTCAATTACTGAAGCATCGGAGCTTGATGCGTTAGTTCTATACTTATTTGTAGTAAGAATTATAATAAGACTTTTTTGTCTCTCTTCATATAGTTGAATTCTTGTTTTATTAGCAAGTTGCTCTAAATTCATATTTGTATTTTGTATGCTCAAATGTTCAGTTTCACTATGGAGACAAAAATAAAATAAAATGCCTAATTATCTTGCTCATCTGTATCTTTTTATTTTTTTGCTTCGTACTTATAATTTTACATATACATTAATTTTCATCTTTAAAAATGAATGTGATAAAATAAGATGTTTACTCTTTTCTTTTCTTTTTATGGAAAAAAAAAAAAGGTGAAACATATAATATTAGATTAATGGTGGATAAGTTATGTATGAAGAGAAAATTAAATTTTATATAAAAATAGTAGTTATTCATAAATATTCTGATTTTCAAAATATAGATAATAAGACTTTTTACATTATAGTTTTAAATATTTATAGTTAACTAATTAGTTTAAAGTGTTTGTGGATAAAAATTTAATATAATACTTTAAACACATTCATTATAATTATCAGGAGATTCAAAAGGCAAAGTAAAAAAGTCGAAAGGTTTTGTTTTCCTTTCACTCAAAGTTAATCTTACACTATTTCTTCTAACATTATTCTACCAATAAAACGGAACTATCGAGAAATTTAATTTAGATAGTTGTTATTTTTCATTTTTGCTTTGTAAACTTATTTTTGAATTATAAACGAAGTTTATTTTATTAATTTTTCATATTATTATTTCGATGCATTTACTAAGAGGTCAGAAAATTGGAGTGTCACAATTAGTAGTTAAACAAAGTAAGAAATCTCAATTAGACATATTTTATTATTTAGTAATATTATCTTTTAAGAAATAATATATTCATGGGTTACACGCGCAAAGCACGTGCTCGGAAACTAGTATATATATATATATAAAAGAAATAAAGAGTCATTGGAATAATACAAATGCTTATTGAATTCTTCTCTTCAAAGACAACTCTTTTCATGTCTGTCAGAACATTATTCTTAATAAAATAAATTGCAATTATTGTGCTACTTCAACATTGTGGTTTCCATTAAGTTAATAAATTAACCAACTCATAACATTATGATATTCATTAGTAAAAGATTAATCTTCTTATGTAGTTATTTGTAAATTGTTACCTCTTACACGTTTTAACTAATAAATAAATGCCATACCCCATGAACGTGAAGAGGACAATATTGTTATCAATCTGACTTAAGTAACCAGAAAAACAGATTTGAAGACGAAAATATAGAGTTTGATTAACGAAGATTCAATTAAAGTTAAGACATATCAAGATGTTTTCGATAGAAGGTGTTGTGAAATCTCTTTGTATTTAGCATTCGTGACTAAAAATATGTGACATTTGACTCTAATCTTTTTACTTGCAATTTTTTATACTAATTCTTTTACTTTCACAATCTCATTTTTTTTTATGTTTCTAATGATTTGTCAATTATTAGAATAAGTTCTAAGAAAAAAAGTTGTGGAAAATGCTTCCCACTAAGTATTGACCAAGTTTTTGATATGATAATAGTGGCTAACCATGAAGCATGTCACTTTGCTACTATAAAAACTAGAGATCTCAACTCAACTATGCAACACAAGTTTTAGTTTTATCCTTTTCTTTACAATCAAAATGAGAAGAAGCTTAGGGAATTTGGGGCAATTGCCTCTATTAGCATTTGCTTTGGCAATTTGCTTTGTAGCTAGCACTGTTGTTGCTGATTACTCTTATGGCTATACTTCTCCTTCACCTACTTACACCACTAAGAAGTACTACAAATCACCATCTCCATCTCCATACTACAAGAAATCGGAGAAACATGCTGAACATTCTCCGTCACACTATTACAAGTCCCCTACTCCTTCAAAGCATTACTACAAATCACCGGTAGTAGTGAAGTATTACAAATCACCAGCTCCTTCAAAGAAATACTACAAGTCGCCTTCCCCTTCAAAGTACTACTACAAGTCGCACACCCCTTCAAAGAAGTACTACAAGTCACTATCCCCTGCAAAGTACTACAAATCTCCATCGCCTGCAAAATACTACAAGTCACCTACTCCATCAAAGCATTATTACTACAAGTCACCATCCCCTTCAAAGTACTACAAATCTCCGTCGCCTGCAAAATACTACAAGTCGCCTGCTCCATCAAAGCATTATTATTACAAGTCACCATCCCCTGCAAAGTACTATAAATCTCCGTCACCTGCAAAATACTACAAGTCACCTGCTCCATCAAAGCATTATTACTACAAGTCACCATCCCCTGCAAAGTACTACAAATCTCCGTCGCCTGCAAAATACTACAAGTCGCCTGCTCCATCAAAGCATTATTACTACAAGTCACCATCCCCAACAAAGTACTATAAATCTCCGTCACCTGCTCCATCAAAGAACTATTACTACAAGTCACCATCCCCTGTAAAGTACTATAAATCTCCGTCACCTGCAAAATACTACAAGTCACCTGCTCCATCAAAGAACTATTACTACAAGTCACCATCCCCTGTAAAGTACTACAAATCTCCATCACCCGCAAAATACTACAAGTCACCTGCTCCATCAAAAAAATATTACTACAAGTCACCATCCCCTGTGAAGTACTACAAATCTCCATCACCTGTAAAATACTACAAGTCGCCTGCTCCATCAAAACACTATTACTACAAGTCACCATCTCCATCACAATATTACAAATCACCCGCTCCCTCTAAATACTATAAATCGCCTCCGCCGCCACCAACATATTACAAGTCACCAGTTTATTACAAGTCTCCACCACCACCACCAACTTATTATGAGAAATCACCTTCTTACTACAAGTCCCCTCTACCTCCACCATATTACAAAGAATCTATGCCTTACTACAAGTCCCCTCCACCTCCACCATACTACAAAGAATCTACCCCTTACTACAAGTCCCCTCCACCTCCCCCATACTACAAAGAATCAACTCCTTCCTACAAATCCCCACCACCTCCACCATACTACAAAGAATCTACCCCTTACTACAAGTCCCCTCCACCTCCACCATACTACAAAGAATCTACGCCTTCCTACAAGTCCCCACCACCTCCCCCATACTACAAAGAATCTACACCTTCCTATAAATCACCTCCACCTCCCCCATACTACAAAGAATCTACGCCTTACTACAAGTCCCCTCCACCTCCACCATACTACAAAGAATCTACGCCTTCCTACAAGTCCCCACCACCTCCCCCATACTACAAAGAATCTACCCCTTCCTATAAATCACCTCCACCTCCCCCATACTACAAGGAATCTACCCCTTCATATAAATCTCCTCCACCTCCCCCATACTACAAAGAATCTACGCCTTCCTACAAATCCCCACCACCTCCACCATACTATAAAGAATCTATCCCTTCCTATAAATCACCTCCACCTCCCCCATACTACAAAGAATCTACACCTTCCTATAAATCACCTCCCCCTCCACCGAAGTACTATGAGCAATCGCCTACAAAATACAACTCACCACCTCCACCATCACCAATCTATTATTAGCAAACTCCCATCTATGCCTCACCCCCATCCTCGCCAACGTACCACTAAACATTCAATAACTCTACTGTTTTCATGATTTTTACGGTCTATTTTGATTTCATTTCCCTTCCAAAATTTAATGTATGTTAGTCGAAATGATCGACTTTATTTATCGTGTGTTCGATATTGTTTTGTTCAAATAGTTTATATGATGTATTACTTCGAGAATTAATTAAGTATTCCTCATTGTATCAAGACTAATAGTTTGTTATTTATCTTCTCTTCTTTGTGTAATAATTTTGTATTCAAATTGTTAAATAAAATGAGGTGGTATTGTCCCTAGATAATTTCTTCCCTGGAATAATTTGTAACCTATCCAATTTAAATAAAATGGTAAAATCTACTAAAATTATAAATAAATTTTAAAATGGAGTAAAAATGTGAAAAAGTTAGCATAATTTTCAGAAATGCTAATATATGACTATGAAATATACAATCTTTATATAATATCATGATATACAACTCAACTACAAGGCCTAACAATCCAAAGATTAGTAGAAAACAATATATCATATGTTCCTCTTAAGAAATAAATATATTAAGATACATTTTCTTAACATTATAATTTAAATCTCTCTCTACAATTAAAAGAGTTGTATTTGGACCAATTTATGTGTATCGCGACTATTCCAATCATGTTATTTAGACTATTCCAATCTTGCTTGAGATGAAATCAAGTTTTAGATATAAAAAAATGTTATTTAGACTTCATAGGAAAGTTACAATTGCATAATACAACTCCAACTTTGTTTGGGTAAATAGTTATCTGTATGGGATATTTACATCAAGTTGATATAATTTATCGTAGTTAGATAATTTAATAGAGTGAATATATTAATTAATTAACTAACCATACACATTATATTATACATTTACTAATTTGATATAAACACTCAATCCGCAAATTAAAAAAAAAAAGACTTGGAAGAAGATAATATGGACTTGTACATTCTTTCTAATTAGCCCACTTGCAAATTATTTTTTCAACCACCAAAAAAAGATGTCACCACTAAATAATTACACTAAACTAATATTTATTTGGACTTTGCTGTGATCTTAGTGGTTAACCATGAAACCATTACATTAATTTCAAGAAAGATGTTACTATAAAAACCAAAGATCTTAATCATTTATGCAACAAAAGTCTTAATTAATTATATCTTTTCTTTTCTCCAAAAATTAAAATGAGATAACTTGCATAATTTATAATTTACTGAACTTTGCAGCCTAATTAAATTAGCTAACTAATAATTAGGCTGAATATCTTACTACATACACAAACTATTGATAAACAAAACTCATGCTTTTGCATTCCAGCAACTCACTAGACTTGAATCTTGAAATTTCAAAAATAAAGAATTAAAGTTAAGAGCTTTAAAGATGGAGGAGGTCGAAAATACATCGATATATATATATATAGAGAGAGAGAATAATCTTCTTAAGGATAAATATGAATTTGAATACCTGGAGGTCGCTACACACTAATAATATCTTTTGTTGTGTTTTTTTGTTCTCGTAGAAATTGTGTTCCAAGTTTACAACCATTCTCGACAACCATGCTGGATATTGAGTTGACAACATTATGTATATGATAGACAGTCCAATAACAAGTCCACAACCATAACCCATGAGAACCGCCTCCCAATTGATCATTGGTGAATCATCGTCTTCTTCTTCTTCTTCTTCCTGATAGAGCTCAACTGGAATTGTCGCTTGTGCTACCCTATCATCACCACCACAATCTCTTGAGGGTGGCAATCCACGTAGTCAATCATTTCCTAGGTATGAATTATTCTCAAACGTATCAAATTGTTTTCCTTTGGGGATGCATCCAACAAGATGATTGTGAGAGAGATTTAAGACTTCAAGTGACGTGAGAGACACAAGTTATTGTGGAATTTCACCATCTAATTTGTTGGATGAGAGATCCAATGATTCAAGTACAGACAATCTGTGCAGTGGTGCTGGTATATGACCTTCTAATACATTATGAGAAAAGTTCAACGTACGAAATCCAACTAGATCTCCAATAATGTTTGGTATATGACCTTCAAATCTGTTCTTTGAGAGATCGATAATTATTTGTATAGTCAAAACTTGAGGAAGTTCACGATCCAGTCCCTTCGTTGTTACAATCAAAGAATAGTTGTAATAATAAGAAAATATATCTGCTACATACTCTCGGTTTCCACTGTTCTCACCAATTTTTTTCATGGCTAGAAAATTCTGAAACAAGCTCACTGGTAAGTCTCCACAAAATCCATTGGATGAGAGATTTATGACTCGAATTTGAGCAAACAAGTAGTTTGTCCTTATAGGGCCGTAGAACTTATTTGATCTCAAACTTAAGATCTGCAAATGAGGTAGGTCTCCCAACCATTTTGGAAACGTGTCATTCAACTCATTGTAACTTAAATCTAGAAGTTCCAATTTTTTACAATAGATCAAAAATTGTGGAACTTTCCCCTGTAGCTTATTCCTATCCAATTTAATGATGATGAGTTGGTTTCCGATATTAAAAGTTGTATCAATTGTCCCACTAAGACTATTGTTGCTTAAATCGAAAACTTCAAGTTCACTCATCTCTCCCAAACATTGTGGGATTGTTCCCTCCAAATTATTGCTTCTCAAATTTAGTAGTACTAATGTTTTCAGATTGCAGATAGCTGAAGAAATATGTCCACTGATATTATTGCGCGAAAGGAGAAGAGCTCTTAGGAACTGCTGGTTTAGGAGTGACTTTGGAATAGGACCTTCCAGCTTATTTTGTTCTAGACTAACGATATATAATGTTTTGGACTTGAACTCCTGAATTTTTCCACTGAAAGTGTTATCACTCAAGTTAAACACTATCAGTGAAGGAAGGGAGAATATCCAGGAAGGTATAGTCCAATTCAAGTGGTTTGATGACAAGTAGAGTGATTGTAGATTTCGTAGTCCACTTACGTTGGATGGAAATGGACCAGTAAGGTAATTGGACGAAAAATCTAATATTTCAAGCTGCATCCAGCTTCTGTTAGAGGATAAGCACTCAAGTCCGCCATCCAAGTTGTTATTTCTAAGTGATAACTTGTTGAGTTTTTCAAATATCGTGGAGTAGGAAATTGGTCCTTCAAGATGGTTATTACCAAGGTCCAAAAACACTATGTTGGTGAGATTCCATAGAGGTTTAGGAATAGGCCCTGACAGATTACAATAATCAATGTTCAACTCATGAAGTGAAGTTAGATGGCTAAATGATTCAGGTATCCTATCAGCAATATTCACACAATGGACGTATAACTTCATGAGTGATGCACTTTTGTTGAGGGAAACCTAACAGTGAGCTGGGGATTGAATGATAAATCAAGGGATTCTAAGTCGGTGAGGTGGAAGAATCTTTCGGGCAATAACCCACGGAACCCTGTGTTAGAAAGTGTTAAAATTGCTAAGTGAGAAGAGAAATTTGAAGGAATGGTGGAAGAGATGTTCACAGAGTTAAGGTTGAGCTCTCTTAATTGGGTCAAGTTCTTAAGGAGCAATTCAAAATTGTGAGGTACAAGACGAAGCCCATATTGATCACCGATACGAAGAACGTGTAGTTTAGAAAGGTGACAAATTTCGGAAGGGATTAGACCTGTAAAACCTGAACGTGACAAATCAAGATGCATCAAACTAGAGAACTCACCAAATTTAGGTGAAATGAGCGATCCAGTGAAGTCATTAAAAGACAAATCAAGCCTTTTGAGATTGAAGAGTTGAAAGAGGCTACCATTGGAATGAAAGTTGCCTTGAAGTTGGCTGCAATGGAGATCAAGCTCAATCACTTGTCCTGTTGTCTTCTCACAATGAACTCCATCCCACGAGCAACAATCTGTACTCTTCTTCCAGAAAAGAGTTCTTGGATATGACTGAATCTCTCGGCCTGTTATCATGCTGAAACAATAATCGAAGCATTACGATTAATGGTGAACATGTTCTGGAATTGTAGAAGAGCAAGAGCTTGATCTTCAGGGCACAAATGAGGTGAGGATGACGAGAAAGCAAGTTGACAGAGAAAGGTATATAGCATAAAAAACACTAGTTTTACACAACCCATTTCTGCACTAAAAATGATCAAAACTAATCAAGTTGGTAGAGAAGAAATCAAGAAACGTTTGCTTTGTGTGTCTATTCAACAATTTTTATTGACATATATATAGCACAAATTTAACATATGGCCATTCATTGTGTCACACAAGTGAATGCCAGAAACTATCAATAGTTCACATTCTTAAGTCCCCAACACTTACATATATAACACATTACACATGCATTTTGTGTGATACCTTATTATAGACAACTTAATTGGATTGCAGGAATAGGACCACCACACAACTCAAGAGTATTATTTTACTTGCTGTATAGACTTTGAAAGAAGCATGACAACTTTATATCTTATGATAGGACAGTCACTTTGCTAATGCATTAAGGTTACACTGCCACTCTACTGATCTGAACACAGTGCCTTACATAGTGTGCCAGCTCGAGCTTATTTTCCACAACAATTGACCTGCTGATGGAAGACAGTGCAGGAGTCCATAAATGACATGTTCTTCACAGATTCTTAAGTCCAACGAGATGATTATGAGAGAGATTTAATACTTCAAAGTGACATGATATATGCAAGTTGTTTCTGCATCCCTCTACCAATTTTGCTAAATGAGAAATCCAATGATTCAAGTACAAATAACTGGCCGGTGCAGTTATGCTGGTATACAACCTTCCAAGCGATTAATCATGAGATAAGTTCAACGTATCGAGTGCAACGAGATCTCCAATAATATTGTTTGGAATATGACTTCAAATCTGTTCCTTGAAACATTGATGATTATATTTAATTTGTAGTCAAAACTCAGAACAAATTCAAGATACAATCCGTTCGTTGTCATTAAAGAATCATAAAATACTCGCGCTCTCATCAATTATCATTTATCTTCATGGCTGGTAAATTCCCACTAAATTAATATAGATACTTTTAAAGATGTAAAGATTAAGTAAGAATTCGTGGGATTACACGGGGTATGTTGTGGTAATCTAATTTCTGTATATCGTTTTTTTTTTTTTGTTGTTATAATATTCAAGTAAACATTTATATTATTTCTAATTTAACCCACTTGCAAATTATTTTTTCAATCATAAATATTTATGCTTGCCACTAATTACACTAAACTAATATTTATTTAGACTTTGCTATATCATCTTAGTGGCTAACCATGAAAGCATTACATTTATTAATCTCAAGAAGTATGTTACTTTGCTACTATAAAAACTAAACATCCCAACAAATCTATGCAACACAAGTCTTAGTTTTCATCTTTTTTCTCCAAAAATCAAAATGAGAAGCTTTGGAAATTTGGGGCAATGGTCTCTACTTGCATTTGCTTTGGCACTTTGCTTTGTAGCTAGCACTGTTGTTGCTGATTACTCTTATGGCTATAGTTCTCCTTCACCTTCTCCATATTACAAGAAACCGGAAAAACACGTTGAACATTCTCCATCGCATTACTATTACAAGTCACGTGCTCCTTCAAAGCACTACTACAAGGCACCTGTTGTAGCAAAGTATTACAAGTCACATGCTCCTTCAAAACACTACTACAAGACACCTGTTGTTGCGAAGTATTACAAGTCACCTGCTCCTTCAAAGCACTACTACAAGACACCTGTTGTAGCAAAGTATTACAAGTCACCTGCTCCTTCGAAACACTATTACAAGGCACCGGTGGTAGTGAAGTATTACAAGTCACCTGCCCCTTCAAAGAAGTATTATAAGGCGCCAACTCCCTCAAAGTACTACTAAAGTCACCATCACCTGCAAAGTACTACTACAAGTCCCCTTTACCTGCAAAGTACTACAAGTCACCTGCTCCATCAAAACACTATTACTACAAGTCCCCATCCCCTTCGAAATATTACAAATCACCCGCTCCTTCTAAATATTATAAATCACCAGCACCAAAAAAATATTACAAGTCGTCAGTTTACTACGAGTCTCCTTCACCACCACCAACTTATTATGAGAAATCACCTTCTTACTACAAGTCCCCTCCCCCTCCCCCATACTACAAAGAATCTACCCCTTCCTATAAATCCCCACCCCCACCCCCGTACTACAAAGAATCTAACCCTTTCTATAAATCTTCTCCACCTCCACCAAAGTACAACGAAAAATCACCTACAACCTATAACTCTCCACCTCCACCAACCTATTCCTCACCACCACCACCTCAGGAGTACGAGCAATCCGTCATCTATGCTTCACCTCCACCACCACCAGCATCTCCCCCACCAACATACTACTAAACGCTCAATAACTCTATCACTTCCATGACTTTTACATCCTATTTTAATTTCATTTTTCTTCCAAAATTTAATGTATGCTTGTCAAAATGATGGGCTTTGCTTATTGTGTATTTGATATTGTTTTGTTCTAATGATTTGTATTATGTATTACTTGAGAATTAAGTTTTCATCATTGTATCAAGATTAAGGGTATATATGATTCTTCTATCAAAGTTCAAGATATATTTTAATTTTTTTCATACATAAATTATTTTTTGACTTCTTTTGTTATAATTATTTGAATTTCTTATTCTTGTTTTGTTTTTCTCTTTCATTCCTTAGTTTAAAGAATAAAAAATTAAACTATTTTTTTTGTGTGTATTGTAATTTAATTTCGTATTCGAAGAAAAAATTTGGTCATCTACAATAAGTTTTACAAGAATATTAGTGAAACATAAATAAATTTGATTATCAAAATAATAATTATAAATTAGTCATTGAAACAAAAAAAAAGTCAAAAAAATATGTTTGACGAGGATTAAATTATATTTTTTAGAAAAAAAAATAAAAGTTTAGATTAAAATTATTATTTTTTTCATTTCCGTTAGAGGAAAAAGGTATATGTGAGCCATTTGTTTACAAGTTGGGGTATATATGAGTCACTTTCATAACAAGGGGTATATCAGCTCTAAATGACAATGTTGAGGGGTATATCAGACCTTTTTCCCTTAATTAAAAGATTCGAAATAGAACTTCTCCTCATTTATCCGTACTTAATGTAGATTTGAGTGATTGGATCATTTGTTTTTTGCTCCTCTTTTGTCAACAATAAATCAATAGAAAAGATATCTACAGCCTAATTCGCAGATGAATCCAGCATTATAGCAAGGCATAATACATATATTAGATTTTAAACTTGGCTTCAAATTTTAATTTTGACCTTCAATTTTCATAATATACAAACAGACATTTAAACTATTCAACTTTTAAATAAATAAACACATGAGTCCTACATGACACAATACACGACGTAGGACAAAAAATGACATGTAGGACATGTGTATTTATTTGTTCAACTTTATACAAGTTTAAGTGTCTATTTGTGCACATCTAAAGTTGAAAGTCATAAATATAATTTAAAACCAAGTTAAATGACACATTTATGTATTATGCCTTAGAGCAATTAAAGCATCCAAGCAAGCTCCTTGTCCCAGTACCCCTCAAGTCGAGAGTATGTTCATCAACACCTGCTTATTTACAACCAAGGTAAACACGTCATCATTTTGAAGTGTTAATTTTTATGGAAGTGTAAATTTTGAGGGCTATAGTATCTTAAAAGGTAAAAAAAACTTTAAAAAAAAAAAAGAAAAAGAAAAAAATTAAGCCTTTGTTCTAATTAGAAAAGGATTGGAATTATTTTCATTTTTTTATTTAAATACTATAAAGAAAAGGACTGAAATAATAATCATATTTGAAGTTACTTTTGTCTGTAGCACCAGCCAGCCTATAAATATAGGATAATATAAGAAATTATTATTCCATTGCTTATTAGTATTGTCTTTGAAGGACGAGAGATTCTTTTTTTTGATAGAGTGAGAAAAGAGAGAAGATTTTGCTGCCTGTCTTTTTCTTCTACGGCCACCTTTAGATGGTGTTTCTGAATCAACTAACTGTTTGATCGAGCTGAAATTTCGACTGAACAAGCCTTCCCTTGAAAAAAGTTGTTTTCAATGGCTGGAAACGAAGATGACTGGGGTATACGGGCAGTTGTGAGAAGTTGCAGCAAGATGAACAACTCTGCTCATGTCGATCATACCGTTCATGAGGATCCTGCTCATGTCAACTCTGTTCTTGTCGATCACAATACTGTTAATGAGGATGGTAACTCTGTTAACGACACAACAGACACAAGTCTTTTTCCAAAAGAAATCAATAGTGTTGGTGATTTTAGAGACGCATTCCCCGTGGAAAAGAAGCGTTACTTTGGGTTAGATGAAGTTATCAGTCTTGCCAATAACATGAATATCACCAATTCAAGAATTGAAAATCAAACTGAAACTATTCCAAACACACCACTCGTGATTGTAGAACACGACGAGGAGGAGGAGAAGAACAAGAAGGCCAGAGGAGATGGAGAAAGAACACTAGGAGTAACAACTGGAAAAAGTTTTTTAAAAAAAAATGTTGAAACAAAGCTCAAAAGATTCAAGGAAGCTCTTACAGACGCCAACACAATCACCCTCCTTCTAACCAACATTCTAATGGTGCGGCTTCACAGGAAGACCCCTCTTCTACCTCTACTTTGTAATTCAGAACCGAATTCTAATTTTGGATTGGTTTCCAAATTTAAAATTAAGCCTAAGTTAACTATTTTTGTATTATTTTTCATTATGATTTTGTTTATTTTTAATGTTTTGATATCTATAATTGAATATACTTTTAAGTATTGTGTTGTATGTTTTATTAGTGTTTTATATTCAAAAGTATATTTAAAAGATTCAATATCATGACTTTTACATATATATACTTTAATTATGTTTCTACTTATTTATACAACTAAATAACCGAACGGAAACAAATCAAACCGCAAAAGAAAAAATCAAATTTATTTGGATTAGGTTACACTTCTTCACAACTAAAACCCTTTAGATGGCCTAATGGTTTGGACTTGGAACTTCCATTTTGGAGGTTCAAGTTCGAAACCCCTTGCTAGCAAAAGCAAGGGATTTGT
This sequence comes from Solanum lycopersicum, assembly GCF_036512215.1. NCBI lineage: Eukaryota > Viridiplantae > Streptophyta > Magnoliopsida > Solanales > Solanaceae > Solanum > Solanum lycopersicum. The sequence continues at coordinate 49,400,582 of NC_090802.1, read as the reverse complement.
CTTCGGTCGAGCTTATCGTACCGAGCATGTCTAGTGCGAATTACCTATCGTATGTGGTTTGCGAGTTATTGCATTTTTAGAGTGGAGATTTTATCACGTGTGCACTCAAAAGGATAGCAATTGTAGAAACTATAAAAAACAAACTAGAAATTAAGAAATTTACACCGAATAATATAAAATCAAACTGAAAAACCAAATGTACCCCCTTATTTGAAATTCAAGATAGTTGAAATACTTTTGTGCCATAGTAAGTATGTATCTAACTAAGGGCGGAGCTACTTTAGATTTTTTAATTTAAAAATTGAATGATTAAAATGCTTTTTTGTGCGCTTTGAAAATTTAAGATCTAAGTTAAAATTAAAAAAAAAAGTTAATGTTTATATATGCCTTTGACTGTCACTTCGACCACACATATGTTTCAATAGTTATCATCTTATAATACATAATTTATTTTTTTCAAATTGGTTCAAAAACTTAATTAGTGTATTAAAATTAAACTTATCACGCTATTAAATCTTACCAAAGAAATATAATATTTGCCTAAACAACTATAAAAGCTTAATTAGATGAAGTAAAATGATTTTTGAAGAAAAAAGAGAAAAAAAAACGACTGCATGACAAATAAAGCCATGAGATTTCGATGTTACGTTGCTACAAAGTCTTGGTGATATCTTATGTAAGCTAAACAAATACTATTTCCATCAATTCAAAGACTACACATTAATCCAATGATACTAGATTAAAATAATTTAAATATGTTTTCCTTAAATAGCATACATTATGAAATAATATGTAACAATCTCTAAACATAACACTTTAAGATCTAATATATTTCATAACATTAGAGATGCAATGTAAAAATAAATAAATAAATCCAAAGCTGTTTTTCCAAATACTCTTAGCTATATCTATGGCCAAACATGTCCCTAAAAGTAACATAGTGACATGATTAAGGGTGTGTTTAATGGGAGAAGAAATGTTTTCCATAACTTCTTTACTCGAAAAATAAGTAAATGTTTTATTTATTTTATTGTGTTCAATACGTTAGCAAAGAATATTTTTCCAAAAATAATTGTATATACTCGAAATGCTATGTAAGATAGGCTCAACGGAAGTTAGAGTAAAAATGAGGTCTATTAAAACGTAAAATACACACACTTAAATGTGGAATATTTCACGTAAAATATACTTTACCTACTTCAATGTTGAAAGTCATTTAAAAATATTTTTCTTCGTGTCAAACACATCCTGAAAAGTTGATATCAATTAAAATGTAAGAGAAATACACAGAGTATTAATTGGGTGCATGAGAATTGGCCCTCAGTGGCCTCCAACCACTTGATCAAATATATGTACATAAATTTTTATTTCTCAAAATACAATGTGATTAAGTTTCTGTTTCTATAATTCTTGAAATTTCGTTATAAGTAGTTAAAAAAGTGAACTGCCCATAACCGAACTGTTTGGGTTTGAAATTTCCTGCATTAGTGAATGAAGCGTTCCCCTTGAAAACAAAGTTGTCAATGGCTGAAAACGAGAATGACTGGGATTTAGGGGCAATAGTGAGAAGTTGCAGCAAGATGAACAACTCTGTTAGAGCTATCGTCGATCACGGTGTTCATGAGCATGACAACTCTGCTCTTGTTGATCACAGTGTTCATGGCGATGGCAACTCTGTTAACACAAGTCTTTTTCAAGAAGAAAGAAAGAAATTGTGTTGGTGATTTTAGAGAAGCATTCGCCGTGGAAAAGAAGCGTTACTTTGGGTTAGATGAAGTTATCAGTCTTGCCAATAACCTGAATACCAATTCAAGAATTGAAAACCGAACTGAAACTATTCCAAACACCCCACTGGTGATTGTAGAACATGAGGAGGAGAAGAAGAAGGCGAGATACTCGATGCAAAGTTCAACTACTGAGTCAGGCAACTTGTTTATTTACCGCGGAAAGATACAGGAAAGACATGAAATATTGGCTGAGGAATTGAGTAAGGTGGATCATGGGAGATGGAGAAAGAGAAGGACGAATCCAACTGGAAAAAGCTACTATTCGTGTACTGAAGTTAAAAATTGTCCAGCAAAGAGACACGTTGAGAAAAGCTCAAAAGACCCAACAAAGGTGATTGTAACTTACAGAGGCCAACACAATCACCCTCTTCCTTAACAAAACATTCCAATGGTACACAGGAGACCTAATGCTGCTGCACCACCGGAAAACCCATCTTCTTACTCTTCTACCTCTACTTTGTAATTCAAGCCAGTTTTTTACGAGAGAAATTCTTTTGTGCCGTAGTAAGTCTCACTAGATTAATTCTAACTAGACTATCTGCTTCTTGATCTAGTCACTGTTGAAACTGAAATAGGATCTATTATTTGGAATTTTGAATTTCTACTGTCATTACTTTCTAATATAGTTTTCCCTTGGCATCTCTATCATTTTCAAGAATCACTGGTATTCTTTCTGTTCCTAGAAGCAGCAAGAACTGAACCTAATGATCAGTTAAACAGATATTCAAAACGTGCTAAAGCGAGGCAACCTTTTTCTGTTGTTCAATGTTCGTCGACCCACAGCTATATGATTTAGGACATCTTTTCTTTCGAAGGAGTGACAAGTTCGTCATATCATTGTTCACCAATATTATTCTAGTCTATCTTGGATCTACCAACTTAAGAAACAGTGATTTCACAATCCACTGCCAATAAGTTTAATGCCCTTGGCATTATTTAAACAGGAGTCAATTTGTGGTGATTGGTGCAATTCAAGGAGAATAAGTCCCCAAGACCCAAGAGAAGATAGAGCAATATCTGTCCTTTTTAAAGCCTAAAATTACCAAACTTGTACAGGTGGTTGCCTATTACACTGTTCATTCCTCCAAAAAATGAAGTTTTATTAGACCTTTACTATGGGGAACAAGAGCTTCTACAAGCTCTTATAATAGACAATTTCAATAGTCACAGCTAGCCTTCTGCCATTTTAACCATTGCTTTTTGTGACACCAGAACTGGCTGATGTAGACATACACAAAATCCTGAATTATTGGTTTAACATTGGCATCTTAACCTGCCATTTAGAGGGATTGTCTACAATCGGCTCTGATTTATCGCAGAACTATACTACAGAGTATCACAGGCTCTTCAGGAAACTATCTACTGTTTGAAGATAATTGTGAATAATAAAACCTCAAGCAATAGTATAGCATTTGTTTATTAACAGAGTTGCATACCAATGAGTAATATGAAACAACAGAAAGTACAAAACTTCAATTGAACATTTGTAATTTTTCAGTTCAGCATGTTCTGTACAGTGTGAGTGATATTATAGATAGGATAAACATTACTTACATTGAGTATTAAGATAAAGAATCATAATGAAATTGGTGGTGGACTACCAATTCTCTTTAACGATTTTAGATTTCTCGAGTATGAATTTCCCTTCCTTGTACTTCTGAGTTGGCTCATAAGCTCGTTCATATTTCCAGCCCAAAACCTCATTGCAATCCCCACAGAGTACATCAGCAACAGTATGAAGACCAGTCATGAGAGTTCTGTCTTCTTTAGCCCCAACGACAATATTCATCACATGAGTAAACAGAAAAGCTCTGCCATGCCTTCCCTGAAAAGCAATAGTATTTCTTTTCTTTGGACGAGGCTCAGAAACAAGATGACCAAAAATAAAAACTAACTAGTTAAGAATCATTTGATTCTTGAAGTGCAAAACAGAAAATTGCCCATTGTCAGCTCAATGTTGATACTTTGAATTCTTGGACTTAAAAATAACAATCATTACATCCCCGTGAGGGAATAAGTCGAAAAGTTGTAAAAAGCATCAATAAGAGTGACTTTTTATTCCCCCTTATTTTTCTTCATTTCTCATTTGGTTTTCCTTGACTACTAGTTAAAGCACATCCTTTACTTTGAGCTCAATACAATAGAGGGATTTGGTTACTAATTTTCATCTGAAAGCACTGATCACATACAAATGAAAGGAAACGATAAATTGACCCCAACTAATTCCGTATACAAACGATAGCAAGCATAATGAATATGCTTTTGTAGTTCTAGTGACAGCAATACTATGACCTAAACCACCATACATGAATGAAGTTTCAAGAATCATAAATATACTCAACACAACAGAAAGTAATGAGGCATAGATATAAAACAATCACCTGAAACGCCTTAGAGATTATATCATCGTGAAGAGAGACATTGTTTCGACATTTATAGCAGCTGTACAAGCGAGGTCCAACTAATTCATCCATTCGACAACAAAACTAATGACAAATTCCTCACTGATCACTTACCCCAGAAACCCAAATAACCAAATCCTACAGAAAACAAAAGATTCAAACCTGAAAAATCAATAAAACTAAACCCTTTACCCTGTTGAAGCAATAAGCCAATTGACCTAAAAAAACAAATTTATTTACCTTAAAAGAGAAAATGCTTACAACCCAGATAGGTTTAACTTGCACGGCATCGATAAAAATTCTTATGAGGGATTTGGTGAAACTACCAATCACGAAACTGAGAAGAAATTTAAGGTGATATGACAAAGACAGGATTGCAAAAAAAAAAAAAAAACAATTCAATATAAAAATATTTATCAAATAAAGACTGCTGGTAATTAAAACAATAGAATATTACAAGAATCTGAAACAAATTCACAACAAAATTATGTTTGTTAGGAAAAGCAGAAAATGGGGAAAAAGTAAAAGGTTTGTTATTCTTTGCTTGGACTCAGCTACCAGCATGAATATCAGGAAGGGATAAAGATGAAACAATTACTACGTAGTTATTCTTTGGTTGAGTTGATTTTGTTGGAAGATGAGAGCTTACCTGTTGTGTACAGCAGTCGATTTCATGGCCGCTCTGCCGCCCATTGGATTTTGGGCCAAATATATATTATGGAATTGATGGACATTGACCACGGTAAAGCCCAACAGTGAGCGGCATAACAACTCATCCGATGTAATCGCACGACAAACAACATATGTGTTTAGTTTTGTAATACAAATTAAAATAAATTTTAATTTTAATTTTAATCTTGACCTTAGTAAAAAACTTGCCTTGAATAAGGGTGTTTTTCGATTTTCGTTTTCTGATTGTATAATTTTAAGCTTATGTGGAGTAGATTTGGGTGTTTGAAATGTTGAAATTGGAGAACAATTTATTTGTTTATTGATAAACTAAATTCAGACACTATTCTTGAGATTAAAAATATTTTTTTTATAATTATTCAAGATATAAAATTTCAAGCTCAACCACATATGCAGGAGTTATTATATATATATATATTTAGAAAGGACAGTTTACAAGGACGAACACTGCATTAAAATGTGGTACAAAAAGAATTGTACATTGTACATCAAATTGAGTTGTAAAAGTAGGGTTAAAATAGTAAAATCATCTATTTTTCTTTCAAAAGTGCATAACGTGTACTGCTTTATGCAGAAGCACGTGTAGCACTATTCTCACGCTTTTGCTTTACTCTCCCTTCTCTCCCACTTTCTTCTTCTTCCTTCTTTCAACAATGTAGAATGTTCTCCACATCTATTCTCACGCTTGCTCTGCTGTTTGTCAAATTCTGATATCGTCTTTAATCTCTGTTTCACCCTCAATTCCTCTTCGTACCTGTTGTATTACGATGAGTTTTTTTCTTATGATTTTTCTACACTTATATATTCATTCTTCTCTGGATTTTTACTGTATGTATCATCAATTGTATCTAATTTACTCATGCATGTTCGAAAATAGAAATAAATACATAGATGACTTTGGACCCTTGATGAACATAGTGCATCCAAAATTTTCACTTTTTCAATAGTTTTGATGCACATAGTTATGGTGTTTCTATTTATTTTGGGGTTAAAACTCAAAAGGTGAAGAAGAGGAAATAGTTGAACGTGCAGATGAAGTTTGGCTTATTTTTGGGGACAAAACAATCGAGTTTAGTCCAAGTTTGCCAGTGTTGTTCTTACTCTAGAGAGATTAGAGTGGAGGGCAGAGTTAAAGATTGAATCCCTCACTTTATGGATATGCAAATGTTCTGTTAATTGATTATTCTGCTCATGCATGATTTTTTTCTCATTATCTTGTAGTATCAACTATCAAGTTCTTAAATACTAACTTTTTTGGCCAATATAGTATTTTTGCAGATAATGGTTGTGGTCACGTGTTTGACGAAATTCCCCAATGAAGGCAATACTTATTTGTTATGAAAATTGATCAGTTTCAACAGCTGGGTTGTCTTAACAGATGTTAATGAAGTTGAACTATCTACTAAGGGTGAGTAGATGTTTATCCTCTTGATATTATTTTCCATTTAGTAGTTTTCTAATAAAATTGATAAATTTTACAACTCTCAGGTGATTCATTGAGCAAGAATTTGAGTTATCGAATTTTTTGGTGCTGCCATGAAATTAGCAATTATATCGAAGGCTAAAAACTCAGGGTAAGCTTTCATTGTTCATTTTTTTGTTGTACCAACTTTTCGGGAAAAAAATCAGCTACTAATTTAGTAATTTGAGGCTATATGTCTAGGAATTAGAGATGTCTTATTAAATATGACTACATCTGTTAGCACATTAGAGAGTAAGCAAAAGCTTGAAACAAATTTGAAAATTATTCATTTACTTATTATGTAAACTATTTGGTTAACTAGGAATAAGAGATTTCTTGTTAAATCTAACTAAATCTGTTAACACAATATCACGGGATTTGAAATACAAACAGAATACAAGCTTATGCGATATAGATGTATTTGGGAGATTCGGATGGATCTGAATCTTCATTCCTGTCTGATAGTGCTTTGGCTGCTGCTATGGCTACTGTCATCAGAGCTCCACACAAGGATTTTGTGGTTGTGAAACAAGAATGGGCTGCTCTTCGAATTCAGGCTGCCTTTCGTGATTTTCTGGTAATTTGTTTGACTTGGGACACAAAGTTGTTAACTTTTTTGTTATACTTGGTTCAACTTATTAATCCGTGTAGAAGATTGGTAGATAGTTAAGTGTTGTCTTGCTTTTAGTTTTTTCTTTTCATAAGTACTTGAAGCCTCTCTACCTCGACGAGGTATGAGTGAATTCTGAGTACACTCTACCTTTTCCAAGCCCCATTCGTGGGATTTCATTGGTTAGGTTCTTGTTGTTGCTCCATTTTTCTTACTCAGTTGCGAACATGAAAGAAATTGAATCATCTACGTTTGCAATTTAAGGGGAACAGATCTAGATGAGTTATAATTTGAAGGTAACTGCTTGATTGTATGTTGAGAGGCAAACAAATTCAGCTAAGGAAGTCATCTTGGGATACCTCAAACAACACACAAGCAACTTACTCCATTATTTCCTACATGGAAAAGCAACATACTCCGCCCACCACTATTGATAGGAATTCCAAAAAGATAAGACCTTTGGAGATAAGTGAGATGGAGGTGACAGAAACAACTACTGCAGCTGGTTCTTCAAATGCAACTCTGAAATTTGAACCACCCACACCAACAAAAAAACTGTAAAAGGTCAGTCTACATCTGATTATCACATTCATTATTGAAAATCAAACTATAAATCACAATGATTAACAGTTCAAAACATTTACAAGTATTTGAAATTTATTAAAATTTAAGAGTAGAATCATCTGGAAGTCAATGTTTATCCATGCTGTTGGCGAAAACAAGAACGAAATATTGAGGTGTCTTTCATTCATTTACAGTGCTTTCAGTTTTGGTTTAATCAAAGGATCACTACTTTTTGTCCTCCTCCACTGCATCCATACAAAACAAATTTAGAACCTCTTGATTTCATATAGTGTGAGAGGCTTGCTAAAAATGTTTGTACAAACAAGAAAGTCATAACATTAAGCAACCTCAATGCTAAAAGTTGAGTTGTTACTTTTCGAACGATTTCACTTTTATCATTAACAACTCAAACTTTCTAAAGTTACTAAGACTAACAATTTTCTCAGGAACCCCTAACAACTCCATATGCTATGGTTTTGGGAATGATGAAGAAGATCAACAACTAAAAATGAACAACAACATCCTCTAAAATCACAATCTCATATGTCAAAAAAATATTTTGATTTTATTACCTTAGTTAATATAGATCATCTTGATGTCCAATATCAATTGTACATATATTTTGAATATCTCTAATAATATACAACATATCACATTATCCATCTTCTGCAACAAATTAATACTGATATTTTGACTATTGGGCCCGTGCTTGCCACGGGCCTCCCCCATCTAGTATATATATATGTCAAAAAATTGTACAAATGTAACTAGTATACATATGTACTAATGATTGTATTTGTGTATAAAACGAGTGATATTGTGTGTATGAAGGGGAGGGGGCAGCGAGATCGGGAGGAGGAGTAGACAGCAAGCAAGAAAGGCGGAGAGTAGAAAGAGTGAGCGAGCTTGGGAGAGGGAGGAAAGAAGCGAGGTGCAAAGGACGGAGAGCGGAGAGGCAAATGAGACTAAGAGAGGGAGATGAGAGACGAGCAAGAGATATATATCTGTTAGATAATTGTATATATGCAAATAGTATACATATGTATCAATGATTGTATTTGTATATATGCATAATTGTATGTATATAATTAGTATGTATATGTATTGATGAATACAATAGTATTAATGAAATACAATTTATATCAATAATTAAAGTTTGTACAATTATATCAATTTGTATTGTATATGTATAATTTGTACTTATATATATATAAGAGTGGAAAGAGGCGAGACAGAAAGAGAGGTGCAATAATTATAGCTAAATGAAAACTATAGCTATAATATTCTCCACATATCTCTAATTACTTGTCCACTTTTGAATTGAATTAATTATGAAGTGAATGAATTAAAAAATTTAAATTTTTCAAAAAGTTTTAATCTTTTTCAAAATAATCGAAATAATTAAAAAGAAAAAAATAAACAAATAATTAGAAACAGAACAACTAATTAACTAGTACATATTTCTTTATCTGTTTATATTTGTACACTTCGTCCGCTAAGCTACAGAATTTTATGGGTCTACCGGTAAATAATGGGTAAACCAATCGTATTGAACCATATCCGATCCCCACCAATATTAGTTGACTCAAAACGAAAGACACCATCATTTTCAGCTAAATAAATTCAAAATTTTAGATATGAAAAAGTTAGAAATATTTTTAAAACACGGCGAATTGAGAACGATCGAAAATATAAAACATCGGGCAAAGATACTTGACTAGGCCACACATTGTATATATGCATTTCGATGACTATACCAGATCCATTAACAAGTGAAAATCATCATAATTGCCAAAGAAGCTTACCCTGTTTCTTGCACATCAACAGCATGATAGATAACAACATACAAAGGACTAAAAGTAGTGTTTTTGCATGACCAGAAATCTTATTAATTTACAGTCGATCAAGCATTAGTTGTTTACATAAATAAGTGTTGAAATCTTATTACTAATATTCTTTGAGAATTTTGGCAATCTCGATTATGAATCCGCCTTCTTTGTACTTCTGTGAGGGATCATAAGCTTTAACATACTTCCAACCCAATTCCTGCCCACACTTGCTGCAGAATATATCAGCAACACTGAAGGTACCTGTCATCAGTTTTCTATCTTCCTTTTTCCCCACCACCACATTCATAGCATGCCCAAAAAGATACGCTCTTCCTGATTTCGCCTAATCAATAATCAATTTAAGTTAAATACAATTTTACAAAGACGATTTGAACTTTTTTAAAAGAAAAAAGTAAATCGGAAACAGTCTATTTTTACAGATCAGTAAGATCTGATCCGATCTCACTTGTGAAATTGGACGGATATATGTTGTTGTTGTATGGATCAATTGAACTTAGATGCAATTTTTGAAAAATGATTTGATCTTTTTCTTTAATCGAAAACAATCTCTCCTTGAAATAAAAAAGTAGTGAAAAAATAAGAGTAATTACCAGAAAGCGTTTAGAGAGAAGATCATCTCGAAGAGCGATGGGATTCTGGCAAATTCTGCAGCTAAACAAAGGGTGATTATACGTAGCAGTTTCCGCCATTAATTAATTAATTGATAATAGTGTGTATATACAAAAACAAAGGAAAGAAAGAGAAGGGATTAAGTTGCAATAGTATTAGTATTACTAACTCTGCAAGGAAGATTGAATTTTCTTAGCAATTGCTATTTTGACAATGATGGAGGATAAAATAGGGGTGGAAAATAATATCTAGATAGAGACTCTTGTGTCTTATTGTGGACGAGGTAGACCCCAAGGGAGACTTTCGCTTATTGTTAAACTATTCTTTTCGTCTCTTTGTTTCAATTTATATGATATTTTTCATCTTCTGAAAATCAAATAGTTTAGATTTAATAAAATATATATACATATATTTATAAATTATATAAAAAATTAATAATTTAAAATATTTATAAAAAATAGACTAGCTTAATTCAAAATTTAAAAAATATCAAATAAAATTCAACGAAAAGGATATGAATTAAAAAAATTTAACTTATCCAATTAATATAATTTAATTTAAACGCTAAACAAGTTGATTAGAATAGCAAATGGGTGGGGTAGGATGGAGCGGATCGGATTGAACTTCACCTATGAAAATTTTAACCGCCTCACTCTGCTCCACGTGTTAACTTTTAAAAATTTTAACGTGCTCCACCCTACGAGTTGGGAAACTAAGTAATTCAAAACAAAAAAAAAAAGTCGTGTAAAAGTAATTAAACTAAGTTTAGTGAATTTCTTTTATTTTATTTAATATTTCAAACGTTTTTTATTAGTCTCATAACGTTAGTATTTTAACATATAATGAATTTTTTTATATTTTGTAAAATGAAACTTTTTCTTACACTTTATAAAGTGGAAGAAAAATTTACACTTTACAACAAGGAATATTTTGTTTTGCTCTCTTTATAAAAAATTTGTCGCATTTATCATACAATTAAGATATTTTCTCTATATATGAAAAAAAACAAATATTTATTACTTGCAATTAACTTACTTAAATAAGAAATCAAGTGTTGGACATACTGATAATTATTTGCATAAAAAATGGGCGAGACATGAAAATTTGAGAATGTCCCAATATTTTTCGTCATTTCAAACTATGATGACTGATCAAAATGATTATCTAGTCAATAACTTGGAGTAATATTCCTATCTTGTTAAATAAGCCGCTGCAAAATATATAATAATAATAATAATAAATCATATAATTAATAAATAATTGATAAAATGATCAAATAATAATCGAAATATAGTTATTGAGCATTACCAGTCACTTCCATTGATAGTTTCATTCAAATCAAAATCATATCGAACGGTAAGAATATTTCGTTAATGAGTCATGTTAGAAAAATCAATAGATTGAGTTATCAGGGATCCATCAACGCTATTATGATTTTCTAATTGGGGATGAACATCGACCAATAAAGGAGAACATTGTTGGCTAGTCTTAGGCTTCTTTCTAACATAGATTTCAAGTATTGTTAACTTGATTTGATCTATGTAATCATCTGAAATCCTTAGAAAGTCGGTCAACGATTCTTCATTATAGATAATTCACTCTCTAAAATTTACTTGTCTTTGTGATAAACATGAAGTAGGTATTTTCCTACTATAATCATAATAATACTATTTATACCCCATTCTTTTATAAATTGGTGAAAGAAATATATGATATCGGATATTAATTTTAAATATGTAGTATTGTGTTTGAGAGGTCGATTATAATAAACGGTATTTTCATCATGTATAATTTTTTCATCCCAATAAATTGAAACTCTAATTTTTGGTTAAGAAGACATTATTTTGTGATTGAAATGAAGAATAATAGAAGACTAAAGATGTTGAATGTGCTATATTTGAATGTCCTTATATAGAGCTTAGATGATATTTTTATGATATGTCAAATCAATATAATTGTATGACAAACATTACAAAAGCATCGTAAGGAGAGCAAACTTGAAAAATTTCCTCTTTGTAAAATGTAAATTTTTCTTCCAATTTATAAAGTGTAAGAAAAAGATCGACTTTATAAAGTGTAAAAAATAGTTTCATTATATATTAAAATATACTTGCTATGGATAAACTGGAAACGTTTGAAATATTGGATAAAGTAAAATTTTCTCTTTCACTAAGCCTATTTTAATTACTTTCTAAAATAGTAACTTACTTTGGTCACTTTTATTTTTTGTGGCTTATTTAGGTTCCCAAAACTCCCACCCTACCCACATATACCCGCCTCACATGAATCTGTCCAACATGAATTTTTAATTATTTCTCTTTTTAGTTAGGTTTGATAGTAAAAATAAATTAATATTAATTTAGTCAAATTTTTAAATTTTTGAAACCAAAAGAAAATAATAATTGTCTGTTTCGTTTAGTTTTCTAGTTTATTCGATTTAAAAATAATAATTTTTTTTGAGGAAATATGTATCTCGATAAACACAAGCACCTAGTATATGAATGATCCACATGAAAACAATTGTTGGTTTAATTAAGCAATACTAGAGTTATCATTACAAAAAAAATTAATTTAGTTAAGAGAAAAATGACTATTTTATGTGAAGTAACATAGCTAAAGATTAAAATGGATTTTGCTGAACTTAGGATTGTTATAGTTGGAGTAAAGTGTTGGGTTTGAGAAAATTGTAATACTAAAGATTTAAGTTAGTTAAAATTTAACAAAATATTTATATTTTATTTATGATTAATTTATAAATAATTATAAAATATATATATCTAATTTATAAGTTCGATTTAGTTATTATTTATGCTATCTTTTAGTAAAATTAAAATTAAATCAAATTATGTCAATTTAAAAAATTTAAAACCAAACTTAATCAAATCAAATTAAATATTAATTTTCTTAATCAGTTAAATTCGGATTATAATTCAATTTGATCTTTTAACTATAACCATGAACATTCGTATCCGCAACCCACCCCACACTGCATTAATTTTATAAAAAATTCATTTCAACACACATAATTTTAAAATCTGCCTGTCCCATATAGCCTAAAAACTGCCCCCTATCTTGCTGGTTCCATGACTTCCTAAAATTACTTTCAAAAATTACTACAAAAAAAATAATAATAAAAAAGATATGTTAAAAAGAGAAATGAACTTTTGTTTCCTCATAACTACATTAGAAGGGAAAAAAAAACAGAGATAAAGATCGCTGACGAATTTATAGCTACTGTATAATCGGGGTATAACTCCGATCTTAGAGCAGCAAATCGAGCTGTTTTGGGTCGTTAATTCCTTTTTTACTCTCCATCAAAATGGCAGATGCTTACTGGAGAGTCACCGACGGCCGGATACATCCCGTATCTCTTCCTCCGGTACCCTCAAAACGCCCGAGGACCGAAAATGGTACCTTTCATCTACTTCCCTTCGCTCTTTCAACTGATTAATTTTTGCTAATTTGGGTCACATCGTTGCTCTTTCCCTGAATTGGCAAAAGCTAGGGTTTTTTTTAAAATGGTTATGTTCATAAATTAATTTGGTGTTACAAAATTAAAGTAGTAGGTGATTAGTAAGATTAAAGTGAGTAGAAAAAAAGGGTTAATTGGTGTGATGATTTTATCCCAATGCTCAAGTTAAGTTTCCCTTTTCTTTTAGTCCAGTCGGAAAGAAAAGTATTTATTGTGCTAGCAATTGAAAAGAAATGTTTTTTTAAGGACTTCATTCATAGAAGTAAGATGAACAAGTTAAAGATGTGATTTTTTTGTATCGGTTGGCCTAAATTTGATGATCAACTGAAACTTTACCTTGGTTGCCGGGAATTTTTGTTTCCTCAGATAGAAATGGTTATCTATACGCAATGTGATTAATCTCAGCACTAAAAAAATGGGGGTTGGGGAAGGAGAAGGGGAAATGGGGAGGGGATTACATGGTGGGAAATCGAGCACTTACCAGGGGAATGGAAGTTAAGGTAGTCAATCAATTGAGCTACTAAGATCGTGTGATCTCAGCAGTTGATTAGGCCTTGGACATTTTTTTCTGAATTATTAAGAGGGAAGTGGACGAATCTCCTCCAAGTGGTTGTCTTGGTTTTCATTCTGTTCTCTCCTGTTGATTCTGGCAAATGTTTGAACATCATGTTGCCTAGTTTAGGTTACCTTTTTCTTGATTGTTTGTACATGTGTACCTATAAGCTTGTTTATCTATGAGTGTGCTTATTGGAGTATTGCTAATTCTTCTTTATTGTTAAGTAATACCATCATTTTATGTTGTCACCTCATAGATGTTCCAAGTGGTCCTGAGATGCTTGGCAGTCATAGCCACAATGATGTACAAGGAATGCATCATGCCATTAGAGAAACAGATCCTATTGAAACATCCTATGAACAATACTTACGAAGCGGGGTACTTAATCTTTGGTTCGTTTGTGCGTGGTTAATTTTCATGCCCTTTTATGCTCAGTTCCTTGATGATGTATTAGTCTAACATATTGTTTAAAATTTATCAGCAAACTTCATCGTATGCTGGTGGTGACTCTGCAAATTCCATGAGTAATGGAGTAGGCAGTCATTCTATTGACGGTCCACGTGTTATGGGTACTGTGGGATCAGAGCCGGTTGCTGCTAGAAGCAGGACCATTGGGTTTGGAGGTGTTAGACCAGAAGTTCCTCTTCCACCTGAGGCTAGCAGTACATTGTTTGTGGAGGGGTTGCCTGCTCATTGCACCCGAAGAGAGGTGTCACGTATCCTTCTATACTGCTTCTCCCATTTCACTATTTTAGTTACCATTCTAGTTCTTTCTTTGACTCTAGTTTGCAGATATATTTCGACCATTCGTAGGTTTCAAAGAAGTTAGACTGGTGATCAAAGAATCACGACATGTAAGAACACACCTGTAGATTTCTTTCTTGTCGTAGTTCTGTTATGATGTTTTCTCAGGAATTCTCTGTTCCATCAACTTGTGTAGCCAGGAGGGCATCCATTTGTTCTTTGCTTTGTTGATTTTATGAGTCCATCCCATGCAGCCACTGCTATGGATACTTTACAAGGTGAGATTTCCACACCCGGCTTCAGTAGAATTAATCTTGTGACTAATCTGTTTTTAAGCTTGTAGTATAGTCAGTCTTCTATCAGAGCTTACTTATAGATGAGATACAACCAAAGTTCGTAGTGATACACTTTTAAGAAGTTGAAAGACTGAGTTGAGTGGCTAGAGAGGGCAATTGGGAAGGAAGAGGTGTGGGAATCATGGACAGTTGTTCGGTTGTTAAGGCCTTGGGTAATGATGGGTAATGATGGCTATAAAATTAAGAACTACCTGGCATTTAAGTCAGTCTGTAAAGAAATGGAAGGTTAACATAGCTTCTAATTCAGGAAACTTAGCTTTCTCTAGCAAGTTTTCCTGTCGTGAGTGCAAGTGCAAATCATGACCATTATTTATCTTATGCAGTACCCTTTAATTAGTATCTGTGTAAGCTAGCTTAAATGCTGCTAGTACTTTTTCGATAATTTCGTGGTGTTTCCTCTCTTCTTTTCACTGGATGCATCTGATCTTAGACTCTTCTGTGATTGCACTCTTTATTTGGCTACGTGCATCTGACACTTATAGCTTCTATGTTTCTACTATGAAAGATTCTCCAGTTATTCCTGTGGAAAACAGAAGATTCCATAGACAAAAATGACTGTTTTTTATATGTAGCCCTAGACAACCAATTTAATAGATATTCTTCGTCTTATTTCTTCCCTTTCCGTTTGGTTAATGGGGAGCAAATCTGCAGTCCGATTGAAAGACACCCAAAAAAGTTATTATTTGCCAAAAGGAATTATGTTTCTCATCTTTCTCGACTCTAACAAGGAGGGAGTAGTCATTTTTTATTCACCTCTTCTGTAGTTTTTCATCTTGTTTCTTCGAGTGACTTTCAGGTTAAACTTTCTTTTCTACTAATTGAAAGGGAATTGGAGTTCCTTTTAAGGTAAAACAAAATTTGCTGGCCTGTAATAGCTTTCACATGCTTTTGACTTTGCATGGCCTGATTGAATTCCAGTGCAATTTTCATGGGTTGCTTTCGTGCATTAATTTTATAAACTGATCCTATGCCAGTTTTTGGACAACAATAAATTACATGTTTGCGCGTCTGTACCTAAATTGTCGATGTGTGCGGCTTGAGATACTATGTCTCGATCTTGCAGGTTATAAATTGGACGAGCATGACCGTGATTCACCCAACTTAAGGCTGCAATTTGCACGCCGTCCTGGTGCCAGGTCAGGTGGTGGGTATCGCGGAAAGCATTGAATTATGCATCTTTACAGGTGATATGCTAGACTATGTGCGCTTGACCTTTATTACTAACGATCAAAGGCTATGTTACCAATTCATCGATCTAGCTAAATTTTGGAACGACCCTCTATGTAGGACCAACTTGAATTCGGAGATTACATGTTTGCGGTTATGTGTTTGACATCTCTCTCTCTGAGTGGGTGGTTCATTAGGACCAGCGTTTTCTCCTTGCATGGGAAGAAATTGTAGTTTGTGTATTAGCATTTAACTTTCATTTCCGTGTCAATTCTGCGCCGTCCTTTGCAGAACATGGGTGTTGTTATATTTCATATCCTGATTGCTGAAAGATGATTTCAGTTTTATCTGGCGCGTAGGATGTTATTTATAAATTATAATACACCATTGTAACTTTAATGATAAGTGGTAAGTATTTTTTACTATTTTTAGAATTGCTTGTTTGATCATGTGGTAAAAATCTCAGACTTGTTTCCTATAGTTGATTTTGCTTCAAAACCTCGAGCGGACGTTGCAAAGGAAATATTTGTAGCAGGAATTTGCACTGTAATATGTTGGAAATAAAAGCAGAATGAGTTAAACAACATGCTTGTGTGCCTTCACTGATTCAGTCATTGGCTTAAATCAACAAGGTAATTTTAACAGTCTTAGAGAGAGTGGTGTGTATATGGTTTTACTCATGCTTATTAAGGTAATTTTAACCGAGTCTTGAGAGATTGGTGTGTATATGATTTTACTCATGCTTACTTTGTGAAGATAGAAAGATTTTTGATAAACCCTCGGATCTAATAAAGCATATCAAAAGAAAAAATAATAATGAAAAATTCATATAAAAAATAATAGTAAGAAGAAAAATAGCAAGTAAATATTATAAGATAACACTTATAATAATAAAATTGAAGAAGAAGATAGTAATGACTAATGACAGTGCATTAGCGATAAATCAGCAGAATTTGTTGAAAAAAACATAAAATGAAAGAAGAAGACCACACTATCCTGGATAACTTATCCAAACATCAAAATTTTATCTCAGAAATATTTATTCTTTATCTCTCGTACCAAACTATTCCTAAATGATAGGAGTAATTTAACTAAGTCACACTTTAAATATAAGTCATCTAATTATTTAAAAATAAATAATATTTACTTATAAGGGTAAAATGATTCAAGATAGTAAATTATTCATTAATTTTATAAATTGGATAAATATTGTTAAATATTTCAAAATAATATAATAGACAAGTAAAAATGGATGATAATACGTTCTATCACTCACCTTTTAGCATTCAAATATTTCATATTAATAAAAAAAATAATGGTTTGATAGTTATATATAGAAGATGAATCTCACAATTGATAACGTAATATTCATCATTTCAATTAATTAATTATTTACCTTAAATATCTCAAACAAATCCACACTTTAAATTACCAAAACAAATCTTCATATTCCTTTATATAGAAAATACTTAATAGTTACCTACCTTAACCCAAACACTACACCTTCCAAAGATAATGAATCGTCACTTTTTCCTCTAAAAGTCTTATTTATAGCCAATTTTTATTTAAGGCTAAGTACTTAGCCATATTTTTTTTACCAAATACGTATCATAATTAGGTACAAAAACTTTTAATCTTACCTTCATTCTATATAAACATTTTTCTTGTGTTTTTAGAACAAAGTTTCAATGACAGAAATACAAGTTGATGAAATGAATTTTTCGAAAGAAGAGACTAATAATGATGATGAAGAATGTCCAATTAAAGAAGTTGAAATGACAGTACCAAAAACTGATGATCCAACAATCCCTGTATTAACATTTAGAATGTGGTTACTTGGAATCACTTCTTGTATCTTGTTATCTTTCGTGAATCAGTTCTTTTGGTATCGTACTCAACCGCTGACGATTTCATCGACAGCGGTTCAGATCGCAGTGGTGCCCATTGGGCATCTAATGGCGAAAATTATAACAAAGAGAGTGTTTTTCGAGGGCACGAGTTGGGCGTTTACGCTCAATCCGGGCCGATTTAATATTAAAGAGCACGTGCTGATTACGATTTTCGCTAATGCGGGCGCTGGAACTGTTTACGCTACGCATATATTGAGTGCTGTTAAGCTTTATTATAAGAGACCACTTGATTTTTTTCCAGCGTTGCTTATTATGGTCACAACACAGGTAATTTTTTCTAGTTACTATTGTATTCTTTTTTTTTTATAAAAGGAAAAATATCTGTTTTTTTAATATGCTTTTTGTTATTTCATAGTATATTCAACTATTATATTTAAATTTTGTGTTAAATTTATTTCCATTGTTTTAATTTTGTTTGGTGCATTTGGAGTAAGATGTCAAAATCTCTAATATTATGAGGGATAAATAATATAGAATCTTCAATTTTTTTTGAAATAAAATCAATATCATTAAAAATTAAAGATTTTTTTTTTAGTATACAATTCAAAAAAATTATGATGAGATAAGATATACTTTGACCATTCCAAACAAACTGAAATAGAGTGGAGAGTACTAATTTTACTCATATTTACTCGAATAGATATATACATGTGAAAAGTTAACTTATTTAAATAAAACTATCAAATGTTGGTGTAAATTAATTTTCTATTTTTTTTAAATCACACTCGTGTATATATATTTAAAAGACACATGAAATGCACATTTGACTCTTCAAAGATTAACTTTATCGTAAAGTGAGACAAAAGCAATCAGAAAAATGTGAATTTCATGAGATATTTTAGGGATTAGTTTGAAAATCCGTTATAAATTTATTTTTCTATAAATTTTCATACTAATTCCAAAAAAATTCTCATCACATTTTTCTTATAGTTAATTAACAAATATAAAATTATGAATCCATAATCAAATAATGCAATATGATAGCTTAATGAGTTGTTCAATATTTGTAGTTATAAGCCTGTATGAAATATTTTATGAGTTGATATTTACTAGCTAAATTGACACAAGTCACTAAAGCTAACATTCTTTCATTCCCCACTTTATAGCAATACTCTCTTCGGACTCCACTTATATGAATACACTGAATATGTTTGTTATTTATGTATCTACAAACAAATGGACAGATGTTAGGTTTTGGTTGGGCGGGTATTTTCCGGAAGCTTCTTGTTGAACCAGCAGAAATGTGGTGGCCAGGCAGTTTGGTTCAGGTCTCCTTATTCAGGTATATATGCATTTGTTTATGTTACACCATGATAGTAGATTAGTTACTAGTTATATGAGATTGTCTATAGATTTGATTTTAAGTTTGACACGAACTATCAGATTGCCTAAAAGATAATTATAACCATCACTCGAAGTGGTACTAGTAACATGGAAAATGAAATAGACTACCTGTTACGAACATGTTAAAATACACTATTGTATGCAATTGTACAGAATGAGTTTTGTACTTAGTATTGTATAATTGTGCAGGGCTCTGCACGAAAAGGAGAATAGAGCAAAAGGCGGTACAACACGAATACAGTTCTTCCTCATAGCATTAGTTTTCAGCTTTGCATACTACGTTTTCCCTGGTTACCTTTTCCAGATGTTGACATCATTTTCATGGCTGTGTTGGTTTGCTCCCAAATCCATATTTGTTCAACAGTTGGGCTCGGGTATGCATGGACTTGGTATTGGTGCCATAGGATTCGATTGGACAACCATTTCATCGTACCTTGGAAGTCCTTTAGCTAGTCCATGGTTTGCCACTGCAAATATTGGAGTTGGTTTTGTACTTGTAATGTATTTCATGACTCCGCTCACTTATTGGTACAACGTTTACAACGCCAAGACTTTCCCAATATTCTCTTCTAACCTCTACACGCTAAATGGGACGAAATACAACACTGAGGGAGTCATTGATCCACACTTTCAGCTTGATTATGCTGCCTATAATCGATATGGTCAGTTGCATTTGAGTACCTTCTTTGCCATGACATATGGTCTTGGATTTGCTGCTCTTGGCGCTATATTTGTGCACATTTTTCTCTTCCATGGAAGGTATGCATCACCGGATAAATTGAATATGTAACTTTTACATTATAATCTCTGCATTAGCAGACCATAAACGGAAGATCCCTTGATAATGTTTTCTTTTGAATGCCGTTCTTTTTTAAGCTCTGATTGTGAGAATGTGTATTTTGCAGTGAAGTGTGGAATGGATTCAGAGAAGTATTTGACCAGCGAAAAAAATTAGATGTGCACACAAGGCTAATGAAAAACTACAAGCAGGTTCCAATGTGGTGGTTCACTATTGTTCTTGTTGTAAATATGGCATTGATCCTCTTCATTTGTCAGCATTATCTCGAAACACTCCAATTAACTTGGTGGGGTGTGTTGCTAGCTTTTGTTATAGCCTTTGGTTTCACTCTACCCATAGGAATAATCGTTGCTACTACGAACCAGGTATTTCAATCATCTGGAAACTGATATCTCTTTTATGTTTGAATTAGTATGTCATGTTCGTGTAGTTTTGACTTTGTTTCTGTTTTGAATCAGCAACCAGGTCTTAATATCATCACAGAGTATGTTTGGGGGTATATGTACCCTGGATTCCCTGTGGCTAACATGTTGTTCAAGGTGTATGGGTACATTAGCATGGCCCAAGCTCTTACTTTTGTCTATGATTTCAAGCTTGGTCACTACATGAAAATTCCTCCAAGGGCAATGTTTATGGCTCAGGTAATTAGGTTCTCTTGTACTCATGCTTGGTGTGGACAAGACTGGGAGCCTAAACGGGGATGGATCTGGCTTGGATACGAATGTAAGACTTTGACCTTACTCTAACATAGACTTCTATTTTTCTTTTCAGATGCTGGGAACATTCATATCAATAATCATATACACAATTACTGCATGGTGGCTCATGGGATCAGTGCCAAATCTCTGTGACATCTCCGTGCTACCAGCCAACAGCCCGTGGCAATGTCCACAGGACCGTGTTTTCTACGACGCCTCTGTTATCTGGGGGCTCATTGGTCCAAAAAGAATATTTGGATCACTTGGTGTTTACTCCAATGTCAATTGGTTCTTTCTGGGAGGAGCTATTTCCCCTATACTAGTTTGGTTGGCACAAAAGATTTTCCCTAAGCAGAAATGGATTTCCCTCATACACATGCCAGTACTACTGGGCTCAACAGCCATGATGCCTCCAGCAAGCTCGGTGAACTACACGAGTTGGCTGATTGTAGCATTCCTTTCTGGTTATGTTGTCTACAGACGTTGGCCACACTTGTGGGAACGCTACAACTATGTTTTATCTGGTGGTCTGGATGCTGGAACTGCTTTCATCGCGGTCTTGTTGTTCATTACCATACAATCGAAAGATATCAACATCGACTGGTGGGGAAATAATATAGATGGATGTCCGTTGGCTGCTTGTCCTACAGCTAAAGGGGTTCCAGCTAAAGGCTGTCCAGCCATTATGTAATCTTCTATTATAGCAGTATATCTTGAAGTCATTAGTTATTGTAATTTTCTATGAACTCGTCAGTCTTTTTCAACATCTTGTACAATCTCTCTGAACTTGCTCTTGTTAATTTAGGAGTTTATTAAGTTTTCCAAATATTTTTATGTTTATATTATCAGTGGTGGCTTTTTGTTGACACATCAAACTTTCTTGTTATTTCATCACATCAACCTATGACCATTTAATTTGAGGAACTGATCTCTTATGACCGGAAATGTGAGAGAGGAAAGTGAACTGAGTCAAAACTTGAAAGGACCAAATAAATTGGTATATTGAAACAGTACATGACAATTACTCATTGATCTTCAAATTTGTTTTTACACCACGAGGCAGTTTACATATGAAAGACTAAGATTCATAATTGACAGATCCCATTCAAAAAATGTGTGTATTAAACAGATCGAGATACTAAAAATCAACGGTATGAAATGTGCTATGCTTCAGTGTAGATGCGGCCGTTAGAAAAAGGAAGACTGTTCAGGAAGCACATTCAAGTGAGATAGAACTTTAGCAGCTAAAGATTTCAAGTCACTTCTTCCTTTCTGAGTGATTTCCACAAGTGGCATCTGGGCTGATGTCCCATACTTGAGCTTCAATTCTATCATTTGAAATAGCCTCTCCAAGGCCTTGAGAGCTTTTTCTTGTAAAATGATAGAGGATGAGCTCAACAATTTTATGATTGGAGCGATGGCGTTGGCTTCTGCAAGTACCTTAGAACCATTCTGCAGCTGCTCACCTTCAATTATTGTCAAGATTGCATCTATAGAAGCTTCAGCAGCTGCAGGATCTGGCTCATCTACCACCTCCGCGAGGGGTCTGAGAGCATTAGCCTCTAAAAGGCAGAATGAGGATTCCACACTGCAAAATCCTAGGTGCACGGGACAGTTTTGTGTCGGTGAGGCGATACAGCAACTAAACATCCAAATTTTACTAGCTGGCTGCTTGCTCAGCTTTTGTGAGCTTTCTGAAAACTGCTTTAAAGAAGTAGCTGCATTTTTTTTGGTTAAACAACTGCCTGATGCTAGAAGGGATACTAGAAGAGGAATAATACCGGCTTCAGCAACTTGTGTTTGTGTTTCTGGATTTGTTGGAACAGTAAAACGGCAAAGGGCTCCAGCAGCATTCTCTACAATTTCATTTCTTAGTGAAGAATGGGCATTTCTACCATGCAGACAGTCTAAGATGACATCAAGTGCCCCAGCATCAAGAAGGTGCTGGGACATTGAAAAATCTTGAGGAAGATGAGAGATTATTCCCAATGCAGCAGCAATCTCTTCTTCATTATCTGAAGTTCTGATGATCCCTACCAAGTTCCCAATGCATGTATTGTTTACATGCTCTAAGAGAATATCATCATTACCGTCTTTTGCCAATAAATAGAAGAGTTTCACCGCATCAGCCCGTACCTCATGGTCATCAACCTCACACAGGTAGACTAGGACCTTAATTGCAGAAATCTGACAATAAAACAATTAGTGAAATAACAGTTGAAGTCTGAAGTCAAATTATGTTTATCTACTTGCACTTCAAGACCTGACAATAGTGTGAAATCTAGTTCATTGATTGTAAAGGAGGAACACTTGTTCAAGGACTGCCGAGCACTCTCCAGGTTATTAATGAAATCATTTCAGGTTATTAATATAAAAAACGAGACCTCCTATACCTACTAGCAAGTCAGTTAACAAAATCTTAGAAAAACTGAAGCATCAGAGCCAAAATGCTTCCAACAGCTTGATAATGTTTAAGCTTTTGGTAGTCCCTTAATTCAGAACTTCCTTCCCTTGTTAAACAACCCAAAGCTTCAATGTCTCTTTCCTAAAGAGGATCATCAGTTTACAGTTTAAGTAGCTACCTTTAGAGGGAATTGTGTTCTTCTAAAAGTTTATGTCGTGGGGGATGGACTAGCTATCGTGTGCCAGGTTATATTCAATTCCATTAGTTTATGCAAACATATAAAAAATACTTTTATCAGATCTGCACACCTGTCTCAGTTTGGTCCGGATATCAGAACCAGCAGGAGATTGGCACATTGCTTGAAAGATACGAAGAATGCTTTGTTGCACATTAGATCCAGTCAACGATATAAGAGAAAAGAGTTTAAAGATGTCATCATGAGACTCCAACAATGAAACCTGCACATCCTCTGATCCTTGAGAATTTTTTGATATGGCAAGTTGCATAATTGTTGCTGCTACATTTTCCCGTATTTCTGTTGACAAGGTGTGACAAAATAGTAGTTCAAACAGCTGGTCACTGACACCTGCCTTTATCATCAATTGACCATTTCTTGGGACAGTTGAAAGGCTTTGGAGTGCTTTGACAGCAATGATTTTCATCTCTGTATTGCTATGCGATAGCAGTTCAAGAAGTGGCTTCAGTGCCCCTTTTTCTGTGATGTGCAGCTTAATCTGGTCGCTCAACTGGATGTGTGACAAGGTTTTGGCCATGAGAATACGCTTACTTTCAGTTCCTGCACCAATGAGATAGACCTTTAGAAATTGTGTTTACAGCTTATGAAAGTAGTTCCGAATTCAAACAACCAATGATCATCAACATAAAATCTGCCTTCAAAATTTACCAACCATAAGTCATCTATCACTATGTGTAGACACCTGAAATCAGGATTTCATTCTTGAATTGTATGTCATGCTGCCCACATAAATCTTATTGGTCCATACCCTTTTTGATGATTTAACTTTATAAAAGATATCAGAGTGCTAATGTTCTTTCATTAATTCTTTATGATGGCTTAATTTTCTATGGATAAGCTTTCTCATCCAGTCAAACAGTTAGGTACCTTGTGATTTCCATGAATTGCGGACACCTTAAGGTCTCCGGTAAAGTTCAGGAATGCATAAACCATGTTTATAACATAGTTTATTCTTTATATGTGAATTTCTAGCTAAAATAGTGCATAAATGCTCTAGTAGTGTTTAGGGTTTGCTGGATTGATTTTAAAACATTTAAGTGGATCAAATACAAGACTAGATATATCATCTAAATTGATAATGTGTTCCATTTGCCACAAATAAGATATGCTTGTCCGTCATGATGAAATTGATAAAGCTCCTGCTTAACCTTGCACCACATCCAAGAATACATCCAAAAGCAAACAAAAGAAAATGACCATAGCCTAAGTTATGCAGTAACCTTCGATCTAAAAATATCATTCTTTTCAGCTGTAAAATTTGATAGTTTGTAAAGAAAATACCTGAACATAGATGTTGTAGTAAGGGTGCACCATAATTTAATCTTGCCATCTCAATAACATTCTGATCAAGGAACGAGAGATTGTCCAAAATTTCACTAGCATACTTTGCTGCTACAGAGTCCTCACTATTCATGAAAGTAACAAGTAGAAGGATGCAACCCTGGACATTGCCAATCAAGTTCTGAACTACACTACTTCTGGATAGCTCCAAAAGCAGATGCAAAGCCAATATGCTTTCTTCAGGTTTGCGTGCAAGAGATCGCACCACCAAACCAATAGCATTATCTACTGTACCTATTCTTTCCTGCCAGGTTGACAAGATAAAATAGACATAATCATTTGGAATAGGCCCAATAATTTTTTATCTTATTGAAGTCTTAACACTTAGTATAACATGTATCCATTTGATAACAATATTTATCTGTGGAAATTGTGTGAGATATAAGTGAAATTTGAACAAACGCCATAGTACTACTGATGTATATGCATTATTAGATGGAGAAATAATTGTAAAAGAGAATTGTGAAATGTACACTAAACAGTACCTTGCCTTCTTCACTATCCTTTGCGAGAGCGTAAAGTATCAATAAAGCATACTTTCTTATCTCAGTATTATTTGCACGTAGAAGATCTATGGTAACTGGTACGTAATTTTCCATCACGATCCATTCTCTCTGCAACTCACTCCTTACACAAAACTCCGACAACTTCTGTAAAGATTGAAGCACTTCTTCCTCTTTGTCTGTTTGAATTTTCAGTTTTAGAGACGCAATGGTGATCATGATGTTTCTGTTTTTCCATTCTTCAATTGACTGACGCAGGGTTTTATTGGACCGAAGATCTGACTTTTTCAAGTGTTTTTTGGTCAAGGGACACAGCTTATTGCCGTCTGCTAACCACTTCTCGATAGCTGTCCTTTCAAATATCTGCCCAGAAGAAGTCTCCACCGGATCTTCCATGACATCTCCAGTAATTGGGCAGTAAAATGACTGCAAAGGTTCTAATGGTTGCCTACCCAAAGAGTTTCTTTTAGTCAAATAATTTGTTTGTTTTTCTTCTGCAGTTGTAAGCAAGTCAGCCTTGCCAAGCAATAGAATAATCTCTTCCATCCGTAATTTCTCCGTCAGGTTCTTCCCTTGTTCACTACTAGCAATTTCTGCCTTGAAATTTCCAAATTCTCTCTTCAGTACTGATTGCTCATTTGCTATTCCAACAGCTCTAGCAATACAAATGAGCAAATCATTTGCATAGGATCTATCAATATTCCTCTCTTGTATCCCTAATTCAATTTTCTCCGAAACTTCTTCCTCCTCTATAGAGACTTTATACTCAGTATCCAGCATGTTCTTGCATAGATCTTTAAGCTGGTCAGTGATTTCAGGTAAAACATTCAGATATTCCGAAGTTATTAGCAACAAAGTCCGACTAATATCCCTCGTACTACACTCAAAATACTTGAGGGTTCTCCTACAATTTAGTAAGAGATAGATTTTGTTCCTATTTCTGCAGTCCAAAGCTAGTTGTTTGATCACTTCTATCTCCAACTTGAGAACCTCTAAAGCTGGACTTAAGTTATTAATTTCACTAGTTTCAGAATTAGATAACTCTTTCAGGACCAAAGCAATCTTCTCCAAGAATTTTGAAAATTTATTGAAGTTCTCCTTCTGCACAACAGCAGAATTTGCAGCCTCTATTGTTTCAAATACAAGTCGAGTTATGCCAGTGACAACTTCTGAAGCTGGGACAAGAGAAACATCGGTAGATGGATCCTCTGGCATGATATCACTCTAAGGAAGGCAAAAGAAAAAGCCAAATCCCTTGATCCTCCTTTATGCTAGCTCATTAGGTAGCCAAACTTTAGCCCTTCCGCCAAACTATGTTGCTCGGATTCTTATAAACATCAGCAGGTGCGTGTTGGATTCTCCAAAAGTAACGTATTTTGAGAGAATCTGACAAGTATACGACATCAAAAGTGAAGATTCAGCACAACTTAGCCGGGGAACATGTAAAGATAGAATATCCGTGTTAAGGTCCCACAGGAGTACCTGCATCAATTTCCATCAATGCAAATTTTCAAGTTTGTCTCACACAGTACTCAAATTTTTATTCTAATTCAGGCAAAGAAATTTTTTAAATTTGTTTTTACTTATCAGTTTTATGAGATTAACTGTCAAAAGCACACTCAAACTACACATTTTTTTTTGAGTTTCATAACTAAATTATTGAGATTGTGAGTTTCGTATCTAAAGTATCCCTGAAAACTTCCTAAAATCATTTAACCACCCTACTAAAGATAATTCAAAATTTCTTTGGTTTTCATCATAATCGGGCAACCTGGAGCACAAAGCATTCAGCTGGGCAAATTTCATTTTTGTTCCAATTGAACACTTTAAACAAATAATAAATGTTCCTACTAGACATTTTTAGTTCAAATATTGTTTTGCATGTATTCTCAAGTGCGTATTACATAGAGCCCAATCAATATGAGTACATAAAAGCAATGAAATTGAAGTTGCAAAAGAAGCCATGATTAAGAACCGTAAGTTACCTCTTAAAAGAGTCAATATATTTTATGTGCAGTTGATCCAGCAGAGTCACACCCCAGACATTATTAATTTTCCAGTTGTTTCCCCTGAATTTTGATTCTGATTTTGCCAGAAATCACAACTGTGAGATAGAATTAACAAGAGGAATTTTCTCTTAATTTGTCACTATGCAAAGTCAAGTAAACGTCTATGGTAGAATAAGCACGGCAATGACCCATGATGTGAAAGTTTAAAATTTAATTTTAATGGAATATGGACCAAATATGTCTTTACGGAGACATGTCCTATTTATTTTACATTTCTTTGTCATTTCATTTTAACCTTACCACATGACATTTATATGATAATGAAAAACAATTCAGACCCATAACACCTAATCCGATTCATAAATCAACCTCTTTTAAATAAACTATCCAATCTGTTTTTAACAATTTTGTTTAATTTTTATTTTTTTCGATAATCTCAACAACGAGTAATTGATTAATAAAAAATAGGAAAAAAACTATAAAATTAACGCCAAAAAATCACAAATAAATATGGTAACCTTATATTCAACAGTTTCAACAATTTTTATTATTTTTTTATTTTTTCATATTTTCCTATTTTTATTAATCGACTACTCATTTTTGGAAATTACAAAAAAAATAAAAAATAAACAAATTTGTTAAAATTATTGAATTTAAGGTTACTATATTTATTTGTGATTTTTTGGCATAAATTTTATTTTTTTCATATTTTTTTTTGTTTTTTATTAATAAATTACTTATTTTCGAAATTTGTCAAAAAAAATATGAAATTATTTATTTAAGGTTATTATATTTATTTTTGGATTTTTGGTGTTATCTTATTTTTTTATATATATTTTTTATTAATCAATTATTCATTTTCGAAATTTATCGAAAAAAATAAAAATTTAGAAAAAGAGTTAAAATTGTTGAATTTAAGGTTATTATATTTATTTGTGAATTTTTTGTGTTAATTTTTTTTATATTGTCACGACCGGAATCTAGACGCCAGACGAGACCGGCGTCGTTGACCTCTCAGAGGTCGCAAACAAGCCTACTTACGTCATTCTTACTTTACATAGATTAATTTCAGCGGAAAATTTGAAATATTTTTTTTTATCATACTTGCTGAACATTCTTAACATTTCGTAATCGTTCATCATCAACCATCTAACATTTAAGAGAGAAGCAACTGAAAGAAATAATTCATTAAGTATTAATTGTATATCGGCCACAATAGCACCAATACAAAGTTTGAACCAAAACAGGAAAGAAACGCTAGTGGAACATGCTCCATTAGCTCAACTCTAAAACTACGCTAGAATGTAAAACAGTAGCATCCTCGAAAGCATGAGGACCTACCAAACTCCGGATGAATACTGACGTCCGGATAGCTGCAACGACGAACCTGTAGCTCTAGCGTCCACCTGTGCCTGCACCTAAAAGTAGATGTTCGTATGGAATTAGTACACACTAGTACTAAGTATGGGTATATGCAAGTACACACCAGGGACATACATGAGAAAGAATAGCTCTTTCCTAACAACATGATTTTTGGAAGTCAAGTCAGTGGACTTGCCAAATTGAGATTGGGAAAGTTATGCCATGAGAGTGACATACATCATTATAATTATCGTATGGCACACAAAACACAACATATTCATATAGCACATAACATATAACACATACTTTCTCTCATATTATTCATTCGTATACCATGAGACCTTATTATCATAGACTTAACTTTAAGACTTTCCAAAATGAGGGCTCAACATATGGGACCTCAACTAGGGAGCCTTCTTTAGCAAACACAGAGTCTGCTTCACTCATTCATTCGTATTTCATTTCAATTCATTCATAGGCCAGTGCGAACACCAGCTATACCTAGGATGTAGTTTAAGACTTTCATCGGGTTTGCTGTGCAATGATCAGGAATGACCTAATGTCATTACCTGAATCTAGCTCACCTCTTGATTATCCTATCCTAACACCTTCGGTATCATTCATTTCTTTATACGATTCATTTGAGGCTGGCCTCATTCATTCATTGGGAACTTTAACTTTAACCGACATAGATCATGTGAGCATCATGAAATCCAGTGTCTTCCCCACACCGAAAAGAGGTGGAATCACCGGCCAAAGCGATTCAATAACATACTAGCGTATATGGGAATTTAACCCCGCCAGATCCCTATAGTGGCAATATAGGTTCAAAGACTAGGAGATGTATGGAGACCATACCCGGCAAGCCGGACAGTCTCATCTCATGAGAATTACGTGAACCTCCGCCCTTCCCGAAAGAAGGCATCACCACTCATAGCTAGCCTATCGGTGCTCGGTATAAAGTTCCATTACATTCAACTCATACATCATAGAAGTTTGCTTCTAGTATGAGGACATCATAGCTCAATAGATGATTTCTCATCTCATCATTAGTATTAAATGTTTTAAACTCAATATTTTTATTAGAATATTCATAGAGGCTGGTCTCTTCATTATCTCACATTCACATTGGTAAGTACGTATTAGTAACATTTACTTGGGCTTATTTGAGATTGCTCTCATCATATACATTAGCCTCACATCATGGTTGTCACCACATTCTTCATTTCATTACGTATATCTTAGGTCCACTTATTTTTGAACGTATGTTAGATTTATGTGTCTATACATACAAGCCATGGGACTTCATTTATAGTTCGTTAAGTGATTCTTATTTTTCTAAGATTATGTATTACAAGACTTATGTATCTTGTATATATGCCAAGATCTTTGATTTTTGATCTAAGTAGATGACATTACTCTTGAATATTTCACTCACGTATGACTTATGTATCAATACGGAGGTTTGGACACGAGAACCCAAATTTTGAATTATTTGAATATCCTTTATATTTTTCATTGATTTTAGTTCTAATATTCATAAATTTAGAACCCTAAGTTAAATCTCAACATTTTCGTGAAATAATAAATTTTCTATTTTTAATTAGAATTCTAAATTAAATTTCAATCATTTACGTGAAAGAATAATTTTCTAATTTAATTAGAATTCCAATTTAAATCTCAATATTTACATAAAAGAATTAATATTCTATTTTTAATTAAAATTCTAAATTAAATCTCAAGGCTTACATAAGAGAATTAATTTTCCAACTTTAATTAGAATTTTAATTTATTATTATTATTATTATTTTTAATTAAATTCGCTTGAACAGGGAGGTTGTGGGTTCGAACCCCCACAGCCCCCTTATTTTTCCTCTCATTTTCGCTGAAGAGGAGGCTGTGAGGTGGTGGGTTCGAACCCCCACAGCCCCTCTATTTTTTTTTATTTTTTAAATAGGGGAGTGGCAGTGAGGTTGTGGGATCGAATCCCCACAGCCTCACGCTATTATTTGCGCCCTCCCTTCAGCGCTGAGGTCGTGGGATCGATTCCCACGCCTCGCGTTCCTTTTCTCCCTTTTAATTTGTTCCGCGCATAGCTGGGGGTCGCGGGTTCGATCCCCGCCCCCAGCATTCCCTCTTTAATCCTTTTTTTTTCGCGCGTGGCTGGGGGTCGCGAGTTCGATTCCCCCCAGCCCCTTTTTTATTTCTTTTCTTGGCGAATTTCGCTGGTCCCAGCCCCCATTTCGAGCCCCGTCTTCAACACTCCTTTTTAATTATTTTATCAAGGCATGTGTTGGTGAGGTCTCGGATTCGATCCCTGAAGACCTCACCTATTTTTTTTAATTCGTTTTTTGCTCAAATTTTCCAGAATGTGTCTAAAACTTATTTCCAGATTCTGGGACACTACTCCATAATTTTTCACATCCTTTTTACGGGTTAATTTAGCATTTTTTTTTATACATTCATTAATGTTCTTAAGACAAATTTAGGGGGATGATTTGATCATTTATTGTGACTAGAATTTATAGCCTTTCAACCATGTGAATATTACGAATATTACGATTTTAAGAGCCTCTAATTGCACATAAAACACGAGTAATCTCAAATCTATTAACATGCTAAAGAAAAACTCAAAGTCATGATCAAAATCTTGCACAAATACATACATATTTACATTAATATTTTCCGAAAAACATAAAATATAATCACATCATCATGAACACATACTCGAAACGAGATTATCACCACAAACAAGTATCCCTAAATTCTATCAACAAGAATACCCAACCTAAGATCATAGGGAGCTAGTGACAGGGACATGCAACGGGGGAACAACCTTAGTTTCGAGATGAATAGTTTGAATCGTAAGGAACCTCTTGGGAAAGGATCCAAGAGAGAAGAAAACCCATACCTTAATCGATGTTCAAACTTTAAATGTTGCTGCCCGGAAAACTCTTCCAAACCACTCCCAATTCACTTCAACGTACACCTCACTCACCAACCCTCTCTTAGCCTTGACGTTTTGATTACTTTTTCTTTTGCTTAAAAATTTTTTTTTTGTGAGTTCTTCAAGCATGAAAATTATTGATATTTTGGCAGAAATAATGTGAGGAAGATGGAGAACGTGAGAGAGGGAGTTTAGAAGCGTGAGAGAGAGAGGGCTAATTGGATTAGGAGACTAATTCAAGAATTAGTCAAATAACATTAAAATAAATAAATACAAATCTGTTTTATTTATTTATTTATTTATTCATTTAAAACGTGAAAGGGCAATTATGCCCTTAAATACCTATTTATTCTTATTTACATAATTCTCTTTTTTTTTGAATCGTTACATATATATTTTTTCTATTATTTATTAATCAGTTACTCATTTTCAAAATTTATCAAAAAAATAAAAATTAAACAAAGTTGTTGAAAATGGGTCGGATAGTTTATTTAAAAGATGTTTGATTTATGGATCGGGTTAGATGTTTATGTGTCGCAATTTTTTAGGGACATAATTTACATGACAATTTCATGTAGCATTTAAAGAAATAAAAAATGAGTTGGATATGTCCAACATACCCACTAATGCCCATAAGGATATATTTGGGCCAAAATTTGGACGGCGAAGGCATGAGTAAGCCAAACTTTAAATAGATGGTATATCTAGAATTTTTCAAATAGTTTAGGGGCATATTTGACCCTTTACTTTTTTTCTTTTTTTCTCTTTTGGAGTCCGGAACCCTTTACTTTTTTTCTTTTTTTCTCTTTTGGAGTCCGGCAGTCCACTTGGATTTTGACGAAATTGAATTTTTTAGCGGTCTTCTCACCTAATTGTACGAACAAAAATATTCCACAAAGTAAACTAATTAACAAATATATACAGACCTCTTTACATTTAATAGTGTATTTTTTTCTCGAAATTATTTAATAGTGTATTTTAAAAGTATGTGTCCACGTGGATATATTACTATTTATAATTTTACATTATTTTTTATGTTCATGTGGACAAATATATATGTTTAAAATACGATATTAAATAATTTAGGAAAGTAATAGATCCTCATGAAAGTTTAGTATCGTAACAGTAAATTCGATCAAAATTGAATATTTTTTAGACCGTTATCCCTTGTTTTTATTTTCCAATAGCTATAAAAGACTATAATACATTTATTAAGATAGAATTAGTAAATATTTCAAATTAATTCTATAATAGAAAGTCTCAGTAATTAAATTTTGTGGTCTCTGATGTGTCCAGAAGAAAAATTTTGTGGTCTCTAATTGAAAAACTTATATTATATATAATAAATTTATTTTATTGGTTTCATGGATATGAGTGTCAATGAAAATTCTTTGTGGGACTAAAAATGTCAATGTCTCTTTCTTTTAGGCTCAAAATAGTGTTGGAAAAATGCGGATAAACACAAAAATATATATGGTAAAAGTAATGGAAATAAAATGAAAAACAACAACACCAAGAAATTTACGTGAAAACCCTTCTTAATAAGGGGAAAAAATACGAACCAAGAGGAACAACTGATATACTATAGTAAGGAATTTCACACAGTGTAGTCACGAATACAATACTCAAAGTGACTATTACAAAAAGGAACAATACTCTTTTGTTTCCACCTTACTAAAATATCGCTCACACTTTATTTTTTTTCAAAGACTATTTTTCTTGTATAGTCTATGAAATACCTCACTTTGCTCTCAAAGTAGTTTTTCTCTCTAGCTTTAGTGTGTTCTACAAATGAACAAGAATGCTCTATTTATAGAAGGATAAAATCATGTCTATGTCACTAATGACATTGGTAAATATAACAAAGTCAAAAATGGTTGCAAATCTTACCAATTTTCCAACCACCAAATCTTTTATTTTCAACTCCAATTACTATTCCTTTTTAACAATTACTTGTAGCAATTGAATAGCAAAAGTTGACCAAAAAATGGAATAGACTCAACAAATCTCCCCCTCCAGTCTCATTCACTGGAAGGAGGTATCTTTATCTTCTTTAGAGAGAGTTCATACCTATAAGTTCTTTGCATAACTCAAACTTGCCTTTCCATATCGTCTTAGAAGCATATTTACAGGATTTTCACTTGTGTGGATCTTTTTTTATGTGAAATGATTCACTCTCCACTTCCTCACAAATTCAATGATATCTGAGGTCGATGTGTTTTGTCCTTGCATGGTACATGAAGTTTTTGCTCAAGTCTATTGCACTCTGGGTGTCAGAATAGACAACACCAACTGCGTGAGCAATATCAGGTCTAGTTGTAGGACTTGTCTTCTTGCTCAATTTTATATGACCAGCAAGAGGTGTACTAACAGGCTTGGCATTGTTCATATTGAAGTGCTTTAATACACGTTCAATGTACTTCTTCTGGCACAAATAAATTTTTCTTTTTTCTCTAAGACGACTAATTCTTATGCCCAAAATTTGCTTGGCATGGCCCAAGTCTTTCATAGAAAAACACTTACACAACTCCTTTTTTCAGTTCGTCAATCTTGGAAGTATTCTTGCCCACAATCAACATATCATCCACATACAGCAAGAGGATGATAAAATCATTGTCAGAAATTTTTTGTACAATGATCTGAAGAAGTCTTCTTATAGTCTTGCTCCCCCATAATAGATTCGAAATTCTTGTACCGCTGTCTAGGAGCTTGCTTTAAGCCATATAGACTCTTTCTGAGTTTGCACACAAAATTTTCTTTACCTTCTACTTTGAAGCCTTCAGGTTGTTCCATATAAATCTATTTATCTAGGTCACTGTGAAGGAAAGTCATCTTCACATCCATCTGCTCAATCTCTAAATTAAGATTAGCAGTCAAACCTATAACTGTGCGAATCGAGGACATTTTCACAACAGGAGAAAATATTTCATCAAAGTCAATACCCTTTCTTTGACTAAATCCCTTAACAACCAATTTGGCTTTGTACCTGGGCTTCAAGTTGTGTTCTTCAACTTTAACTTTGAACACCCACTTGTTTCAAAGCTCTCATGCCCTTA
Source organism: Solanum lycopersicum (assembly GCF_036512215.1). NCBI lineage: Eukaryota > Viridiplantae > Streptophyta > Magnoliopsida > Solanales > Solanaceae > Solanum > Solanum lycopersicum. The sequence continues at coordinate 49,365,684 of NC_090802.1, read as the reverse complement.
GGCAATTTTACCAACTCATAAGTATGGTTCTCATGCAAAGACTTCATCTCATCTTGCATGGCTACAATTGGTTGATCCTAATGCTCATCTTCGATGGCCTCCTCATAACATTCAGGTTCTCCCTCGTCTGTGAGTAACACATACTCATCGGGTGATTAACATGAATTGTGGACTTTCGTAGTGGAATATTTGATTCGTCCACAACTTCATGAGCAACAGGATCATCAATAACAATATCATTGTTATTATGAACATCAAACATGTTGATTCGATATATGATTTTGGGCGTCACAATGATTATCAAGTCCAACAACATCATGTACATTTATGTGAGGAACGTCATCATGATGAACTATACCATCAAAACTTAAAGATTCTACCTTTTCCGCTTTGTCAATATCTTCAATAGTTTGATTCTCCATGAAAATAATATCACGGCTTCTCATAAGTTTCTTTTCAATTGGATCTTATAGCCTGTAACCAAATTCATCTAGGTCATATCCAATGAAGATGCATTGCCTTATCTTGGCATCTAACTTTGACCTCTCATCTTTGCACATATACAAAAGCTTTGAAACCAAATACTCTCAAATAGTCATAGAAAACATTTTTTTCATACCAAACACTATTTAGTACATCACTTTGCAAAGCAACAGCAGGAGATAGATTAATAACATGTGCAGCGGTCAATAAAGTCTCACCCCAAAATGAGTTTGACAACTTTGCTTCAGAAAGCAAACGTCTAACTCTTTCCATCAAAAGTCCTGTTCATTCTCTCAGCCAAACCATTAAGCTGAGGAGTCTTCTGGTGTCTAATATCTTGATGCTTGCAGTACTCGTAAAATGGTCCACAATATTCATCACCATTATCAATACAAATACATTTAAGTTTCTTTTCAATTTCTCTTTCAACTGAAGCCTGAAACTGCTTGAAGACACCTAACACTTGGTCTTTAGTCTTCAAGACATAGACCCAAAGTTTTCTTGAGCAATTATCAATGAAAGTGACAAAGTAGAGTGCACCACCTAATGTCTTTGTCTTCATTGAACCATATAAATCAGAGTGCACCAACTCAAGCAAAGGACTTAAGGAAATTCTATTTTGTTTATCAGCATAGTAGTGCTCACACTTTTCTAATTTAGCACTTTGGAAATTTGACAATAATTTCTTCTTGGCTAGAACATTAAGTCATTTCTCGCTGATGTGGCTAAGCCTCTTATGCCATAATATTGAAGAGCTATCGATCGCATTCACCATATCAACACAAGCAGAGGCGGTAGTCTAGTATAGACCACGACGTTTGTTACCACGAGCTACAACCAAGGAACCTTAATGAGCTTTCATTTTCCATCACCATTGGTACTAACATATCCTTCATCATCTAAAACACCAACAGAAATTAGGTGCAGACGAACATCAGGAGCATGTTTCACATTGTTCAAAACTAGTTTAGTTCCAACACTAGTTTTCAAACAAATTGTACCAATACCAACCACCCTAGAAACAGTCTCATTACCCATACTCAAGGTTCCAAAATAACCATAAGTATAGGAAGAGAAAAAATCCTTCCTAATGTCACATGAGATGCGGCACCAGTGTCCACAATCCAGCTTGACTCATCACAACCAATATTTATCATGTTTGCATCAAGAATGGTAACAAGATCTTCAGTGGTGACGGTGGCTAGGCAATTTTCATTGTCATTTTCTTTAATTTCCTCTTTGTTTTTGTTCTCCATCTTCAACTTCCTGCAGAACTTCTTCGTGTGCTCTTTCATATCACAATGATAACACTCAATATTCTTAAGTCTGCCTCTGGATTTTGCTCTTATTTTGTTCTTTATTCTGAGAACCACGAGTTTTGTTTCTCACCCTGGGGCTAGTTATCAGGACATCTGATGAAGAAGAACCTAGAGATTTTCTTCTCATCTCTTCGTTCAAGAAAAACTCTTGGAGAAATTCATAGAGATCACCCATCCGAAGCAGAATTTGACAATGACGTTCTAAATGTTTCCCAGGAGTCTGGTAGGGAACCAAGTAGAAGCAAGCCCTGAATTTCTTCATCAAATTTGATGTCCATAGCAGACAATTGATTCATGATCCCCTGAAAATTATTCAGATAATCTGTCATCAGAGATGCCATCATGATACTTAAAACTCAACATCTGTTTTATCAAGAACATTTTGTTGTTGTCAGTCTTCCGAGCAGATACTCCCATAAGGTTCCAGCATGTGTCTCCCCAGAGTTATGGTTCAACACATTATCGCCAACCCATTGCCTAATGAATCCACAAATCTGTCTGTGCAACAAATTTCACTCTTCATCTGTTTTATTATCAGGCTTTAGAGTGGTAAATACTAGTTTGTAAAAATTCTTAACATAAAACAGATCTTCCATTTTTCCCATCCAAATGGCATAATTAACACCATTCAAAGTAACAATTCTATTTATGTTGGTTCCATTGTTTTCCTCAAAAAATATTGTTATCGCAAATCAAAATAAATATTTTCTGATGTGAAAGTTCAGACTGTGCTGCAACCACAGAGCATACTCAGATAAAACCTTTGCTCTGATACTAGTTTGTTGGAAAAATGTGGATAAATACAAAAATATATATTAAAAAAATAATGGAAATAAAATAAAAAAATAACGACACGAAAAAATTTACGTGGAAATCTTTCTCAATAAGGGAAAAAACAACAGGCCAAGAGGAACAACTGATATCATTATAGTAAGGAATTTTACACAGTGTAGTCACGAATATAATACTCAAAGTGACTACTACACACTCAAAAGGAACAACATTCTTTTTGTTTTCATCTTACTAAAATATCTCTCACATTCTATTTTTCTTCACATACTATTTTTCTTGTATAGTCTATGAAATACCTCACTTTGCTCTCAAAGTGGTTTTTCTCTCTAGCTTTGGTGTGTTCTACAAATGAGCAAGAATGCTCTATTTATAGAAGGATAAAATCATGTCTATGTCACTAATGACATTGGTAAATATAGCAAAGTCAAAAATGGTTGCAAATCTTACCAATTTGTCAACCACCGAATCTTTTATTTTCAACTCCAATTACTATTCCTTTTTAACAATTACTTGTAGCAATTGATTAGCAAAAGTTGACCAAAAAATAGGATGGACTCAACAATAGTGAATTTGAAGTTTTTTTCATAGTAAATTCAAAGATTGAAAGTTGTGTAATGTCAGTCCTTCTAACTATTTTTCGTTTTGAATGAATTATTATCACTTTTTTCACGTTTTGAATGAATTATTTCGTTTAATTTTATGTATATTATTAATAATCGAACCAAACCGAATCAAAATTAATAAATATATATTATATTAGGTTTGATTTGATTTTGATAATTTTAAAACCGATTAAATTAATTTGATTTTGAATTTTACTAATAACGAATCCAAATCAACCCGTAAATACCTCTTAGTGATCGAAATTAATGATATCAAAGGTTATTAATATCATTTAGTTGCTCTTGTACTTGGCAATTTAGCACTAATTGTTTAAATATATTTCATGCAACTTGCAAGTATGATCAAATATAACCAATTGCTTTTGTTGTTTATGCTTGTATTCAAACAAAGACTAACGATGGGAATTGTTATTAGTCAATGTCTCAACTTTGATGAACATGCTATTTGTTCAATGATATTGGGCTGTAACAAATTTTGTAATGAATTTAGACAGAGTACTTGCAAATTATTACTTTGTCCATATTTATTTATGGTGATTTCTATTTTTTATAGTTAAACTACAAAAATTTTGACTAACATTTTAAGATGTATTTTTTCATCATATTGATATGTAAAAATTGCAATTTATAGTACTTTTCAGTTTTCATATAGTTTTTGAATATCGAAATTTTTTGTTTTTGAAATATCGAATTAATGTTATCTAATTTAACTTTAAAAATAAATCAGATTGATTTTCAAAAACTATGACAAACAAAAGCAGACAGAGTGAATATTAAAAAGGAAAAAATATACTACCATTGTTAACCTTAAAAGGTTATTTATTAAATGAGATCATTAACAAAAGAAAAATAGTTCTTTTTAAAAAATAGGATGCATAAAGTTTGATGAATTCAAAGTGTTCTAGAAAGAAAGAGAATATAAGGAAAAAAAGATTTAGTCATTATCTTGGAAAAGTATACTAAACATTAAAGAGTAGCACTTTAGGAAGATGACATGCCTTGATATTATTATATATGATATATTTATGTATAATATAAGTACGATATATATTTTTGTTACTATTATTGGTTTATTACTATTTCTTTAACCAATTGAAAAAACATAGCAAAGTAGATTAGGTACCTCACTATGTATATAATAATAACTTATTTTATTATTATAATATAAATAATTAAATAAATAATTTTAAGACAAAGAGAAAATAAAAATAAATTTATATTTTATTTTAAAATTATTATTCTCATAATGACTCCAATAATACTAATGTTTTGGTCAACATCAAGCATTTTGGAAATTATTTAATTGTACTATATTCCTCTGCTTCTTGCGGTCAAAAAAAGTTATTTCTTTGTCACTATTTTATTAGATTATGTGAAGGGCAAATCTCCGATATTAGGGGAAAATTTGGAAATAATAAACTAAGTCAGGATAAAATGATGTTTATATCAAATCATGTATATCATGTGTTTAAATTTATAGTTTATTTTAATTTATTAAATTATATAGTAGTGCATTTTGCATTAATTTTATGTAAACATCTAGTACAGATAAATTTTTTTCGTAAGAAATCGTTTGAACGTAAACATTTTTTTATTTTAATAAAAAATAAAATTACTAGCTCCACATAACATGTATGATTTTTTTTACACAATTAGTGAATTTTAAAAAGAGTGATAGTATCTAGTTATCATTTTTATCAAATGGTCAAATACTGCATTGGAGTATATAGATATATATTTTGCCTACAATTAAATAACGTATATAACATGTAATCTTTTATAGCAAAATTACTATGTTAACTTAAAAAATAGAAAACAATGTAGCATTTTTATATCTTGTAGCAAAATTAAAATTTAAAATGGTATATCTTTCAATTAAATACAAGTTATATTTCTCCTTCTCTTTGTCTCTGTCCTTTATCTCTCTTCTTTTCTTTTTTTTTAGAATAACAAAGCAATTTTTAGAAAAATATGGGTTAAATAGATTTCATATTAATTTTAAGGATCTTATAGTTACACTCTCCTTTAAACAGTAAAAAGAAACGCATATCCTGATACTAAATTGTTTTCCGTTTGTTGTTCAATTTGACATTCGAAAAATAAATTAAAATTTTAAAAAATAGATCAAATAATACAATTTGCTTATTGAAGACTGAAAAAATCATTTCTCAAATGAATTGGCCAAATACATAAACTATTTTTCTTCAAAAAATATTTTTCAAAGTCATTTTTAATTTTTTTAAAAAAACTTTCTCAAAAAGATAATTTTGATAACTTGACCAAATAACTAAAGTTTGAAATGCACATATGATATGATTACAATAATGTGTGAGCGCAACATATTTAATAAAATACTTTACTTTCCTGCTATTTCTAGTTTTCCTTGTCATGCAATGCAAGGTATCTTTCAGCCCTTTACATTCTAATAGCCAATAGATATATTCAAAATTCTCATTAGCAAATCCTCTAGTTTGGTATTCCGTACTCGTATAGAACCTGATTAAATTTGAATTCATTTTGATCTTAAAAGGGCAACGAATCTGATACTTCTAGTTAAAAATAAAAAATGAGTTTCAGCTATTATATTACAATTCATATATATACATCGGAATATTATGTAATTCAATATCAAGGATTTTGTCAATAGGTCTTTTTATATCATGACTTTACTAAGATATCATCAAGATAAGGAAGAACTTCCTCTGCTTACTGCTACATATTATTATTTTTATATATGCATAGGCTCAAACTATAATTTATACAAATTAAAATCAAAATGACATAACAAGACCTGTACGTATTTGATTTGATATTCCTACAAAAAAAAATATTCACAGAATTGAAGTGCTACCTAATTTAAAGGACAGCACGAAAATAGTTGCATGTTGAAAGTTAAAAGAACCTTAATAAAAGTGAATTTTAAAAAAATATTTAATTTAATGGATTCTAGCTTTAAGACTCTTGCTAAGAAGATCATTGCACATTTAAAATTATCATTTATGATGGTTGAAATTTTGCTAGTTTAAATCCGGTGTTAAAATTATTGGGTTCAATCAACCAAGGTTGCATCCTCCTTTAGGTCACCCTATTTTCTCGGAGATAGCCTGATCAGAGTTAGAACAGCAGATTCGTGAGCAAGAGCGTATTTCACAGCTGATTCAACAACAACCATTTTTTCTGGGAAACTTTCATATGAGTCTGTTCTTTCTTTTAATCTACTATAAAGGTTTTAAATTGGCTCCTTACCGTCAAGAGTGTCTCAACAGTGTTTAAAAAAAAGACATGCGTCTTAAGCCTTTAAATTTAAGGGGCCTCATTTTTAATAATAATAGGTTATAAGTTGTTTTTTTAACAAATATTGAATTGTATTTGTAGAAAAAGTTAACTTTTCATGAAAAAATGAAGGAAATATTTAGAAGAAATTTGACATATTTAAAATATTATATTTTATGAAAAATAATTTAAAATAAAAATGATTATATTATATATTGAAAACTAGAAGAAATCAATAACATAAAAGCTATTAACAATACAAGCTTAAAGCCCCCATTTAATTTTCGCTTTAGGCCACCAAAATCTGGTCACTGTTCAAAAGTCAAAGGAGTATCAATCAATTCATATAAATATAAAATAGTAATTTTATTTGGCTATATAGTGTAATTATGATAAAGAAATATTGATCTGACACCCTTAGAGTATATATGGCTCCATCACGAACCACTATTGTTAATCAGTACAATTAGTGATGGTTGTCAAAAGAAAAACAAAATTACTACAATTAGTGATGACTATCAACCACATACGTCACGACAAGTTACTATCAAATGTTAACTAGCACCGCGACCACGATCACGATCACGACCACGACTACTCTATCATCACTACATCAACCACTATCACCGATCACAACCGCCACAACTTCAGTGTCTAGGAGCATCACCACTGCCATTAATTCAAAGTTTCAAAATAGTAAGCCTGTTAATAGTTAGAGCAATAGTACTAATACAAATATAATTAACAAGAAAGGAAGAAGTTTATGTGACTTGTGTTTCCAATTAAGCGTAAAAAAATTTTAAAAAAAAGAGTACAAGGATAGTACGTACGGTATGAAGAAGAATACAAGAGTGATATTGGTTCGGCTCATCTCTTATCTGTTTCGCGAATCAGAAATTAGTGAGCCAAACCAATATCACGCCATGTCTTCTTCTTCATCATTTAATTATTTGTTGCTCTGTATATATATACATATGTTCGTCGCCCATGCCTCTCTTTATATGCATGCAAACGAATCTGACGCTACTGTATAAGAGAGATATATATATATATTTATTTATTTATGGTTCACGGGTTCCTGCAAACAAATTAGTAATAAGCTGTTAAAACATACCAAAGGACATTATTATTATTATTACTATTTCTTGCCAAAAAAGGTGTAAAAAGATAAGAAGAAAGGACATTGTTATTGTTTAATTATACCATATATAGATCTACATATAGCTAGCTAGGGAACAATATATATTATCTTAGATCAAGATATAGGAATCCACTAATCATTAATAATATATTTCTTTTCATCTGATATTCGGTACATATTAAAGTTTAATTATTTTAAATTTGTGTTGCATATACGCTCTCTATCAAAGTTCTTGTTATACCTAAAACCCAAACATGAAATATATAATTAAAGGAGGAACAGTTTCATCAACTGTTTTCAGATCGTTATAGTGATCGCGCTTTATTATTTATACTAATTATAATATGGCACGTGATTCATTGTCTGTGTGCCTCCTATATTTATTAATTATAGATTAGATGTGGTCAAACTTTATACAGTAACACTGTCAGTGGAGAAATTCTTTAAGGTTTAGGAAACATTTACCTAAAATTGCAAGCATCATAACTTTACACTATGATCTAATATATACAAATATAGTATTATATATAGTGCTTTTATGTCTGCGTACAGGCTGCTAACGCTATTCCAATGATCCACTTTGTTATTTATAATGTATATATATATTTATAAAAATGGAATATCTAGTGGAAATCTAAAGCACCAAATATGAGGGAAACAAACAGAATCTTCACTGGTTTATTTATAACTCGTTTCTTTTCTGTATGATAATTTAATTTAATTCACACAAAGTTAAACTATATATATATGTAGTACACTATGCAAATTGCAAGATGATGATTTGATAGTGGTCTCATGTCATGTCAATACCGATAAAAAGGACTTCAAATTGGTTAATCTTTTATCACAATTTATTTGAAACGGATTTCAGTAATATTCGAATCACGATCATAAAAATAATCATCATAGTATTTTGATTTGATGTATGAATATGACATATTATATACAGTATTAATTCACAGGTTAAATTGTGAATCTTGGTCTATCATCACTTTAATTATAAGCTATCCTTTGAGAGTGATTAGTTAGATCGTTCATTTTTAATTAAATTATAATGTTCACATTCGAGAAAATTAAAGTGTACATCAATATATGCATATACTAGCTCACTAGAAAATATTGAGCATTCAAATTAACTTCTAAGAATATAAAAAATCAATTCATTATAACATCTTTATATATATAAACACCATATGCTTTTTTTTAGTCGTAAGCAAAAAAAAAAAGAAAGATATACCTTACCCTTATAAATAATATAGTAATAATATAATAATACTCCAAGACTTTATAATAACATAATCTCAATTACTTGGCTGTCAAACGAATCATATGCATACAGCTGGTTACTAATTAGGGCTAATTAATTAAAGGTAGTCTATGTGATTTGATTAGCCGCCAGATTACTGTACATGTCAAGGTTAGGTGTCTAGTAAAGATTTTTTTTTTTAATTTTGTAGTTTTAAATTAGAATATATATTGATTATCAAAATATTCATGTTATTTTATATGTGGAATAATTAAAGAGTTGTTAATTAAATTAGAAAGATGCGTTATTTTAAAAAATTAAAAAGAAAAATAAGATAAAAATAAATTAATAAGAGAAAGTAATATACTTAAACTTAACCTTTTAATTTTAAAAATAGAATATGTGAAATTCGTAATTTTTTTAATAGTAAATTAGATATTTGATGTATATATTTTAAAAAAATTAATATAATATTATTTGGTAACATCATTTTCTACACTTACTTAGACGTTTGAGTTACTTATTTTCAAATATCGATTCTCTTTACTACATTATTCCCGCCTATGTTATCACATGAATTACAATAAATTGTTTTTTTTTAATGAGTTAATTCTTTTTTCAATTTCGATCAACTTTAATATTTTTTAAATAGTTTAAATTTTTTGATATCACATCATTTTAATTTATTTAAATGGCAAGTTAAATTTTAAGATTTGAATTTTAAAACTCTTCAATGATGTATTTTAGTGGACCTCAACTCAAATATTTCTCTAAACAATACTCTTTAAATTTTAATTAAATTTATAGTGTAATAATCTTTCCACTGTACCAATTGGTTCTGATTAGGACCTAAACTCCAAAGCTAAACTATGAACATTGTCAACAACATTTAACCTCTTCTACTGTGACTAAAAAATGTTTGTGGTATAGTAATGAGACTGTTTTATCATTAATTAGAAGTTTTGGATTCAAGCTCTGGGTACGAAGAAAAATTTATTGAGAGACTCACCCCAAACGAGTCATGTAATACACGATGTGAATTTTGTTAGAACTCCAATGTGAACTCCCTGACATAATATGGAAAATAATACTAATAATAACCAAAGGTGCTTCTTCCATAACCAATCAAACCCAGTGGAAAGGCCTGATCTTTTAGTTCTTCAAATTGAATTATAGTAACACCCATTTGCAGAATACTGCAAAGAAATGAATTTTTTTTTTTTATGATACGATTGAAGATTTGGCTTGGTGGGTCTCGATGGAATCATCAAGAAAGAAGATGGATTTTCTAGAGAAGTGAAAAAAAATTGTGAACTTCACTGGTTGAACGACCAAAGTATCTATTTTTTATGAGATAAATCTCACGAGATAATTTTATAAATATATAATATATATCAATTTGGAAAAATTACGCGAAAAAACAAACATGTTGTCCTCTTTTACAAACATAGCCTCTCTCTGCTCTTTCACCTTTCTCGCTTGTCTCTCTTCCAAACGCGTTCGCCTCTCTTCTTCCCTCTCCCAATTTCTCTGTCGGATGTACAAATACATATGTATATCAGCTATACATATACAATTATCTAATAGATATACATATTTCGTTCGCCTCGCTCCACTTTCTGCCCTCTCTAGCTTGCCTCTTCCAATCTCTATCGTCTCTCTCCTCCCTCCTCCCTCTCCCTATATCGCTAGCATATATACAAATATATATATGTATATTAGTTACGTATATACAATTATTTGACATGTATATATATATAATTCGACAAATACACATATACAATTTCGCCTCTCTCCTCCCTATCCAACCACGCTCATCACTCTACTCCCTATAACATACAACTATGAATCGTAATTAGCAAATTATAGCTATGAAGTGTAATTAAACTATTCTTGAATGACTATATATGAAATTTCTCCTATATTTATCATATTTTTGACACAAAATTTATAAAAATAAAGAAGAATGTTAACTTTTTACTTAAAATTAAAGTCATTTACATTTCTGATGTCACCATAAAATTAAGCACTTAAAAGAATCTTTAAGTACTCAATTTGTCTACCATCGCTCCATTAAGGGGTGTATTTACTATACAAAATATCACAGGGGACTCAATTTAATTGGGGTCCAAGACGAAATTTAATTTAATGCTTAAAATACAAACAAATTTTATATAAATATTTATTCAAAAAAAGAATTTTCTTATATATAAATCTTAGTATTTAATATTATTTTTTCAGTTATTAGTCCCAACAAAATTTTATCAAGTCAATGTTAAAAAACATTTTTTTAGTGACACAATTATTATATGAATTATTAGCATAATTTTATAAGTAATAAGCTGACAAATTTTAAATAAAGATAAGTGATCATCAAATCTGATTCAAGAACTTGATGACTTTGTATACCCTACCCTACTTTCATATGCTTATTGTAATGCTTGAAACTAAAATTTTGAAAGAAATTTTTAAAAATATAGTAATTCACTTGTTAAACAATTTTCACTATTAATTCATATTTTCAATAAAGTAGAAAAGACGTTAAAAAAGATAAAATAATATATATCTTTTTTATTTTATTTTTTATGATAAATAATCATTTTTAAAAGGGGAACTTTCACATATAGTAAACAAAAAGTTCATATTTGTATGCTATAACAAAGTTTGCATAATTGCGCTCCACAACAAACATATAACTGTATAATTCGCTATACATATACAAATGTATGATTCGCTGGCCTAAATTTGTATAATTCGCTGACATATTTCACTGCAATATGTGTATAAAATTTGTTTTGCATACAATTTAATCGAAGTAAAATGTCTATATATTGTATAATTATAAGTGTATATGAAGAAGATATATGTTTTCTCTCGCTTTATACAAAAACAGATACACATTTTATACACTTCTGTCGTATAAAGCGAGAGAAAATTGTATTGCACTTCAATTGTATAATTCGCTGGTCTTTTCCGCTGCAATATTTGTATAAAATTTGCATTTGTATACAATTGAATCGAATTAAAATGTTTGTAAATTGTATAATTAAGTGTATAACACGAAGATATATGATTTTGCATGTGTATATACAATTTTCTCTCGCTTTATACAAAATAGAAACACAATTTATACACTTCTGTTGTATAAAGCGAGAGAGGTGAGTAGAGGGAGAGTGGCGAGCGAGAGTTTTGGGAGAGAGGTGACTGACAAACTTTGGCAAACGTTTGCTATTGGGCACAATTAAATTAAACAGTAGCTACTCTATTTATTTTAGGTTATTAATTTGCTATTTTATATAATTATCCTTTTTCAAAATTCAGGATCCAAAAAATAACTTAATTATGTTTTATAACTATAGTTTGCTAATTATAATTCGTAGTTACATGTTATAAGAAAGAGAGTGGCAAGCAAAATTGGGAGAGGGAGGAGAGAGACGAGCGAGAAAGGCCGAGAGTGGAGAGAGGCGAATTGTATATGTATATTTGTCAAATTGTATATGTATATTTTCAAATAATTGTATGTACACAACTACTATACATATGTATTTGTATATTTCGCAAGCGAGATTGAGAGAGAGAGAGGATGGATGTGATCAAGATTGGGAGAGGGAGGGGAGAGAGGGTAGAGAGTGGAAAAAGGGAAAAAATTAACATATCAGTTCATTAGTTAATGTAGCTATAGTATGAATAATTACGGTTCACAACTTAATTTTAGCTTTAATTACGTCACTTGCCCTCTTGTATACATATACAAATACAAATTATATGCATATATATATATATATATTTATATATGACACATACAAATACAACGAGCCTCTCTCCACTCTCTCGCCTTTCTCGGCCGCCTCTCTTTTCACTCTTTTTATCTCGCTAGTCTCTCTCCTCCCTTCCCCAATCTCTCTCAAAAGATATTCAAATGTGTGCGTGTATATATAGATATATATATGTGTTATCAAACTTTACAAAATACCCCTAATTTATACATTCCCCAAATTTCAGTTAAAATTACCCGTCTCCCCTTTTGACCCGACCCTAACCCACTAATTTAACCCATACCAATTAAACCCCAATACAATTTTTTCCGACTGATAGATTCAACAGTCAAAGAAGTTGAAGCTGATGAAGGTTTAGGATCTCGAAGATCACAAATTCATAGATGGAAGAAACTGCCGGAGAAATTTTATTTGAGACACGACATCATGCTTCTAGCCCATATATTTCCAATTATCCTCCAAATCATCAACAGGTTTTACACTGATTTCAATTTTGTCTTTCTTTTGATGAATCTTTCTTAATTTATCCTCAATTGCTTACATTCTTGTGTTTGGTGTAGTTGAATCAAGACGCCAAAGGCAGTTATCTTTCAAGATTGCTTTCTTCCTCAGGTACATTCAGTTTTTGTTGAATTGGGCATTTGGTGAAGTTACTACAACTTAATTGACTGAATTTTGTTTAAACTGATTTTTTATTCCACATTATTTTGTTGCTGTTATTAACTGTTATGCTTTCTACATTGCTTTTACTTGGGTTTGATGCGCTTGAGCTGAGGGGTCTCCCTACAATTTACCCTCTCCATACCCCACTTAGTGGGTTTCACTGGGTATGTTGTAAATTTAGAAACTTTTATGTTGATAGATGAGAAAGGACTGCCTTCTTTAGTTTCTTTTTCTTTGATGTGATTTAAATGCAAGTTCTTTTCTTTTGTTATACGAATGTGACCTTATTCATTAGTGAGGTTCTTCACCGATGAGCTTCTTTTTCTTCTTTTGCATTTTTTTTTGGTTTCAGTCTCATTAGATTGGAGGCATTGTGTTGAAGGGGTTCACATTAGTTTGCATAAGAAACAATCAGTTATTTCTTTCAGTATTGAATTCACATGAAATTTAGGCAATTTATCCCTCAAGTTAAACTATCTGTGGTTCACTAGTGTAGAAATTCACGAGAAGAAAGAATAGGTTATTATATTAAACTTTGATAGAGAATAGATTGAATTTTTAGACTCAGCTGGACTATGCCACACAGTATCAGAGAAACCTATGAATGCTGGTCTCAAATGAAAGTTGACAAATCCATCAGGAAAGTCAGGGAGATGATTCCTGCCTGTATATTTGGTGTGTCTGGACAGAGAGGAACGGAATCACAGATGCTTTGATTGGTTTTCAACTCCTCGCCACACTCTTAAAGCTAGATGTCTTTTATGGTTATAGTAGTTGGAAAAATCTATCGAAGCACTTTTTGTACCAAGCTGACTTCTCATTCCCCGTTTTGTACTTATTGCATCTTCTTGATTCCTATTATATAAAATTTCTTACTTCATCTAAAAAAGAAGAATAGATTGAATTAATAGGGTGAAAAGAGGTACATTATCTAGTTGAGAAACAATAGTATTTAAGTTACGATCTTCATAAAAAAAGTATCTAAATTACCATTAGATAGATAGTGGTAGTTTAAAATTCTTGAAGGATAAGAAGTTTTGCTTTTATGGAAATGAACCAAGGAAATTAGAAGAAAATACGATGTAAAAAGAAATTAGGTCAAGCAACTTTATATGTAGAGAGTATTTGTTTTACTTCACTTGTTGTTCAGACCTTTTAGTTAAAAGTATCAATTTTTGTCATGTATGAAGGTATATCCCAGCTCAAGGAGAAATGGAGAAAGCATGGGCATCCAGCAAAAGTAAGGAGATATGCATCCTTGTTTGTTTCCCCAAGAGGTGATCTTGTGGCTGTAGCATCTGGGAATCAGATAACAATCCTGCAGAAGGATGGTGACTACCAAAAACCTTGTGGAATATTTATCTGTAAGTTTCAGGAACCTAAAACAGAAGGAACAAACGATTGTGGCATAAGTCAAGAATAGGGCAACTATTTTAACATGTCAAAGGTCTTCTTTGTTTTTAATGTATGAAAGCTGCCTTCCTGCCTGCCGGTTGTCAGTGTTTTTCTTGTTCTTTTGATCCTAGTTGGTCGTTGAACCAAAATTATTTATTATTGCTAAACTTATCTATTATTTACTGCCTCTGTACATCTAGGCAAAAGCATTACTTCATTCCATTGTGGGGCTTGGTCTGAAACTCATGACGTTCTTGGTGTTGCTGACGATAGTGACACAATCTATCTCATCAGAGCTAATGGTGAGGAAATTACCAGAATTTCCAAGGGTCATATAAAAAGCTCTTCACCAATTGTTGGCCTGATGGTGCAGGATGATGCTGATTTGAAGAAATCTTGCTTGTAAGTTCAATTATTTGTGGAGGTTTCTTCTCTCTCATATTTTTCATCTTATTTACTTAGCTTGTACATCTATTTTTGGTGGATAACTCTTTTTCAGGTGTACCTTCACTATAATTACAGCAGATGGGTTGATTCATGACATTGAGATCAGTCAAGATCCAAGTGCATCTGTTTTCTCCCCCCTTGCCTCGAGCAGTGGGACGATGCTGAAGAAATTTCCACAGGATACGATCTGCCTGGATTACCAGCCAGAAATGAGCTTATTTTCCATAGTTAGCAGTGCTGGCGGTTTACAGCTAACTACTAATGGTAGCTCAAAGTCTCTTAATATATCTGAACATATTTATGAATTGGTTCTTAATTTCATTTTAGCAGACACTTCGAATTGATGCAAGTTACCCATTACTTTTCTTTATCATTGATATTATTTATTTTCTAGGATTATACAGTCTTTCTCTTTGCCGGAAAAGGGGAAACTTAGCCTTGGAAGTTGTCGTTTCTACTCAGTTTGAGGGTATCTATTCTATCCCGAAAGATTATGTCGGTCATATAACTTCCTCTAAGGTGTCAATATCACCACAGGGAAGATTTGTCGCTACTCTTGATATGGGAGGATCTTTGAATACCTTTAAGTTTGATGAGGAACAACGTTCTCTCTCAAAATGTTCTTATGGAGAGGGAAATGAATTACATCAGGGAAATAAGCAGTCAAATAAGGGGAACATTCTCGTGAATGGGGTTACAGATTTTGCCTGGTGGTCTGATGGTATACTCGCCGTTGCAGAAAGGAATGGCAACGTCACTATGATTAATATATGTACCGGTGCTAAGCTATGTAAGAAGGATGAGACTATGTATTCATTGCCCCTTTTAGAGAGAGTGCCACAGTTGTCGGGAAAGCTTTTTCTACTGGAGACAAAACCATCCATTCAGAACAATGGGTCGACTAAAGAAATTAGAGCAAGTAACTTTCAGCTCATGGAGTGTGATTATGGTGATATGAATAATAAGTTTGACTGGGCGAATTTCCGATGGAGCTTAGTTTCATTTTCTGAACGATCCATTTCTGAAATGTATGATATATTTATCTCCAGACAAGAGTATCAGGCTGCTCTCATGTTTTCCGATCAGCATGGGCTAGATAAAGACGAAGCTCTAAAGGCACAGTGGTTGCACTGCTCCCAGGGTGTAAATGAGATAAATACACTACTTTCAAATATCAAGGATCAAGTTTTCGTACTTTCTGAATGTGTAGGTCGATTTGGACCAACTGAAGACGCAGTTAGAGCTTTGCTTGATCTTGGTCTTCGCATAACTGACCGTTACAGATTTTCTGAGCCTGAGGTTGATGATCATAGTAAGGTGTGGGATTGTCTTGTGGCAAGACTTAAATTGTTGCAATACAGAGACCGGATAGAGACATTTCTTGGGATAAACATGGGCAGGTGATAATATTATTGTTCCCTGTTCTTTTTCTTCTTCGATTGTGAATGATTTTTGTACTGGATTCATAAGGTTTATATTGAAAGACTGATTGGAATGTTGTGATGCTCACAAGCAGGCTTGTTGTTATTACAAAGCAAACATTTTCTGTTCTTTATTATTGTCTATGAAGCTTCTAAACTAATTAGAATTTTTGGAAGTGTCGACAAAAGATGAAAACTTCAAAATTGGGATGAGGTTCCTATACTACCATGTCGCCTTTGACTTCCACATTTAACTTAATTTTGTGGTTGAGATGAGTGATGACAAGTTTTCATTTTGAAACTGAAGCATAAACTTCTTCTAGGGGCTTAAAGTGGCTTGTCGCTCAATGACCCAACAGTGAAATTGTATGTTCTTTTTCTTTTGTTTAATTTTGTTCTTTTCCTATATTTCATTAGGTGTGCTTCTTATCCTGTCTTTGTTATTGGTTCTACTGATTCTGAAACAAGGACAAATCATCATGCTTTTAAATAAAGTAGTACTCGAATGGTTTCTACTGACTTGAAACTTAATGACTTAGCATTTTGCAGGTTTTCTTTACAGGAGTACAAGAAATTTTGTAGTTTGCCCATTAAAGAAGCTGCAATTGCACTTGCAGAAAGTGACAAGATTGGGGCATTAAATCTTCTCTTTAAGCGTCATCCTTACTCGTTAACTTCCTCGTTGTTGGATGTCTTAGCTGCCATCCCTGAGACTGTTCCGGTGCAGACTTATGGACAGCTCCTTCCTGGGAGTTCCCCTCCTCCAAGTATTTCTTTGAGGGAAGAAGATTGGGTTGAGTGCGATGAGATGGTAACTTTTGTTATCAGCAGAGTACCTGAGAGTCATGAGAGCTATACTCAGATCAGAACTGAGCCAATTGTAAAACAATTTATGGGGTCTCAATGGCCTTCAGTAAGTGAACTCTCGTCTTGGTACAAAAAGAGAGCCAGAGATATTGATTCCCTAAGTGGGCAACTTGATAACTCCATGTGCTTGATTGACTTTGCTTGTCGCAAAGGCATTTTTCAATTGCAGCCTTTCCTAGAGGATATTTCTTACTTACACCAGCTAATCTATTCTGAGGAGAATGAAGAAATGAATTTCTCCATGAGTCTTACTAGATGGGAAAGCTTACCTGATTATGAAAAATTTA
Source organism: Solanum lycopersicum (assembly GCF_036512215.1). Lineage (NCBI taxonomy): Eukaryota > Viridiplantae > Streptophyta > Magnoliopsida > Solanales > Solanaceae > Solanum > Solanum lycopersicum. The sequence continues at coordinate 49,347,951 of NC_090802.1, read as the reverse complement.
AATTGATGGTGATTGGGGTCAGAGAAGATACTGTTATTAAAAGACTACATACTAAAGCAATTCCATTCATGAAAAAGAGGTTTCACTCTTTGACTGTGCCTTCCAGAGATGAAAAAACAGATTACTCAGCTGAGTCATTTCTGGTCAGATGGCTGAAGGAGATCGCCTCTGAGAATAAATTGGAGATGTGTTCAGTTGTAATTGAAGAGGGTAGCAGAGAGGCCCAGAATAATAACCTTTTCCATAATGAGGCTGAGGTTGTAGATTGTGCTCTTCAGTGCATATACGCTTGCTCTGGTACAGATAGGTGGAGTACGATGGCCTCCATTTTGTCTAAACTTCCATTTCCACGTGGTAAGCCTTTGACAAAATGCTATAATCCTGTCATTACCAACCCCCCCCCCCCCCCCCAACCTTGAGAACAAAGAAATTCCTGCTTTTTCTTCTTGTGATTTACTATCTTAGCAACCTGTGGCGGTTTTGCTAAGCTTCCACCTTCTCTTCTTTCTCTCTCTTCTCTCCTCTGCTAGTGTGGAGCTAAAAGTTGATTAAATATTAGTCTTAAGATTTCTTTGAAATTAGTTCTTGATATATGTAATTTAAATTTAATGATGGATATTCCATGTATTCTCATCTATGCTTTTCTTTTTTGGGTCATATAAGTAAAAATATGTCACAGGCTTGCATGAAATGAATAGAATTCCAAAAATTAGTTGATTTTTACTTGTGTTTGATTCAACATTTTTATTAAATTTTTGAAGTTTGATTGCTTATTGACTTTTCCCCTTATTCTCCTTTTCCTTTTTCGCCCTCTCTTTTTAGGGAGGGGTTGAAGTTGCCATTTGCCTATTTATAATTTGTGGTTCGGATAAAAACTGTTGTTAAATGCTTGGCATAGCTGGTAATTTAATACTATCATAGTCGTATTGGTTCCACACTAGTTTGTTTCTCGTCTCACATATCTCTTTCTTTGTATTTTCAATGTCAGACCGCTTGTGACTGACATCAAATGAGTAGCTGAGTAATTGAACATTCTTATTTAACTTTTACTTAAGTCACAACTAATCTTTTTCCTTAGAAGTGGTAACTTACAGAAAAAGATAAGAAATAATTGTTCAAATTGTGGTTTAACAGATTCTGAAGCGGCGAGTCTCAAGGAAAGGTTGAGACTCACAGAAGGTCATATTGAAGCAGGAAGAATATTGGCGCTTTACCAGGTTAGGTTTTACCTTTGTATGTAGTAATCATGTATAACCCAGATTTTCTTTCTCTTAGCCCCCACAGGATACTGCTGTTTCCGTCTAGGCTAAGTTCCGCAATCTAGTGTTTTCGTGATCCAAATTGTCATCAGGCATCTGTTGGATCTTAATAGTACTCCCTGGAACTTCTTTTGTCATATTGATTCACAGGACGTGTTCTCTCACTATATGGGGTGATTGTCTGTACTTCCTCATTTCCAAAAAAATTGCTGCTTACAATCCTTTTTATGGTTTAACAACCATAATTACCCAGGCCTGGGTGCATCTTTGAATTGTTTAAAGCATATGCTAAATTGGTCTTAACTTCCACTGCTATTGCCAAACTTTAAATCACAATGGTCAAGATTCTGATGTTTTTTTTTCTTCCCAACCAATTGTGGTGCCATAAAGACGCTGGCTTTACTACTTTATATATATGCATCTAGTTTCTTGGTGTATGCTTTGTATGTGTATATTTTTGAAACTGTGTTGCACGTGGATATCAAGTGGTGTAGTATAGAGTTCTGTAAAATAATATTCACTATGTACCGATTCTTACCCTTTTAGTTTCTCCTAAAAGAATGCCACTTTTTTAATTTAAAATAATGTACCATGAAAATTCTCATTTTGTTCTCAATGAGATGACTTATAGCCACATTTTATCTAAGTCTCATTTTAGGCTACAAATTTCAAATGTATTTTTGTCTTTCTGATACTCCGTGTCGAGAATCTTAAGCCTCAATTTCTGCTTGTCCAATAGACGAATATTAAAAACATACTAGAGATTATACATCAGGTTAGTTCAAGAATCATTTGGTTTGTGTAAAACACAAGCTCACCTTGATTTGTCCAAAATCACTCACCAAATATTGCTATTTAATTATACAAGCTTATTTAATTGCACTTATTAGTATGTTGTTCTAGTTACCTGCAACAGCCTTCTCTTTTCGAACTACTATTTCATAGGCATGATTTTTTTTTTAGACACTTTAAATTTGCCTTTTACAGACAAATCTGTGGAAGTTGCAATATCAAATGAAGCCCTTCACATTAATTTTCCGTTAGTTACGGACCAAATAGCTGCATCTCAAGTCATCTTATAAATCTAGTTGTCCAATTGTTTAAGAAAACTTGTCAAAATGAAAAAATACTGTTTACACACTGAAGGACATACAAAGCACTGTTATGAACACTGATTTTTGCGAAGGGAAACAATGGAATATAAAAACCAGCAGGTGGACAAACATAAAAGCAAAAGTTACCTAATATCCGATAAGCTTCATATCAAAAACCTCCTCGTTGTTGTACAAAATGTCAATGATGAGTTCCACGTGACGACTGATTTGCTGTGTGCACAATAAAATTTTCATATTTATGAAGTTCCAATTTATTTTTTTAATCTTTAAAAAGTACTGTATTAAATATCCAGCAACCAGAAGGTGTTGTGAGGAATTTACCAGGGGTAGCAACATTGTATATTGGTAATGAGCTCAAAAAATTTATCATGACCTCAATATCAATCATCTTGGCATCGACAAACAAGTGATGACGAGTCTCACTTATCACATGTACTCAAGTTTTTCATGTATAATTATCTAATCAAAGCGTTAATTTTGTATATTGGTGTTACTTTACAAACTCGAATACTGTATTATTCGGCAAATGCAAGACACGTGGCAAGAAACTAGTAACTTACAAATGGATCATGTTGTAACTTGTAGTATTGACTACTGATTGTGGTAGTGAATCCTTCTTTGATTTTTGTCACAACCTGTGTAATAATAGTTTCCAACTATTGTCCTGTAATTCTCAGGTCCCAAAGCCTATCAGCTTTTTCCAGGAGGCATATTCTGATGAAAAGGGTGTAAAGCAGATAATTCGTCTCATTTTATCCAAATTTGTTCGCCGACAGCCTGGACGATCAGATAATGATTGGACAAACATGTGGCTTGACTTGCAGTCTTTGCAAGAGAAAGCATTTAGCTTCATAGATCTTGAGTATGTCTTGATGGAGTTCTGCAGGGGATTGCTGAAAGCAGGAAAATTTTCACTTGCGAGGAATTATTTGAAAGGTGTGGGTTCAGTGTCGTTGGCAAATGATAAAGCAGAAAACCTTGTTATTCAAGCTGCCAGAGAATATTTCTTCTCAGCGTCTAGTCTTTCTAGTTCTGAAGTAAGTTCATTTAATCTAATACTAGCATAGGAGTGATTATATGATCTTTATATTAAAGTTGCAAAGACTGTAGAAGTCTCTACTCGTTGATGAGTTGTCTTGCTCAAAAGCTAAAACCTGCACCCTGAACTTGCTATTCATTCTGCCTGATGTTCCACTCTTCCAAAGGATATTGAAACAAGTCCTGATCTGAGACTTCTCTTACTGCTGATTGTGTGTATCATGTTCTAGTGAATTAGTGAAACAAATAAATCTCTTCTAATGTTGCCACTTCGGAAAAAAAAAACAGATCGCTTCTAACATTGTTCATTTTGCTAAAAAATGTGGCAGTAGCTTTTGGTGTATCTGGAGAGCATGTTGTTTCACTGACCGATATCAAAGAATTATTTAGAATCAACTTCTAGGGATATGGTTGTGCTAGAATCTGAAAATGTTATGGAGGTGCACTATATCCTTAGAAGTGATGTTTGGATTGAATGAAATTGATGGCACCTTTGATGGATACCTTTGCCTTTTTGTCTTTAATGAAACCTGTTTTTCCTTAATGACAACGAAGGACATGCTTGCTTGTTTTTGTCTTGTTACATGAGAGAAGGATGTTGTATTTGGTCTGCCAAACCTCAAATTTCGCACTCCCCTCCCCTGTAAAGCATTCAAAAGGGTGCTCTACTGTCTGTATTGACTTTAAGCATACTTGTTCAGACTAGATCTTCAACTAGTCAATAAACATGCAAGGGTCTGACTAAGTACCTTATTCCTTTTTAGTATGCCCTGTTCTGGTTATTTAAAAAAAGGCAAGTGTGTGGCTTAGTGGTCAATGTAGCGTATATTAACCTTGGAGACCAAGGTTCAAATTCTATCAGACTAGCAGAGACAAAAAAAACTAGATGATTTTTCCTATTTGACTAAGCTTTGTTGTGCAGAGTTACTTGGTAACTGTGTTGGTGGGAGGTAGCAGGTACCCGATGATATAGTCAAGGTGCACACAAGCTGGCCAAAATATTGTTGTTCTAATAAAAAATAAAGATGCATTCTTGATTTAGTTAAAGTGTGTCCAAAGTATGTTCCAGGAACTAATGCTTTTCACTGGTTGCACATATTCTTCGAAAGTAGTCCAATGTAAATTGAAATGACAATGTATTATGCTGCTGAATTCTGCAGATTTGGAAGGCTAAAGAATGCTTGAATATCCTTCCAACTAGCAGAAATGTGAGGGTGGAGGCTGATATAATTGATGCTGTAACTGTTAAACTTCCCAACCTTGGTGTCACCTTGTTGCCAATGCAATTCAGGCAAATTAAAGATCCGATGGAAATAGTTAGGTTGGTTGTTACAAGTCAAGGTGGAGCTTATCTGAATGTCGATGAGATTATTGAACTAGCCAAACTTCTTGGGTTAAGCTCGTACGACGACATATCAGCTGTACAAGAAGCTATTGCAAGAGAAGCTGCAGTAGTTGGAGATCTCCAACTGGCTTTTGATCTATGTCTTGTTTTGGCCAAAAAAGGGCATGGTTCGGTCTGGGACTTATGTGCAGCACTGGCAAGAGGTCCTGCCCTTGAGAACATGGATATTTCTTCCAGAAAACAGCTGTTAGGTTTTGCTTTGAGCCACTGTGATGGGGAATCAATTGCTGAGTTACTACATGCATGGAAAGATCTGGATATGCAAGATCAATGTGAATCTTTAATGGTGTTGACTGGGACAGAACCTGAAAATGCCTTAGTTCAGGACTCAACTATGTCCTATAAACCACCTTGTACGCCAGATAAAACAGACTTAAAGGAGTGTTCTGACCAGGAAGCACAACTTAAGCAGATTGAAAATGTACTCTTTCAGGTAGCCAAAGATGTACAGGTGGATGGTGATTGGACCATTCCGTCCATCTTGAGAGAAAATGGAAAACTATTGTCATTTGCTGCTGTGTATCTTCCATGGTTACTTGAACTGAGTCAAGAAGCAGAAAAGAATAAGAAATTCAAATCCAGCTTATTTTCAGGGAATCGATATGTCAGTCTAAGAGCACAGGCAGTGATGACTATCTTGTCCTGGTTGGCAAGGAATGGTTTTTCCCCAAAGGACAGTTTGATTTCCTGTGTTGCTAAGTCCATTATGGAGTCGCCTGTCTCTGAGGAGGAAGACATCCTAGGATGCTCTTTCTTATTAAATCTTGCCGATGCCTTTTCAGGGGTGGATATAATTGAAAGAAACTTGATAACAAGAGAGAATTACAATGAAATAACCAGCATAATGAATGTTGGGATGATCTACAGTTTGTTGCACAATTGTGGAATCAAGTGTGAGGACCCTGCACAAAGGAGGGACTTGCTTCTGACAAAGTTCCAGCAGAAACATAAACTGATCTGCTCAGGTGATTTTGTTAACTTTGACCTATAGATCTATTATTTTTTACTGTAGGTGGAGAACTTTCTGTTTTTTCTTGGCATGTTCATTTTTCTTATTGCTATCCAAATGTCGTCTTCTAATTCAGATGAAAAAGAACAAATAGACCAAGCACAATCTACATTTTGGAGAGAATGGAAACTGAAGCTAGAAGAGCAAAAGCGCAATGCAGACAGTTCAAGGAGCTTAGAACAAATTCTCCCTGGTGTTGAAGCTTCTCGCTTCTTATCTGGGGACATGGACTACAGAGAGAATGTTGTTTTATCATTTATCGAGTCCATGACCCCAGAGAAGAAACAGAGTGTGAAGGATGTACTGAAGTTGGCCAATACTTATAGCTTAGATTGCAACAAGGTATGCACTGTTCTTGAACATATTCGTAAATGAGATAATGAAATTACAAGTTCTAAGATGCTAGAGAACTAAGGGGTCACATTTGGTTTTGGGTATCAGCAAAAATAGTCAGTATAAAAACCTGTATTAGGTTCTTCAATGTCTGGTTACCATTTTCAATATAGATAATACTTAAATAGCTTATACGATAATTTCTGTATTATTTTATACAGGATGGAATAACTAGTACTTGGATTAACTAAACTGGGATAAACCATATATAAAGGCAAATACCTTGATGTTATTGTACTCATTTTTCCAGAGCACACTGTTCTTCTTCAGAGAAAAACATACTTCTGGAAAAAAGAACCAAAATAAAAAGGAAAATTGTGCTAAACTTAAGCTTAATCAACAGCTACCACATGCTAAAGTTGATTAAGCTAAAGTTGGATTATTTGATCTGACAATCAAAATACTCCATTCTTGGTTATCCAATGCCATGGTTAGTTTCAGTGTTTCACTGCAGACAAATGCATTGCCGCTTCACTTTCTTTCTTATTCACCGTACTTTTTGGCTTTTGCTGATCTATTTTTGAATAAAGATCTTAAAATGTAATTCATTACCCTTTTAATTTTAGCCATTTTTTTAGAATTAAAAATTAATTAAAGTCTTTTTATAGAATAATTTGTTTTACAGGACAATTTTATACAATAGGATATATGGAATATGGGAATTCTAGACCACTGGTGTTGATTGTCACTCCTGGTGCAATGCAGAATTATCTAACCATAAATGAAAGAAAAAAGTCATACAGAAGTACAAGGGTTAAATAGAAAACCAAATATTATACAATATTAAATCAAACGCAAGTTTTAAGTGATACATCATATAGGTTTAAAAAAAAAGCCATCCATCGTATATCCAACTTTCAATACAATAAGCCTAACAGTCGACAAAAGCTCCACATTATAAACCCTGCTTTATTAATCCCTGTATTACAAATTCCGCATAACTTACTGTTTCTCCCACTGCTCCTCTCTTATTTAGGTGCTGATGCATTATCTGAGATCTATCTTTGTTTCTGACACTTGGAGCACTGATGATGTTAGAAATGAAGTGTCAAATCACAGAGAAGAACTTCTTGCTTGTGCTGCAGAAACAATAAAATGTATTTCCTCGTCGATCTACCCCGCAGTTGATGGACATGATAAGCAGAGGCTTTCTCTAATATATGGCCTGCTCTCTGACTGCTACTTGCAGCAAGATGAACAAAAGGATCCAATACATCCTCATTCTATTCATATTGCTCGTTTTTCCAAGATTGCTGAAGAAGAATGTTTCAGTGTGTCCTGTATCGAGGATCTGAACTTCAAAAATGTTGCTGGAATTCAAGTTTTGAACTTGGATTGCTTCAACAGTGAAATTTCTGCTCACATCAATGAAAACAATGTTGAGGCATTGGCAAACATGGTCAAGAACCTTCTTCGTGATGGTCCTGTGCCTGATGGTCTCTTGTCTTGGCAGCATGTATATAAACATCATGTTTTAAGTTTGTTGACAAAGTTGGAAGCTAAAGCTGAACCGGGGGTCGATATTCAAAGCTCTGAAAGTCTTCATTGCTTAATCAGTGAGATTGAGCAGACTTACAATACCTGCTGCAAATACTTAAAATTTGTCCCAAATCCTGCTCGTCTGGACATTCTGAAACGATTCTTGGCCATCATACTACCTGCTGAAGGATCTTTCAAGTCTCTTCCCTGTGGCTCAGGTTGGCAGGTGTGCCTTGCCATGCTTGTGGATACTTGGCTCAGAATGTTGAATGACATGCATGAAGTTGCAGTCCTTGAGAATTCAGAAGAAAGATTGTGCTTAGAATGTATAATGATGTGTCTGAAAGTTTTTGCACGTCTAGTTGCTGGGGAAAAAGTTTCATCTAGTCAGGGGTGGGCTACAGTTATTGACTATGTAGGCTATGTTCTTGTTGGTGATGTCGCTGCTGAAATGTTCAATTTCTTCAGAGCGATGGTTTATGCTGGTTGTGGCTTTGGAGCCGTTGCAGTTGTGTATGATGAAGTCATGACTCACTTCCCACATGAAGCTGGATCGCTGACCGACTTAAAAAAAGAAGCTGCCAGCATCCAGAATCTTCGATATCTCTATCTTAGTATCTTGAAGACCATCTTGCAGGAGTTGACTGACGAATCCTGTGAGCATCAGTGTCTACACTGTTACTTGTCATCTTTGAGTAAATTAGATGGTGACTTGGATAATCTGCAGAGTGTTAGACAGGCAGTTTGGGAGAGATTGGAAGAGTTCTCTGAGAACTTTCAGCTTCCCAACCATGTTCGAGTTTACATACTGGAGCTTATGCAACTTATTGCAGCTACTGATAAAAGCAGCAAAAGATTTTCGTCCAAGCTACAGGTGGAAGTTCATTCTTGGGAAGGTTGGGATAATACGCATAATGTAACTGCAAACTGTGAGAACACTGCCACTGATGGGATTTCAAATAAGATAGATACATCTAATAAGTTCACAAATACCTTGATTGCTCTAAAATCTACACAGCTGGTCTCCACTATTTCTCCCAACATAGAGATCAGACCAGAAGATCTTTCAACTGTGGAATCTACCGTGTCTTGCTTCCTTGGAGTATCTAAATTTGCTGAATCTGAATCCCATGTTGACGCATTATTAGCTATGCTCCGAGAATGGGAGGGGCACTTTAGTAGGGAAGAAATGGAAAAGGATTCTGGTGAGGTATCTGATGGTGGAAACAGTTGGGGTAATGATGATTGGGATGAGGGATGGGAAAGCTTCCAAGAACCGAATGAAGAAGAACCAAAGAAGGGTGCTAAACTTTCAGTTCATCCTCTTCATGTCTGTTGGATGGAGATATTCAGAAAACTACTAACTATATCCCAATACAACAAAATGTTGAAATTGCTAGACAAATCAGTGGCAAAGCCAGGCGAAGTATTACTAGACGAAGAGAGTGCTCAAGGTTTGAGCCAGATTGCAGTTGAAATAGATTGCTTTCTAGCCCTTAAGTTGATGCTCTTGTTGCCATACGAAGTAATGCAGTTGCAGTGCTTGGAATCTGTCGAGCAGAAGCTGAAACAAGAAGGCATATCTGACAAAATTGGCGTGGATCTTGAATTTTTACTTCTCATTTTATCTTCTGGAGTCATATCAACTATCATCACCAAATCTTCATATGGTACCACATTCTCTTATATTTGCTTTATGGTGGGGAACTTCTCTCGACAGTGCCAAGAGTCCCAGTTATCAAGTTCCGGATGTGGTGAATCTGCAGAAAGTGAGAGTATTTCAAAATATTATATTGATCTTTTCCCAAGACTGATCTTTCCCTGCTTCGTCTCGGAGCTTGTGAGGTCAGGGCAGCAGGTTTTAGCAGGATTTCTTGTTACCAAGCTTATGCATTCAAATCCTTCTCTTAGCTTAATCAACATAGCAGGTGCTTGTCTCACAAAGTATTTGGAGAGGCAAATACAACAACAACATGACAGCAACCCCTCCTTTAGAGATGGGGTGGGATCGTCTGAACCATTGGTAAATACGATATCCAGTTTGAGGGATAGGATGCAAAACCTGATCCAATCCTCACTAGCGTCGCTTTCGCATGATCATAGATGATTATAACATTTGAGTTTTCCCTTTTGTTTTTGTTCATATGCCAGTCATTGTTCTTTGAAATCTTTGTACAAACTCTGTAGCCAGAACATTTTAGCAATTTTGCTGGAGCGTAAATGGTGATATATTCAAAAGGGAATGATATTTGTATACCAAAACTCAAGTAACTCGAATTGCATCCCTTTGTACATAAATATTTGGGCAATGGATCTAGTTTCAGAACAAAAGGTTATCTGCAGATTGATGTCTTTAGTTTGTCGTTCCTCTACTCGGTTTACTAAAAAATTGAGTTGTCATAACAGGTGATGAGGGAATGAACTAGGATCGTTTAGTAACGTGTATAAGAACAGTGTTGAATATAGTACATTAATAATGCTTGTATTAATTAATGTTGAGATTATTTCTTATGTTGTATATGATTTGATGTATTAAAAAATAACACGGATTGCATAGTTTCTGTTTTAAAAAGTACACTCCACCAAAAAAATTCTTTTCAGAATGAGACTTCCAGAGAAATGTCAATTCCCATCTTTTTCTTCGTCTTCAGATACAAAGGACAAAATAAGTAGAAGCATCTTCCAAAGAACAAAAAGGTACTTTTATAGTACTAGTAAGTAGCAATAATTTTTAGTTGAATAATTATAAAAATTTGCCGAAACGAGAAGTCCACATCCTATTGTTTACTTGTTAAAGTTAGCAACACCATATATATCATGTTTTATATAAAAGATGATGAGAAATTCTTAATATTTGATGAAAGCAATTCATGATATTGATGAAAGAAAACATTATATAGCGGGATTAAGTGATTAAGAGTCATGATGTTTTAGATTTAAATATTAATGGAGATAAAAGTATCAGGTGATACTTTCTATTTGTTTTAGTTTTGATGATCGAAGTTACCGATTATGGCTAATGGAAGGCGGATCTCCTATTAAGTTAGTTGGAATGCACAAAAACTGACTCAAACACAATGATCATTAAAAAAAAAACATCAAGACGAACTTACAATATCAATCATAAAACAATTCTGTTAGTTCTTTAAATTTTGTTTCGCGTATAACTCCAACATAGACTAAAAAAGAAAAGAAAAGAAATATTAAAAATACTTTTAAATTCGATACTGATTATTAGTTTTATCGTTAAATTAACAACCTTAAAAATAATCATTTACTTGACTAACTGAAATTACATACACATACCAAAATTCTCACCCAGTTTAGAAGGATTTTAAATACTTTTCTAAAAAAATATTAACAATTTCATCCTACTATAAAATTTTAAGATCACTTACAATATTATATGACAGATATTTTTAAATTATATAATATAGAAACGAAACAAATAATTTATGATAAATTGACAAGTAAAAGTTGCAAGCAACGTATATATTATACTTGACAAGGTACAAAAATAAATAATTTGGACATGACAAAATATCCAGCACATCAAAAAGAAACAAAAAGGTGAAACAGTAAAGAGCACTCTACAAAACTGAACCAAGTTAATCTCATCCATTTTCTCAAGTCTCTTCACCCACAAAACTCTGATGGACAAGTTGCCACCTGAACTTTTTCTGAGAATTTTCTGTCTCTTGGATCGCCACAATCTTGCAACTGCACAATTGGGTTAGTTTTTTTTGTTTTTTTTACTATTTATTCTGATGATTCAGTTATCATATAACAAATTTGTAGTTTATATGAAGGGTTTTTTGTTCTTTTAACACTTGGGTATTTTTTCAATTATGCATTTTTTTGACTGAATTTAGCATTAAGATTGGATCGCTCTCTGTTTTGACAAGAAAAGTCAAAGTTTCATTCTTTTCTCCATGCAAATTAGTGAATGGGTTTTCAAGAATTGGGCTTTGATTGAGAATTATGCATTACTTGACGATTTCGAAATGAAATTGGTATTAAAAGATTAGATCTCTGTCAAAGTTGCGTTTGTTTGTTTTTTTCATGCAAATGATTGAATTGTTTCCAAGAGTTAGGGAATTGTTGTATTTTGGTTTGATTGATGAAAAATTGATGTTTTTTGTTTGTTTGGAAGTTTGCAGAAGATGGAAAATGTTGGGTTCAGATAACAGTTTATGGTGTGATCTGTTTATAGAGAGATGGGGATCAGATCAAGCCACTTTTTATGCCCCTTCAGATTCCAAATCATGGAAACATGTCTATATGGTTCAAGATCGTTGCGATCGGAATGGATTGTAAGCTTAAATTTTCCATAGTTCAACACATTATACATGTTTTTAGTTTTTGCATTACAAACATAATACTCGGAAACAACCTCTCTACCTTTGAGGTAGGGGGTAAGATCTGTGTACGTTCTACCTTCCCCAGATCCCATCTTGTGGGACTACACTTGGTAGGTTGTTGTAGTATTAGAAACATAGTACTCGGGAACAACCTCTCTACCTTTACCTCACTCTACCCTCCCTGGAGCCTGCTTTGTGGGACTACCCCGGGTATGTTGTTGTATTAGAAACATAGTACTAACATTGTACATGGGATGTTTCTTCAGGGGATTGAAAATTATAAGAGAAGGAGATGACTACTATCTTATACACCAGGGTGAAATTCAGAGACATTTAGGTTCAAGAAAATCGAAAATGGAAGATTTATCTGTTTCATCAGCTGACTATAAAGATGTCAAAGAGGAGGTACCAAGTTTAAGCATCTTGGACAAGATACTTTTCTTCATTGGGGACTTGGAATCTGCTTCTGTCCAGGCTAAACGAAGCCGACTGGTGTAAAGAACTTTTCTTTTTTTTTGAACAACGGTAGTATCCTGATCAGTTTTTACGTACACCTCAATTGTTTTGGATGGCACAACTCCGCTCACCAAAGCTTAGGCAAATGTGAAGAAATTAGCTAACATTTTTTTGTTTGTATCTTGTTGTAATTGTTAGTTTTATGTAATAATAAATGTTTCAATATACTTTCATGTTTGTATGCAATTTGATGTATTCATTTAATCTTTGATAGTGATTTTAAGCCCAGGTATCCAAATAGTTGTGTGTAATGTTTTTCTCTGTTTTGTATGAATTTGAACTTGTGAATGTTGACTGTTATATGAAGTTCAACCTAGATTTTGTTCTACAATAGTTTTGAGTGCTGCAGCAATGAGTATGGCAAATGTACCTTTGAACTTACTAGAGTGCATCAATCTCTTGAATCTACTATATATCTTTCTACCTATCATTTTCTCTGAGATGAAGATTGTAAGTTCTTTGCCGTTATTGAGTTTTAAATTAATAATTGTTCAAATTGTATAGATCTATAAAGACAAATATTGGCTTTGGACTAAAACTATCGAATTTGGCTGAACCCATAAGATACATTCTAGTAATTCTTTTTCCTTGTCAACGGTAAGCCAAGTGAGGGGGCTAACGCATCAATTATCATCTTGTGCCAGTGGCAGGAAACCCTGTTCACATATATGCAATGTCTACGCTGAGATTTGAACCTCGATTTCCCATGATTCTGGACCTACCTAGGTGTTGCCTAAATACATGGCCAAGAAAAACCAAAAGGGGTCGAAAATAATCATAAAATAAAAAAACGCAACAAACTCATTTCTGCCATTTGCATGACATCTCAATCACATCCCAAGAATTGCATCTTTGCTAGAAAAGAATTGACTTGTATTTTTTCACTATTACATTGGGGAGATAAATTGTCAAAGAGATGAAGAAAACTATGACATAAATATAGGCCTCCGTCAACAATTGAACCAAGGCCAAGAAAAACAGGGGGGAAATCAGAGCAACTAATATAACTATCCCAGCAGCATGAAAATAGGGGAAGACGTTGATTCGTCATCTACCAACAACTACCAGGGAATGATAATAACACCACTAGCTCATATGCCTCTTCCTTATCTGCTAGGCAGGAACAGCTCCATTTTTTAATCACACCGTCATTGCTCTTCAGATATTGTAAGCTCAACTAATATTAAACCCGGATGGCTGATTATGGTAATAAATAGACGTTTTCAGACAAATTTCCAGAGGATATTTGACTGCTCACCTTGATTAACTCAAATCAAGGTGCATTCAATGGATCAGCCTCAGTGTCCCTTTCCTTCATTGCTGTCCAATCTTCTGCTTCTGCAATCAGAAATATTGAGTCAGTATAGTTCACCAAATAGAGCAAACGAAAAGGTGACACGACTGTAATAATAATCAAGTATAGTTCATGTGGGAGCAGTGATCTGGAGAATCCGGTACATACTTGGCTTGTCTGCAATGGCTGCAAGCCGTCTTTGCAAAATGGATGCAACAAAGAGGAAAATTGAACACATGCCAAACATCACAGTGATGGGGAAAGCATTGACCTACAAATTGACAAAAAAACATCCATAATGAGAACTCTATGTGAAACATGAATCATATGTTGCAGCAGAATAATTACTTGAGTAATTAAATGTAAGAAAAGGAACATCTGCACAAAAGTTACTTGGAGCTAAAGAACAATTACATACATTGTAAAGTACAATGCAGACGAACAGGTTGAGGGGAATCCTGAAGAAGTTCATTATGGTGCTCCTTGCTTCCTCAGGAATGTACTGAGACCTCATCTTCATGATGGACGGCCAGAAGATGCCAACACATGACTCGAAGGCACAGAAGCCAAGAAGCTGGATACTTCCAGCAAAGGTGATGCCTCCCCCTTTCACATTTGAAGGAGGTACCAAGAACTGATCCAATGAAAGACATTAAACAACTTCCAAACCACAAGGCATAAAATTCTAAAAGTAAAGTTGTATCCTACTTACAGTTGTCAGAATGGGAAGCATGAGAGCTGCAGAAGATACGACAAAAACAATCTGCATGTAGCTCTCAACTTTAGGTGAGTTCTTTGCCATAAGACGAGCTGCAAATGAGCTTCCCAACATTGAAGCCAACATGAAAGTTGCAAAAATAAAGCCATGGGGAATGTCTTCATCATTTGGGCTGAGGGCAGGCGTCCAGAGAAACACAAATGTATACATGGAACCTTCAAATAGAGATTGTATAGCACCGAGCAATGCAATCTTCTCATCTGTCACAAAACCATCCAGAAATAAGCACAGTGTAGAAGTAAATGAAACAAACAAAACAAAGAACGGATCTGACACGGTGCAAGACAAAGCTTGAATAAGGAAGACTTTTTTCAACCAAACATCAGTTGAGTTATCAAACAGATATATCACAAAAGAATGCAGTATCAGGAGAACGGGGCAAGAGGCAAGTCCCCAGAAGCTGCAACCTACGCCTTCCCTAGCAGACCAATCTAATTTGGAACTTTAAATCCTAACAGATAACCTGGTGAAGAAACATTGTGTGCCTGTAAACTTTTGAATATACCAGAATGTAATTAAACTGATAATTGTCCAAAATCACTTCCCTATGCCCCCGCCCCCTCCCAGAGTCTAGAAGTCCTCATCCTATGAAGCTGAATTCTAACGAATATATTGGGAGAACATAGGAAATCTACATCGATGTTGAATCTCATCGGCAGGGAATCACTGCACCAACATACAGCACATGGGTTGAAAATTGTCTCATGAATTAAGACATAATGTGTTGCATATCCAACTATACCTGAGGCGATGGCAACAGCTGCACCCTTGAATTGAGTGAGCAAGTCTTTGCTCTCTGATGGGTCTCCGTAATTCTCCGACCATGATGATAATATGATTGCCATGCCAATGGCAAGAAAACAGGCAGCGGCATCAAAAGGAGACACAGGGCCGAGATTTAATGAATCAACAAGAAAATTTCCAAACAATCCAGCAATGATTGCAACAAGACCATTTCCAACAAATATTGCCTTGGAGAAAGTAAGTGAGAGCCATTGGGACTCAAAACCCCTCTGCATGAAGAAAGCAAGTACTATATTAAAATTTCTGAAAAAACATGATAAATTAATAATATGCCAAAAACAAAGAGCAGATAATTGATATGCTATTTCAAATGGTTGTAGTGTGTATCTCAAGAACAACAATAGCAGAATCAACATTCCATAAAGATGGACTACTTAACAGTTCATACTACTTTTCCAGTTGATAGTCAGTTTGATAACAAGGATATGCACCTTAAAGTGTTCTGCTACAAGCCATGACTCAAATGATGAGAACAGTAGAGATGTAGCAATGCCACCCAAAATACGTCCAACCATAAGAATCTTGTATTGAGGGGAATGCTTGGTGACGCAGCTCAGTATGTAAGTGATACAGTAAGTTACACATGCCCTCTTCCGACCCCTGAAAGTTTAAAAGGCAAGGAAGATCATGTACCTAGAAGCTTTTGGGTATTAAAAGATGATTGACACACAAATTCTGAGATCATACTGTTTGTCGGCAAGAGATCCAACAATTGTGCCAAAAAGCATGGAAGATCCAAATCCAGCAATAAATAGCTGTCCGATATCCCCCTTGCCAAAGCCATAAGTACTGTAAAGGTAGTATACATATGGACCCTGTAGCCAATCACCAGCTATTGCCACACAACACACAAGGATTAGAAAGGAATCATCACCTTTCACACATGATGAATTTAATCCATACAACTAAATTTACATACTACACCAACAAACAAGAATATCATTTGCCAAAACTTGAAGAATATCTTAAATTGCCCCCTTCTACTTTTCAAAAATGAATCTAAAACAGAGTAGAACTTATATTCTTTCTATCACACACAATGAGAGCAGCAGAGCAATCACATCATAAAACTGGACGTATCACCACTCATTGCTCATTTATACGATTAAATATAATTGCTAAATATCAACTGGTTCCAGCACAGGTTCATCAATAAGTGAATACCACATCTCTTTTGCTTTTTAGATGAGTCCATAATCATTCTAGCTTTGCATCCATTGGCAATGAGGAAATGTATATATATGTACATAGTATGATTAACAAGGAAGCATTGAGGAAGCATTGAACAAAATGCCCATGCACACAGATCTGAAGACCATTAAGCAAATTGAACTGCATATCAAAACTTCGGAAGCTGATTCAACATTCACATAACAAAAATGAAATTAGGATCCCAAGCCACAAGAGAGCAAAACCAATTAGATTCCATATTAACGAAGAAGTTGAGAAGTATGAACAGCAAACTCATAATGGTCTCAGATCCAAAATCCAACACCCAAATTCCAAAATCCCACACTCAAATAACCAGATCGAGCCCATAAATACAAGAATTCAAAATGCGAAAAGTGTAGAGTTGAATCAATTAGCACAGAAATTTCTTTTTTTTAAAAAAAAAAAACCAGATCTGAAAAGCGAAAACAACGAAAAACGGAACGTACCCATCATAAGAGAGTAAACAAGAATGTAATTGTTTTTGAATGAATTGAAAGCCTGAGAAGTTGTGATTCGATCTTTGTTGGTCTTCCCACCCAGCTCAAGAACTGCCACAACAGCAGCCATGGCCCCAAACAACACATAGTAGAACAACTCCATTGCTCCTCTCTCTTCTCAACTGCCACTCAGATATTCTTCTTCTTCTTCTTCCTACAAATGGGTGTGTTTGTTCGTTAATATATATACTGAAGCAACGTATACGCGGTTTCTTCTGCGCTGTAATCCTCTAAAAGAAATGTCACTTTTACTGTGACGATTTATCAGATGTAATCTCAGCCTTTCATTTTAGACTAAAAGACACGTGGCTATTAAGTATTGTGTGATATCTGTCGGTGGTTATGTACCCAACTTCATAGTATCCTTATTGCTCCCATCTGAACCAAAAATAATAATAATTGAAAAATATTTTTTTCAATTTTTGTATTATAAAATTGTCCTTCGAAATAAGCCTTTTAGTTCGTAATTACTTTGACTTGATATGAAATTTTAGAAAAAAAATAAAATTGAATTTTATAGTCAATTATTTTGTTAGGGGTAAAATATACACTTTAGAGTTGAATTGCTACAAGATATGAAAATGTTTTATTTTTTTAGATTCATCAAATAGGATAACGAATATATCATATAGTATATGCGTATTTATTATATTAATTTTATATAAATTTAAATATTTACTTGTAGATGCCTAAGTAAAAGTATATTTATATTTCTCTAGTTAATATTAATTGAATTTATGAGGTAATATATATCTATTAACAAAAAGTATGACATAAATTAAATATCATTTTCCACTTTTTTGCTCCTTTAATTATTGTCAAACTTTTTTTTGAAAATAGAATTAATATAAAGTGAATTATAAATATACACAATTAACTCTCTTGACCTTACCATCTAAAGAATGTAGATATAAGACAAAAAAAATACTAGAGTTCAAAAATTTATATTAAATTTTAAATAATTTACTTATTTTAAACTACAAAAATATTTTTTTAGAAAAACTCATTTAATATAAAATATAAAGAGTAACAAGCATTTATAAATATTTTTGGTCAAATGATCAAAGGTGTGTTGAAAGTCTTTTTTGTTCATTTCAATTTCAATATTACACAAAGGGAAGCTTTGTCATGTTATTATTGTCTACTCCTGCCATATCATTTTAATAGTCAATTTAATTTAAATAAAAATCACTTTAGAATCTAAAAATTTAAGAGAAAATAATTAACCTATTTCATTTATTAAATAAAAATAATTTAATAATTTTGTTTTTATTGAAATGTGAAATGAGTAAAAAAGAGAGAGCTGAAGGCTTAATTTTATTATTTTTCATTTAAAATTTGACTAAATTTAAATTCGTTCCAAGCAATTTCACGATGAAGGATAGAGTGTTTCCCACTAAAAATGATTTTCTATAAATAAATTCAAACCCAAAATTTTTAATAAAAAAGATTAAACACTTATTACTCTACCACCAATCTCGTTAAAAATGAGAGGAGGGTTAGAAGCACCAAATTTTTCCAAATATATAAATATATTTATTTTCATTTCGCTTTCATTATCACTATTTAATATCACATGGGCTTTCTCATGAACTTTTAATTTTTCGTTTCCCACTGCTAAATTCCATTGTCGATAACGTGTGTATTTTCCTTTATTTAATTTATTTTGGTAATGTCCATAACTGGTAAACCGACAAATATAAGAACTCACTATTTTTCACAAGGTAAAGTCACTGTCTAGCCATAAATAAATAAATAGTAGTAATTAATAGGAAAACTAGGTTAAAATGCTTAGGAATTAATTATCGAAAAGTAAAGTAATTATATAGTATTAAAAATGGAATGAAATAATTTATATTGTTAGGTCGATGGGTTGTTGAAAATATAGCAATGGTGCTATTTGTTTGTTTTTGGAACAAAAAATAGCATTATTATTATTATTATTATTATTATTATTATTATTATTATTATTAGCAGCTAGGTCTAGTAAATGTATCGTCTCTCCACTAATAAACTTCACATGAGATGCTAATTAACAATAAACAACAATAGTTTATTCAACCAAGTTTTCAAAAAGGTATCGTATAGGTTGATTTTAAAATAAAAAAATTATTTTTAATAGATTTCAATTTGAAAAGATAACAGAAATGACGAAATTAAGATAAATGAGCTACATAATAATAATAATAATAATAATAATAATAATGAGTTATGGGTGATAGCTGCTATGGAAAAATCATGGAGGAGGTGTGCATGCATTGTCTGCTTTATGGGTGAATTTTATATAATTTATTAATAATTGTGTTAAATTGTTTGACTATTAATTTGAACTAATTTACCAATTGTGTTGTATTATTATCGTGATTACCTTTTTCTTAAACTTGAATTTTCAACTTAGCAAAAGAATTATTATTTAAGCTAATTTACATTTTTGTGAAAATGTTAAGTGTTACTCCCTCTTCGTTCACTTTTAATTATCATGATTTTCTCTTTTAGAGTTAAACGATAAAAATTTTACAATATATTTTTTATCACATTCATAATTTTTTTTTATAATTTTTGAATATTTAAATTTTTAATTAATCAAATTAATTTTCAAAAAACATATCATGACAGTTAAAAATAGACCAAAAGAGTAATTAAAAGTGGAGTACTCTTAAAAGTGTCACAGTATGGCGTGATTAGTTTCCAATGGCCATATTAATTAGTGCTCTGGCTAGTTGAAAGTCCCAAATTAATTAAATGAATGAAGAAACAAAAACCTAATTTAGTGAGTTCTGTTTAGTTACTCAAAGCAAATTAACAGACAACACGCAACTGTCATTAATTAATAACAAAACATGAGCTAGAGTGGACCTAACTATTCTAGCTAAAATTTAAAATCATGAAGGGATATTATCGTTGAAAATCAGATGCGTGTTATATTTTTATAATATGTTGATGGTACTTAGAGGATTCAATTTTATTTATAAAAATAAATAAGTAAAATTTAAACAATTTACGATTCTTGAGTGGCCACACCAAAAATACGATGAAAATTGATTGAAGATGATTTTATGAAGCGATCAAAATCAATCTTGAAAAGAATGAATTATAGCTCGTCTTTATCTCTAAAAAATAATAATAAGTGTTTTAATTAAATAGTAATGAATATAATAGATATGATATTTGGATTATGTAGAAATTTACTTGTTTAAATAAGGGTAAATTTATAAAAATAAAATAAAATGAAGTGATTATTACCTTTTGAATTATAGAAAATTTTCACTTATCTAAATTATCCTTAATTAAAATAGTTACCTAAAAATTCACTTAAAATTATAATACGTTATCACAATACTTATATTAATTCATCAATAGTCTTCTATTTTGTGAAGTAATTTGGAAAATAAGTAAAGTGATGTACAGGCTAAAACATCTAATGAAACTGTGAGTTTTATCTTAATTTTTCTGATTTCATACTTAAACTATTGAGAGTGAGTTTTTTAACTGAGCTATCACATATTAGTTACTGAAATACAGTTGAACTAATTTTTCATGATATGTCTACGCTATTTTTTTTGTTTAAAATTTTGTCATGTGACACTTCATGTAGAAAAATAATTCCACCGAAGAATATTTTAATACATTATTATTAATTAGTTTAAAATTAAGGTTAAAAATTAAAGCTATCACCATATAAAATAATTTATTTCAATTGATATCTTCGATTTGAATGGAGAGAGTTAGTGATTTGAAAGAAGATAATTAACAATATATATTAAAAAAATTAATGTGTCACTATATAAAGTTATTATATATGCTAGATGGATGAAGATTTTATGAACAAATGCGATAATAAATATTTAGTCAATGTCTCGATTATTTTGTTAACTATTGAGAAACAACTTAGAAAA
The DNA here is from genome assembly GCF_036512215.1 of Solanum lycopersicum. Lineage (NCBI taxonomy): Eukaryota > Viridiplantae > Streptophyta > Magnoliopsida > Solanales > Solanaceae > Solanum > Solanum lycopersicum. The sequence goes on along the minus strand of NC_090802.1, from coordinate 49,326,895 downwards.
CTCAAACTCTCAATAATGGTTATATAAAATCAATAAAATGAAATAGTTTAATTGTATATTTTATCGTTTTAACTTTAAGGAGTAGTTAACATTGTGAAGGATTGTACAAAATAGTCATGGGACTAAATTGTAGTGTTACTTAATTTGTCATTACTTAATTTGTCATTTGGTTGGCATGTAGGGGATAACTTATATCGAGATATGTTATATTATTTCTCCTTTTGGGTGGTATAGTAATATTAGGATAAAATAAATAAATGACAAAAATATCCTGTAAAACCTTTTTATACATCACTTTTCACATTCATAAAGAGTACTTTTTGTAAACAAATAAATTATTCTTCAGATCTATGCAAAGCCTATTATTTTGAATTCAGCAAACCAAATACTCAATAAAAATATTCTCAACATAACTTATCTCATCATCATTAGTCGTGTCATAACTTGAATTGAGATCAAACGATGACTCCTAGGATTATTTGATTGAATCCTTATGAGGCTTGAACTGGCGACCTGAAAGACTTTGTCCTCGGGCCTTTACCAGCCGAGCTATCCCTCAGGGTTGTCACAACAATCTAATAACTCCAATCAAATGCGAAATAAAATACTTCTATACATTATTTATGAAATTATTATACTTAATACCTCATACCGAATAAGCTATTAAAATAAACAGAGAAATATTTTTTTTTATTTCCCATCCTATTTTCAGAGTCCATATTAGAGTTTCAATTAAATTTGAATCGCGCTCTACAAAGTCCATTCGTGATGACGATTCCAACAAAATTTTCTTTCATATCGAAGATTCAAATTCAAAATCTCTAATTAAGATTGAAATATTTTCACTACTGCACCACAATTCGGCGAGGAATACTTTATTCAAAACCTGCATAGGTAGCACATGAGTGCCTTGCACGAACAGCACTTGTCAACTACGATTTTCAAGGATACTCTCAACTCTCATCATCTCAAAGTAAGGCTATTTCTATTTCTATGAAGTAGTTAGGCACAAAACTCTCCCTTTACTCCGGGGAGCCTACTTAAATGACTAGTCTTTTATCTTAATATAATATTATTTTTTCCGTTTCTATATAATTATTATTATTTTAAATTTCTTATTTTAAAAAAATATTAAGTAAGTTTATTATTATAATTTTATTTGGTGTTCTCTTGAAGTTAATTTTTTTTTAATAAAAGTATGAATTAATTTGGTTTTGATCAATTAATTAGATCAATTAACATTATTAATTATTTTATTTTTCTATGCAAGTTAAATGTATAATTTTAAGGGTAATAACTCTCAATGGAAAAATAGCCAGAATAATATTCTTTATGAATTGATATTGTAAAATGACAAACACTTCCTCAGTTTCTATTTTAATGTCATCATTTTAGATTTCATGTTAGATAAGTTTACTATTGTACAATAATTTAGTGCTTTTGATCTTAAAGTCAAATACTCAATAAATGAACACAAATTAATTTATTTTGATTATTTAAATTGGTTTATGAAAATGAATTAATTATTTAATTTTCTTATGTTGGTTAAATTCGGATTTTCAAATGTAACAACTCTCAATGTTAAAATAGAAAAAATAGAGTTATTTATATATTAATTGATGAAGTAATTAGTATTAAACATATATTTTTAATAAGAATGACAACAAATAAAAAGGAAGAAAATACTAATTTGATATCCTCGAGACATAAAATAATCTGTATATTAATATTTATATTAAATTAATAAATTCAAAATATTTACTCTATATCTCATATTAATTATTCACTTTTTTATATGTTATTTTAAAATAAAATCATAAATAAAAAAATCGCACTCTATAATTCTCTCCAAATACTTATTTTATTCATTATTCATCATATCACTGGTGAAAATTGCTTGGAGCCAAGAAAATCTGTATGAAAATTGCTTGAATCATGTATGATAAAGATAACGAAACATTTCCCACATGTTTTTTTCGATATTTAGAATGATACTTTTTGGAGCATAATCAATTACTTGGGTAGTTTTTCTCTATGATTAAAGTTTTTCCAAAAAGTTGGTTAATTTTTAAAAGAAAATATTTTATTTATAATCTTAAAAATTCTTGAATATTACTTTAAGATTAATCTATTCTGTATCAATATGAAAGAAAAATCTTTGATTTATATATAATCTCAAAGATTTTTAAATATTATTTAAATTATATCTTCTTCTCTTTTTTTTTAATCCCGTCAAACCTTATAAATAAATTGAAACTCACGAAGTACTTGTAATAACTATTCCCTTTCTCTATTTTTATTTATCATATTGCATTTTTGATTAATTTTTAAAGTTAAATTAAATTATATTAATTCGATATTTTAAATAATTAGATATACAAAAACTATATGAAAAATACTATAAATTATAACTTTGCATATCAATATGATTAAAAAAGTATCTTAAAGTATTAGTGAAAGTGCGTATACGTTGACTCTAAAAATAAAAATTTGGCATATCTTAAAGTATTAGCTAGTGCTTATATTTAGAAATCGTGACGAATACTAGTGAACGAAGGGAGTGCCGAAGTAATAATGTTAACTCAAATTGTATAAATTATATAAAGTAAAATAAGTTAAACATAATTAAGATATTTGACTAACAAAAGAAAATGTTAGTAATATGTAAGCCTGAAACTTGGGTTCCTCCTCTTTCACAGCTTCCTTCTATTTGCCAAATATGGTTTAGTCTGTCTCAGTAATACTTATTCCATTACAAGGTTTCGTTGACTATAATATTGTTTTTATCATTGTAACTCACCATAATACTATACTATCTCCTTTAGTTAAGCAAGTAAAAGTTTTCTCAGTCTCATCTCCAATACAGCCTTCGGATTAGAAATATCCATAAAATCCTTCGTGTGAGGTTGCAGCTTGACATATGTGACTTACATTTTTCATCGTCACTACATCACCTTCTTCTTCTTGTAAGCATAAATTTTGCATCATCCAATATGGCATGAATATTATTCCTTCTTCTGCAATGAACTCCAAAACACCACAGAGGATAATCAATGTTGAGTGATCAAGAGCATTATAATTTTGTCTCCGTTTTCTATTTGTGGTTTATCAATGAAAGATGGAGGATAGCACCGGTACGTCTGCTTGAATCATCGTCCATCCTATTCACATCCATTGTTAAACATGATTTCTGTTCTTGAATGTTACTTCTGTTAGAATCGGAAATAAGCAGGTGTAACGCGGAAGCCAGCAAAATAAACTTCGAAAAATCACGAGTAAGAAAACAACGAAAAAAATATCAAAAGACACAAAGATTTAACGTGGTTCGGATAATCGACCTACGTCCACAAAGGAGATGAGCAATCCACTATAAATATGAGAGTACAAAATATAGAGAGAAACAACCTCAACCAATTCACTCAATATACATGGAAGGTTCACACAAGTGATAAAAAACAACGAAAAAAATATCAAAAGACACAAAGATTTAACGTGGTTCGGATAATCGACCTACGTCCACAAAGGAGATGAGCAATCCACTATAAATATGAGAGTACAAAATATAGAGAGAAACAACCTCAACCAATTCACTCAATATACATGGAAGGTTCACACAAGTGATAACGTGTCAAGCTTGTGATCCATAAATTTTCTCCCTAACCAAAACTCTCAAAGTCTTTAAGACTACATTGTGAATGCTGATTAAGTTAGAAAAAACATTCCTCTATTTATAAAATCCTAAATCTTTTCTTACCAGAAAAAGGATTAATCAATCCAAAACAGAAAAACCTATTTATGATAAGAGATTTAGGACAAATAAAATCAAACAACTTCAAATTCCGTGGATTCTCTATATTGAAAATCTAATTAGTAACATCCCTATTTATGTTTAAGAGATAGAAAAAACATATTCCTGTACAAACAAATCCGAACTAGACGTAATCAAATAAATATAAAAAATGTGAAATTAGGTCTTAGGCCTAACTCACACCCAAAAGTTAGCTCAAAGGATGAAGATTGCTCAAGCCTTATAAAGAGTCCACTCATCTCACGATGTGAGACTTTTGTCATTCTTTAACAAAAAGTGACAAGTATTTCAAAATAACTTGAGATTTCTATTCCTGAATTATTATTTCAATACTAAGGTATAGATAATCTTAAAACAGTCTAATAAATAATAAATTCAATCAAAACACAAAATAAAACAAGTTTATATATTACATCTATAAAATTATTATACATAATACAAGCACCGAAAATAAAGGGAGGAGGAGTACTTTAGTCAAAAAAAACTTGGTAAATTAGCACATGATGAGTGCCTTGCACGAACAGCACTTGTCAACTATGATTTCCAATGATAACTCTCAACTCTCATCATCTCAAACTTAGGCACAAAGCCCTCCCCCTTAATGATTATTGTCTTTTATCTTAATATATAAATATACTCTATTTTCTTCATTTTTATTCGACTATTATTATTTTAGAAGATTTCATATTTTCTTAAATAATTAGTTAATTTTATTTTTATACTCTTATATTTCTAAATATATCTGAACTGTCTAAATAAAATCAGATATTCTCTATCATATTTTTGAGATATAGGTGCTTCTATTGTTAAAATACTAGAACATATATGTCCTTCACTCTAATGGAAGACTAGATAGGGACACATGACACAATCTTACTCATCGATGCAATATTTGATAAATGTTAAGGTCGGCATGAATTTCTCAATCAATTTGATAGGATTATGACACATGTAGGTCCGTCAGTATAAAGGGTGCATGCTCTAGTTTTTGGACGGCAGGGAACAGATGTTCCAAAGGTATGACGGAAGATATATGTGTACCATTTACGATAGTTCAAGACATATTTGTCATTCTTTCCCTTTTTAATTAATAAACATGAATTAATACACTTTGATTAATTAATTTGACCAATGAACATGAATTAATTACTTAGGTACTTTTTTTGGGAAAATTGTATGTAATAGCAAACTAAAAACCTAAATTAAATGGAAT